>NW_027223770.1:27553727-27831227 GCF_028538775.1 Myotis yumanensis
CAATAAAAAAATAATAATTTAAAAAATAATAAAATAAAAAAGAAGCCATAGCCAGTTTCCTCAGTGGTTAGAGCATCAGCCCGTAGACGGAAGGGTCCCGGGTTCGATTCTGGTCAAGGGCACGTACCTCAGTTGCAGGCTCCTCCCCAGCCTGGGCCCTGGTCGGGCGTGAGCAGGAGGCAACCCATCGATGTGTTTCTCTCATATGGATGTTTCTCTCTGTCTTTCACTCTCTCTAAAAATCAATGGAAACATATCCTCGGGTGAGGATTAAAAAAAAAACCCAAAAAAAGAAAACAGCATTCACCCGGCCCCTCCCCCCTCCCCCTCCCCCCTCCCCCTTCCCCCTCCCCACTTCCCCTCCCCCTCCCCCTCCCCACTTCCCCCTCCCCCTCCCCCCCTCCCCCCTTCCCCACTTCCCTCGCCCCCCCCCCTGCCTCCCCCCCCCCCCCCCCCGCCCTTGCACGCAGGGAACCCGCTGCCCGCCCCACTTCAGCACAAAGCCTCCCCTCCAGGCCCGGCCTGAGAACCGAATGTTCCGTGTTCTGCAAGCTCACGTCTCTCTTCCCGCCCGGAGCCGCCTCTGCAGGGAAGCCGCTCCTCGGGGAGGCCTCTGAGTCAGGGAGCTGAGCTTCTGCAGCAGGAACCTCGCTGCCTCCTGCCCAGCCCCACCCCACCTGCGGGGCGGGGGGGGTGGGGGGGGCGCTATGTCGGCACCTGCCCCCAACACCAACCCAGCCCCCCGGGGCTCACGGGGGCAGGGCAGCCAGGCTGGCTCTCACCGGGGAGCCCTGGGAACGGGGCAGGGACAGAGGCGGGACCCCAGCCTAGAGCTCTGGGGGGTCATTCCCTGAGCGGGTGCTGGGCCCGGCCCTGGTCTCAACACCCCAACACCCCATCTTTTGATCGTCACCATCTACAAATAGAGGCTGGTGTCCCCGGGCCCCGAGGGCAGAACTGAGGCTCGGAGCGGGGACTTCACTGAGAACTTCACTATTATTTTTGCTGCTGTTAATCCTCACCCCAGGCTATTTATTCCCGTGGATTTTTTAGAGAGAGTAGAGGGAGGGAGGGAGGGTGGTGAGAGAGAGAGAAACATGGATGTGAGAGAGGCCATCAATTGGCTGCCTCCCACACGCACCCTGACCAGGGCCCGGGATCAAATCTACAACCCAGACACATGCCCTTGACCGGAAATCGAACCTGCAACCCTTGGTGCACTGGCCGCGCGCTGACCACTGGGAAACACCAGCCCGAGCAGCGTTCTGTGTTTTTTATCCCCAAACGCACACACCATCCTCATCGCTATCAGAAGAACTGCTGTTCTAAACGCCCCCCACGCCGTTGTAAGAATTTGACTTAAATTCACCGACAGATTCCCAGCCTCACGAGGCAAATAAAGGCCCGTTGTTTGTGGTCACGGCTCCTTGGGGCCACTTGTTACGCAGCAACCTTTTTGTTTGTTTTTTAATCTCAGAGAGGAAGGGAGAGGGAGAGACAGAAACATCAATGATGAGAGGGAATCATTGACTGGCTGCCTCCTGCACACCCCCCACTGGGGACCGAGCCCACAACCCAGGCACGTGCCCTTGACCGGAATCGAACCCAGGACCCTTCAGTCCTCAGGCCAACGCTCTACCCACTGAGCCAAACCAGCCAGGCATTCTTGTGCCAACGGGTAACCGATACAACGCCCTGTGAAAGGCCTCCATGCCTTCACTCACTCACCGCACGGTTCCAATACCTACTTACTGAGCATCTACTCTGTATCCGGGCCGGAACTGCGGGCAAGGCCTGCGTGGAGCCCACAGTGGGGCAAGGGGAACCCAGTGCTTATGTGAATCCAAGCTGTGAGAGGCTTCAGTGCAGGGGCTGGGGAAACAGCGAGTGGGGGAAGGCGCATGTCCAAGGCTGGGCGGTCAGGGAAGGCTTCCTGGAGGAGGAGTCCTGGCAAGGGGACACCTGGAAAGGTGAGAGGCAGCTGGTGTGTGTGTGTGGGGGGGGGGGGGGGCTGTGTGCCGGCAGGAGGGTGTCTCAGGCGGGAGGGAGGAGGGAGGAGGGTGCAGGGCGTGGCTGGCGGCGGGGAAGAGCCGCAAGGACCCTGGGAACGTTTTGCGGGCCATTTCGCAGCTGGGACGAGGGTCCAAGGGGCCTCAGCCTGCGCTGCCTGGTCAGACCAGCACGCGAGGAAGGTCACGGGCAGCCGCGGGGGCGGGGGCAGGGGTGTCAGAAGAGCCACGACGAAGCCCGCCCGGCGGCGCGGCTGCCTGGAGAGCAGAGGTCCCTGTGCCAAGCGCACTGCGGGCGGGGACGGTCCCGGAGCCCGGCGCGCAGGTCGCCGCTGTCCCCGGCTGCCCGCTCCCCGCCCAATCGGCTGGCCCCACCCGCTGCAGACGCCGCCCCGCCCACCCATGAGCCAGGACAACCCCCACTCACCCCCGCCCCCCCAGCGCATCCCTGGAGAGGGAATTCGCTGATTGGGGCAGTGACCGAGGGCAGCCAGCTCTCCAGATGTGCCACCTGGCCCTGCAGCGGGCACCCCACCCCAGCAAGGCCCCCCAACCCCAGCAAGGCCCCCCCAACCCATAGCAAGGCCCCCCAACCCCAGCAAGCCCCCCCCCCCCCAGTCGTACCGCCCGCCTCCATCACTCCCGGGAAGGGACGCGCAGACGCTGCCGGTCCCGTGGGGGATTCAGGTCCCGCTGCGCGCGCCTCCCGCCAGCGTGCATTTCTGATAAACGCTGTGACTTTGCCTTGACATTTAGAGGCAGCGGGAGACCATTACCGCCGCAGCGTCCGTTCCCACGACATTATTTCTTAATTATCAGAGGCAGCCGCGCTGGGAAGCGGCCCAGAACCGCGCTCGGTTCCGAGGGGCCGCCTCCGGCTTGCGGGGCGCAGGGCATTGCATTCAGCCCTTCAGCCCGTGCAATGCGGGGGACACAGGGGTGCGGGGCCGCGTGCGTCCTGCCTGGGCGGCGGCGACAGCGCGCGGGTGGCAGGGGTTTCAGGGCATCGGCCTGGCCTCTGCCGCCCCAGGCCCCTCCCCGCCCCTCCACGCGCATCTCAAGGCCACAGGCGCCTCCCCCACAGCACTGAGCCCCCCCCCCCCCCCCCCCCCCGCCCGCACCCGGTTCGCTGCTGGGCAGGGGACAGAGGGGACAGGAAGAGCCGGCTTCTCCGCCCGGCCAGGGAGGTCCAGGGAAGTTTCTGGGGGAAATCCCATCTGCAAGCCCTCTGGGTCTTTAGGAGCCTAGGAAGGTTCCCCCAAGTTCAGAGGGGTTGGTTCTGGGAGGGGGTCCCCAGGCACAGGGGGACAGGAGGACAGGGGGGAAGGACACGGGACACACCATCAGACCGGTGGACAGCGGAAGAGCTTTTTTTTTGCTTTTTAAAAAAATGTATTTTTCTTGACATCAGAGAGGAAGGAAGCGGGAGAGACAGAAACATCCACAATGAGAGAGAATCATGGACCGGCTGCCTCCTGCACACCCCCCACGGGGGATGGAGCCCACAACCCGGGCCTGTGCCCCGACCGGGAATCGAACCCTGACTTCCTGGCTCATGGGTTGATGCTCAATCACTGAGCCGCACCGGCCGGGCTGCAAAGGCCCATTTCTTGCGCCAGCCGCACAAGTCCACGTGGCCGTGCCCTGCGCTGGCCTCCTGGTGGGAGCCAGGCTGACGGAGCAGCCGCCACCTCTGCCTTGCCTGTCGCCCGCAGAGGGAAAGGGGTTCTGAAGGTCGTCACCCCCAGCAGTTCAGTGCTGCAGCCCACGGGGCCGACCAGCGATATCCGCTCTCAGCCCGTGGGCCAGAGTGAATAAGGGGGTCCCCCCTCCACCCCCAGGGGGCCCAGAGGGAGGACAGGAGATTTGGTGCACACATCACATTGGTGTTCTCATTATCCCCATGTTTGCACAGAAGGATGTTGAGGCTCAGAGAGGTTAAGTGACCTGCCCAAGGTCACACAGCGAGGAAAGAGTGGCCCTGGGACTCACACCCAGTTCTGTCTGACTCTGTCAGTCTCTCAGCTGTCACCACTGATAAGCCCCGAAGTGCCACCTGTTTAATCCTGTTTGTGCAGAAGATGAACGCCCGCAGGGAGGTCAGAGGATGGGAACCACCCACTCCGCCCTCCAGCAGGGGGTGCACCGCCCGAGACCCCGAGACGTGCACCCAGAAATCACACAGCCACCGGGGAGGGAAGCACTGGTCCAACACCGGCTGGCTCAGTCCTGTCCCAGACACGTTTCACGTGGCCCCATAGTATTTAATTTAAATGGAATTTGTTGCCAATAATGAGAAATCAGTAGATTCCAGAGAGGAAGGGAGAGGGAGAGAGAGAGAGAGAGAGAAACATCCATGATGAGAGAGGGTCACGGATCGGCTGCCTCCTGCACGCCCCACACTGGGGATCGAATCTGCAACCCAGGAATGTGCCCTTGACTGGAATCGAACCCGGGACCCTTCAGTCTGCAGGCTGACACTCTACCCACTGAGCCAAACCGGCCAGGGCTTCTATGGATTTTTAGAGAGAGTGGAAGGGAGGGAGAGGGAGAGAGAGAGAGAGAAACATCCATGCGAGAGAGGGAGAGACACATCGATTGGTTGCCTTTCGCTCCTGCCCCGACCCAGACGGGGACCGAGCCTGCAACCCAGGTCCGTGTCCTTGACTGAGAATCGAACCCGCAACCCTTCGGTCCGCTGGCCAGCGCTCCAACCCCTGAGCCACACCGGCCAGGGCTGAAGGGCACTTTTCTGTGTGGAAAGTGTTAACGTGTGAAATGTGCACATACAGGGAGCACCGTGCGTGAGGCCCTGGTCCATCCACGTCTCCTGTGGACTGTCCCTGTACCCAGAGCCACGAACACAGCCCGCGGCTCCGCCCGCAGGGGGCCCCAGGTGGGCACCGGCCTTCGCACCCTGGACCCTGCGGAGGGCGGGCCCACAGCGCCCCCTGGTGGCCGCGCCTGCACTGCCGGCCTCGGGAGGCCCTGGGCCGGACTGGGCCTGAAAACGGGAGGGGGAGGGGAGAGGTTAGGGGAGGGGAGAGGGAGAGGGAGGCGCCGAGAGGGGCAGCCACACCTGGCGGCTCTGCGCTCCTCCTCCTGCAAGTCGCCCCCATAACCCCCGCTGCTCCCCCATCATTCATTCAACAAAGACTTGTTCGCACTCACCCGGCGGAGCCAGGCCCGTGCCAGGCGCTGGGGCGCAGGGGTCACCCGCAGAGACGCCGCCGGCCCAACCTCGGGAGCTGGGGGTCCCCGGACCCAGGCGGCGCGAAGCCCATAAAGATCCGAATGCGAAGGGCAGGTACCCGGGCGCCTTGGAGGGCAAAGCGGGGAAGCCACCTCCCCGGGAGGAGCGGCCGGAGGCCAGGGGCGTCGAGCGGCGAGGCCCGGCCTCAGTTTCCTCACCTGTCACGCTGGCCTCCTTCTCCTGCTGGGGCGTCTCACCGGCGGCGCTCGGTGGTCCCCAGGACAAAGAGGAGGAGCAGGAGAGGTTTTCCCAACTGCAGCCTCCCTCCCTCCCTCCCTCCCTCCTTGCGGATCCGTCCGCACCCACACCTGCGGGCACCGCGATCCCACTCCATCCGCACCCACACCTGCGGGCACCGCGACCCCACACCGTCCGCACCCACACCTGCGGGCACCGCGATCCCACTCCATCCGCACCCACACCTGCGGGCACCGCGATCCCACTCCATCCGCACCCACACCTGCGGGCACCAAGATCCCACTCCATCCGCACCCACACCTGCGGGCACCGCGATCCCACTCCATCCGCACCCACACCTGGGACACTGCAATCCGACACCCCACAGCCCAGGAGGATCCGGCCTTCCCCCCGCACAAAACCCGCCAGCGGGTTCTCATTGTGGTTAAGACCCCAACTACAGGGCCCTGCGGCCTCAGCCCGGCCTGACTCTCCAGCGCCCTCGCCCGCCCGCTCACTACACTCCAGCCACACCCACCCACTTCCGGCCTGTGCGCTGCTGCCTCAGGGCCTTTGCACAGCCAGGCCCGTTCCTAAAGTGCTCTTTTCCTGATTCCTTCCAATCCTTCAGGACGCGGCAGAGGACACTTCTAGAAACACTCATCTCAGTGGCACACACCCCCCCCCAACACCTCCTCTTATCACATCACCTCGCTTTTCCTTCTTCCCGGCCACCCAGTGCTCTCTGCAGGCATCTGACCTACTCGCGTCCCTGTTCACTGTCCCCCCTCAGGAGGGCAGGGACCACTCCTGCTTTGTCCGCCACAGTACTTCCAAGGTGGGGAACACTGGGGCGCTACCAGATCCAAATAGACCCCCTTCCACTGTTTCTGGGGACCCCCGGCTGCCACGTGCTGTCACATCCCAAACCCAGATCCTGCGGCTCTTCCTTGGGAAGCTGGAAGCCCTGGGACAGCCCTTGGCCAAGAATCGTTGCCTCCGCGTCTGCAACTGGGGGACCCAGCCCCACGCAGGTCCCAGATGTACACAGAGGGTCTGACACAGGGTGGGGACCGCAACGCAGTTGTCGGATGGATGAATGAATGAATGAACGAACGATGGATCTACATGGCCCTCTCAGCTCCACTCCTCAGTGCCCAGCAAGTGCTCTGCACACAGTAGGTATCTAATCAATGCTTGCTGGGCGCCCTGCACCTGAGGTCTTCTATTAGTCCTCAACCCCACAGGGCAGGCTCCATTTCCATGGCACCCTCATCGGGGAGCTCAGAGAATCACGCGTCTGCACGCCCCCGATTCCGTTCCTTGCTGAGCCACGGCAACTTCACATACGTGGCCCTGGCTTCGATTTTACTTGCCCACACGATCCATGGAGAGAGGGTCGAGACCCCTTAGAAAATCTGAAGACTATTCAGTAAACGCTTCCCGGGGGGGGGGGGGGGGGGGAATGCCTGGACACACGCGTGAAATGCAACCTCGTAAGGTTACACGTTCCAGGAGCCAGGCTGTGACCTCGGGCCACCCCCACCCCCAATTTAAGGAGGTCTCCTGCAGCCCCTCTGAGAGCGCAGGTCCCCGGACAACCTGCGGGGACAGCTCGCCCCCAAGTGGCCGAGCCAGGAATTGCCCGGAAATGAACCTATTTGTGTAGGGCCCCGAAGTGGGACCTGGGACCAGGCCCTGTGCCTGCTTTGCCCTGGTTTATGGGACGGAAACCCAGCTGCCCATCACCGGTCGGGAGCCCACCACCCTGTGATGTAAGAAACGCACAGAACGGAGAGTCTCTGAGTGTATCTGAGCCAGGCTGGCGGCCACTCCCAGGAGGCAAGCTCAACTGCGAAAGTGTGCAGGTTTACAGCCTTTAAAAAAAAATCTCTCTCTCTCTCTCTCTATATATATATATATTGATTTCAGAGAGGAAGGGAGAGGGAGAGATTGAAACATCCATGATGAGAGAGAATCATGGACCGGCTGCCTCCTGCACACCCCACACTGGGGATGGAGCCCGCAGCCCGGGCCTGTGCCCTGACCGGGAATCCAACCGTGACCTCCTGGTTCCTAGGTGGACGCTCACCCACTGCTGGGCTGTTGAGCAGTTTTTATGCCCAGACCATCCTCTGTGGTTACTTTCGGGCTCTGGGTCTGCAGGGCTCCCCTGAGCGGGTCAGGGTGAGCACCGTTATTGTCCACAATCCTCACCCCAGGGCCGTGGAAGGAGGCGGGGGCGGGCGGCTGCCGAGGTCGGGGGCCCCATCCCAGAGGCTGACGCGGATGCTCAGTGACCGGAATCCCACCTGCGTGTCTGCCCTGGAGAAACGCGTCCGCCCAACCGCGCTTGGGTCCCTGACACGTCCCAGCTCCTAGCACGGCGCCTGGCGTACCGTAGGGAACGGAGGGAGAGGATGCTGGGAGAGTTAGCCACAGGGGCCGACGGGAGACAACTTCCATCCGTGGGGAGGGGCCCTGGGGTCATGTGTACCTTGGAGGCCATGCAGCCATGCAAAGGAAAGCGGAGACTTGCCCGGCCGGCGTGGCTCAGTGGTTGAGCATCGACCTATGAACCAGGAGGACACGGTTCGATTCCCGGGTTGTGGGCTCGATCCCCAGTGGGGGGCGTGCAGGAGGCAGCCGATCCCTGACTCTCTCTCATCACTGATGTTTCCCTCTCTCTCCCCCTCGCTTCCTCTCTGAAATCGGTAAAAATGTATTTTAAAATAAATAAATGCATACGTAAAATGTGAAATACACGCCACGTGGAAATTATAAAACAACGGAGAGGCAGGTATGCAGCCCAGCCTGAGGCTCGGCAGCTTCCGGAAAAGAGATATTGACTCAGAGCCCAAAACGTCCCAGAAAGCTGCCCCCACCCCCCACCCCCACCCCCACTCCCCCGCTCCCACACCCCTACCCCCCACCAGCAAACAGGCCGTCTCAGACTCGTGCTCGCTTTTTTAAAAGGTTTATTACTCCAATAGTGAATTCTTTTAAAAAGATGATAAAACTCATTTTTCTTCCAGTAGAAAAGAGACAGAGGCGCTCTCGGGGCGGGAAGCCGTGAGTGGACAGGCCCCCGCCAGGCCGGACCCCCAGGCTGCAGGGCCCTGACCTCCCCGCCTCTGGCCCGGCACCAAATGATGGGGGCCCTCATGGGGGACAGCTGGGCGGGGCCTCCGCCACCCCAGGGGCCGGCTCAGGAATGCAGCTCCATGTCAGTGTCGCGGGAGGGAAGGGGCTCCCCACCGCCAGCCCCAGGAGACCAGAGTCCTGTGGGGGTGGGGGGCCGGCTCCGAGGCCTGTGTGAGGGGCTGTGCCCACGGCCCCCCTCCACCCGGCTTTGGCACGAGAAGTCTGCGCCCCCGGGCTGGGCTTCGGGACAGTGGCCGCCCTGGGAGGAGGAGCCCTGTCTTGCTGGCTGATGGACAAGGCGCTGGGGCCCAGTGGTCCCGTGGCTGACCGACTCGCCCACGGGCCCATGAGGGCCTTGGGGAGAAGGTTCCAGAACAGTCCCCGCTGGTGCGCTGCTCCCCGAGTCCCCCCGGTAGCATCCCCATCCCTGAGCGTGTCTGACACACCTGTGCACACGGACAGGTGTGGGGGTGTGCAGTGTGTGATCACACGTGTGCAGTCAGACGCTGGGGCCGGCAGGCTGTCCGCTGAGAGCGTCCTGAAGAAGCGGGGTGCTGGGGCTGGGGAGCCTGGCTGGCTGAGCAGCAGGGCTGGGCTGGCTCTTGGTATCTCGGGGAACCTGTGGAGAAAGGGGGAGCTGGGTCATCAGGCCCCGCCCACATCCCGCCCAACCTCCAGCAATACTGTTATCACAGCCAAACTGCGAATAACGAAATGCCCGTCACCAGGAGGAAGCCAGCAGCCGGTGACACATACACTCTGACACCCAGACAAGGCGAAACGCGGCAAAATGTTAGCCCTTAGCTTCGGCAAGTTAAGGATCTTAGTGCTGCCAGCGAGGCTCAGGGGTTGAGCATCGACCTGTGAACCAGGAGGTCAGGGTTCGATTCCCGGTCGGGGCACAGGCCCGGGTTGTGGGCTCCATCCCCAGTGGGGGACGTGCAGGAGGCAGCTGGTCCATGATTCTCTCTCATCATGGATGTCTCTGTCTCTCTCTCCCTCTCCCTCTCGGAAATCAATAAAAATATATTTTAAAACATATCCTTCTGGACTCGTGGAGGCCGTGTTTCCTGCCTTCTCCCAAGCAAGGCCGCCCCTCGGGCCACCCCAGCACCCGGTGCAGGGCAAGCTCCCCAGGGCCCGGCTGTGGACACAGCTGTCCACCCCTCCCCCTCCCCCTCTTCCTCCTTCTCCCCCTCCCTCTCTCCCTACCCCGTCCTCCTCTTCCTCCTCCCCCTTCCCTCCCCCTCCCCCTCGCAGGGCCTGCAGCACCTGCCAACACAAACACACCGGCTCCCACTGATTCTCATTTTCTACTTTATTTCCTCCTCCGCCTGGCAGCCAGCAAGTGGGAGGGAGGCAGCCAGCGGGCCCCACACAGCAGGCTGCGTCTCACCGGGCTCCCGGCTCCTCCGGGGCTCAGGGCGGCTACTAAACCCCCGCAGGCCCAGAAGCTGGAGGGGCCGCACGTTATTCAGAAACAAAGTGACATCCCGGCTGGGTGACTGGTGAGCCTGTCCTCCCGGGACGGACGCCAGGGCCGCGGGTTCGATCCCCAGTCGGGCTGTACCAGCATCCACCCGTGAACACATCCATAAGTGGAACAACAAACTGGTCTCTCTCTCTCTCGGATCAATAAATAAATTTAAAAAACAAAAACAGGGACTGGGCCCAGGAGGGAGGGCTCCCCACGGCCCAGCTGCCTCCCCCACCGACGGGTGCGGTGCAGTCAAGGAGCCCGACTCAATTCCGTTCCCAGGGGAACCGCGAGGGGCTTTCCAAACCCGAGGAGCAGGGCTCGGTCACCGCTCGGGGCACGCTGGTCCCAAAGCCGCTCCCTCTTCCCCTGAACTCCAGTCGGACTGGGCGGCCTTTTGTTGCTGTTTCTGCCTCGTTGTGTGTATCTGCCTGTTTCCCCTCCATCCAGGCGACCCTACCCTCAGGCTGAGGGCGGCTATTCAGTGGGCACCCCAGTTCTCTTGGCCAGTCCCCCCCAGGTTCACGTGGGCCCGTGGCTGCAGGATCCCCTCAGGGGCCGGGGAAACAGCGTCCACCAGCCGGTGAGGGAGGGGCTGCCCTGGCAGCGAACGTCCATGAAGAGGCTCCCGCACCAGAGCTGCTTTTCTTTCTTCCTCCTCGGCCCCAGGATATTTTCCCATTTATTTATTTTTAACATTTAAAAAAATATATTTTTCTACTGATTTCAGAGAGGAGGAGAGGGAGGCAGAGAGACAGAAACATCAGCGATGAGAGAGAATCCTGGGTCGGCTGCCTCCCGCACGCCCCTGACCGGGGATCAAACCGTGACCTCCTGGTTCATAGGGCGACGCTCACCCACTGAGCCGCCAGCGGGGCCATTTTTTTTTTTTAAGAGAGAGTGGAAAGGAGGGGGAGGGGGGGGCGCGAGAATCATCGATGTCAGAGAGACACATCGATCGGCTGCCTCCTGCAACCCGGGCCGGCTATCCAACCTGCAACCCAGGTATGCGTCCTGGACCGGGAATCAAACCCTTAGGTCCGTGGTCGGCAAACCGAGGCTCTCGAGCCACATGCGGCTCTTTGGCCCCTTGAGTGTGGCTCTTCCACAAAATACCGGCTCTCCCACAAAATCCCGACTTCTGCGCATGGCCCACGAAGTTTCCATCGCATTGTACGTGCCTGCCCGCTCGTGGTATTTTGTGGAAGAGCCACACTCAAGGGGCCAAAGAGCTGCATGTGGCTTGCGAGCCGCGGTTTGCCGACCACGGCCTTAGGTGCACGGATGACGCTCTAACCATTGAGCAACACCAGCCAGGGCGAGGCTGTCGCACCCGAGCATTGAGAGGCCGCCGTCCCACACCTGGATCCTGCCTTCACCAACACAGCCTCATCGTCGATAAGACACCAGCCCACAGAACAGGAGGCGCCCCGGGTGGGGATGGGAGGGCGGGGGGCGGGGGGAGGCTGCCATTCGCTGGGAATCTCAGAAGAGCGGGTGGTGCGCCCAGAGGAGAACAGACAAACGGGGTCTCTCGGTACCTCGACCCTCCAGGGGGATCCGGGCCGAAGAAGCCGACCAAGCCCGCCCGTGTCCGGGGTTCTACTTGCTACGGGCGGGGCGGGTGGGGCGGCCGGGAGTACCTGGTACCCACCTACAGTCGGGCCTCCTGCAGCACCGTGCCCTTGGGAGCTGCCGCCATCAGGGACTCGGAGTAGGCCTGCATGGCCTCCTTGTCCCGCGAGCCCTTTTTATCTCGGCTCCAGAACAGGTAGCACCTCTCCTGGAAGAAACCAGCGCGGTTACGGGCGGCGGGAGTGGGTTACGTGGCTGGTTCCCGGAGGTTCCGGAGGCCCGGGGTTCTGGAGTCCAACACCCGAGCGAGGGGGGCTGGCCCAGATGTGGGGAGTCGCGCTGCCCTTCCCCGGGGACAGGAGAACCCGTGTCTTTGGGAGACACGCTTGGTGCGTGGGACAGGCCGTGCTGAGAAGCCTGCGTCCACTTGAGAATTTAGGAACTGAGGTGGGAGGAATCGGCCGGGAATCAGCGGGTCGAGCAGGTGGCATTTTAAATCAACCAGAAACAGAGATTTTTCTGCTAAAAGACTTTTGATTTGTCCGGTTGGCGTGGCTCAGTTGAGCGTGGACCCATCATGCACCAGGAGGTCACAGGTTCGATTCCCGGTCAGGGCGCATGCCCGACTTCCCGGCTCACGCACCAGTAAGGGGGTGTGCAGATGGATGTTTCTATCTCTCTAACCCTCTCCCTTCCCCTCTCTTTAAAATCAATAAAAACATATTTTTTTTAAAAAAAAAGCGAGTCCTGCATTAAAAAAAAAAAAAAAAGGCTGTTGATTCTTTGTAAAGAGTGAATGGAGAAGAAACACTTCTCTGAAATTAAAATATGTTGAGGTCACCAGCCAGGTGACCCTTTTGTTGCTGTTTTCTGGTTGCTGTTTTTTAAAATACGTTTTTATTCATTTTTAGAGAGAGAAGAAGGGAGAGGGAGAGGGAGATATAGGAACATGGCCAATGAGAGAGGAATGTCAATCAGCTGCCTCGTGCACGCCCCCTACAGGCGACCGAGTCCACAACCGGGCCGGTGCCTTCTTGGTGCATGGGACAGCGCTCAACCACTGAGCCACCCTGGCCGGGCATGACCTTTCTCTTTTTATTAATCAGGACAAGCATAGCAACATTTCAGGCTAAGCCGAGACCTACATCATGGGAGAAATTTCCACCAAGGGGCGTCCAGTGAGACCTGTGGGGAGGGAGCCCATGGGAATAATGGAAGCAACGGCCTTCTCCCTGGGTTTGGGGGCCGGACTCGGAGCTGGGGGGTGAGGCAGGGAAGGGGCCCACGCCAGCCTGTCCCGTGGTGTCCTCGCTCTCCTCCTGGGCCCCCTTTCGGATGGACGATGAGGAGAGAGACAGAGGGGACAGGAGCCCAGCCCCTCCCCGGCTGCCCCCCTCGGGGAGCCCCCAGGTGGGGCTGTCTGTTCACAAGTGGAAACCCACGCAGGGAGGCAGCCACGGGCTGGGGGCTCTGCTCTGGCCCCGTCGCCCTCCCAGCGTCATTTAAGCCAAAGAACTGTAGGGGGTTCCCTTCTCACGGGAGTGACAGCCCCGCTCAGCCTGGCTGGGACCGGAGCAGTGAAGGGCTCAGGGGCCCCAGCAACGTCCCTCGGGGCTCGGACACCAGGGGCCGTGGCGTCACCCTCGCTCTCGCCAGTGTGAACCCTCCCCCACGGGAGGGGGGTCTGAAGGCCCAGGCTGAGCCCCGGGGAAGCGTCGTTACTGCCCAGCAAGCAGGCGAGCGAGCACCTGCCCCGAGAAAAAGAGAGAGAGCGCGAGCGAGAGCGAGCTCGGAGGCAGAGAGTAGGCGTTGCAGAGGGCCCGGGGCAGCCGGAGCTGGGCAGCACCCCCAAGGCCTGGCCTGGGGCCCCAGGGCGAGGAGGGGCCACCAAGGTGGCTTTCTGGTTCGTGGGTCCCCAAGGGCTTCTCCGGGCTCCCTGCCACGGAGTCGTGTCCCCCCCCGCCACGCAGCTGCCACCCTCCCCACGGCCCCCGGAGCCCTGCACTCACAGGCCCACCCCGGGGGGCGCACCTGGTCTCAGGCTCACGCGCCAGCCGTTTCTGTGTCCCCCAAGCTGCACGGAGCCTCAGAATCGGTCCCCCGCTCACTCACCGGAGGGGGGTCCATGCCATGAATGAATAACGAATGAACGAATGGCATCGAGTCAAGAAGGGGTCCTTCTTGTCACCCCCTCTTCTTCCTGCCTCTAGGGGTTGGGTGCCTTCAGAGCCCGTCTCCGACTCGGCCTCCTTCCAAAACCAACCCGTGCCCACCCTGGTCCCAGCCGCCACCTCGCTCACTGGCCCCGGCGTCTGCCCCTCCCACCGAGGACCACACAGCAGCGGACCCAGCCCTGCTCCCCTGAAAAGCCTCCAGTAGCCCGGCCCGGGGGGCTCAGTGGCTGAGCGCCAACCTATGAACCAGGAGGTCACGGTTCAATTCCCAGTCAGGGCACATGCCCGGGTTGCAGGCACGATCCTCAGTGGGGGGCGTGCAGGAGGCAGCCGATCCGTGATTCTCTCTCATCATTGATGTCTCTCTCTCCCTTCGTCTCTGAAATCAATAAAAATATTAAAAAGTAAAAATAAAATAAAATCGCGCACGTGGCCCAGGCGCGTCCCTCCTGGGCAGCCCTGCTCTAGCCCCTCCCGTTCGCCACCGCCTTCTCATCTGTGACTTGATCTCGTTGATTTGCCCGGCCTTCCCCTGTCTCCCGGCGGGAATGCCAGCCCCCGGCCCCGGGAGCCCCGTTCGCTGCCCTGAGCCCCGCCCCTGACAGCCTGGCTCCCAGCAGGTGCCCCCGTGATGAACACGCCATTCGACCCCAGGCCTCCCAACCCCAAAGCCCACCGCGGCCCCTCCATGGCCGGGGTCCCAGGCCTCCCAGGACAGACGGAGAAGTGGCAGGCAGGACAGGAGATGCAAGCACCCAGCGACAGCTCCCCGTCCCCAGCACAGACCCCGGACGCTGCCCGAGGTGGGCGCCAGGGTCCTGCAGGCAGCAGGGAGGGACGGCCGCCACTTACTTGGCTCCGGATCTGGTAGATGACGGGGACGAGCAGCAGGAGGCCGCCCAGGGCCAGGAGCACGTACTGCGCGTACTGCAGCACCTTGGGCAGCAGCACCAGCTGCAGGTAGAACTTCTGCAGGGGCTCGCCCTCCATGGCCCCCCTCTGCGGAGCGAGAACGACAAACACGTGGGCTGGGGCCACACGCATCCCTGTCCCCCAGGCCCCTTCCCCATCTCAAGCCTGCAGGGGCGTCCGTGTCTTCCGGGGCCACACGGAGAGACTACATTTCCCAGGCTCCCTTGCGGTTGGCAGGGCCATGTGACCGCATTCCGGCCAATGGGACGAGGGCACGGTGATGCGAGCACTTCCACCCCTGGCTGGTGAAAACCTCTCCATCACTATCCCCACCCACTGAACGCGGATGGATTCGGAGGGTTTCCAGGCGGGTGGGCCCAGGACGGGAGGAGCCTGGCCGGCCCCAACGGCTGGCCCGTATCAGACCGGGCCGTGAACTTGACGTTCTGAGGCTGCCTGTTCTGGCCCCGAGTTCACTCTAGGTTTTTTTGTTTTGTTTTTTAATATATTTTTATTGATCTCAGAGAGGAAGGGAGAGGGAGAGAGAGAGAAAAACACCAATGATGAGAGGATCATGGATCGGCTGCCTCCTGCTCGCCCCCTACTGGGGATCGAGCCCGAAATCCGGGCCTGTGCCCTGACCGGGAATGGAACCGTGACCGCCTGGTTCATGGGCTGAAGCTCAACCACTGAGCCACGCCGGCCGGGCAGGAGATCACCCTGGTTTAAAATGAACTAGGCCAGGCCCTGGGCCGTGTGGCTCCGTGGTTGGAGGGTTCGATTCCTGGACCAAAGGGTCACGGGTTTGATTCCTGGTCAAGGGTGCGTACCGGGGTTGTAGGTATGATCCCAGCCCTGGTCGGGGCATGTGCAGAAGGCGCCGTGTCTCTCTCACATCAATGTTTCTCTCTCTCTTTCCCCCTCCCTCCCTTCCACTCTCTCTCTCAAAAAAAAAAAAAAAAAAAAAAATCAATGGAAAAACATCTTCTCGAGTGAGGATTACAGTGAACTGGGCCAGCCCTAACCAGTTTGGCTCAGTGGATAGAGCGTCGGCCTGCGGACTCAAGGGTCCCGGGTTCCATTCCGGTCAAGGGCATGTACCTTGGTTGCGGGCACATCCCCAGTAGGGGGTGTGCAGGAGGCAGCTGATCGGTGTTTCTCTCTCATCGATGTTTCTAACTCTATCCCTCTCCCTTCCTCTCTGTAAAAAATCAGTAAAATATATTCTTTTTAAAAAATGAACTGGGCCAGGCCCTGGGCAGGGTAGCTCCGTTAGAGCGTCATCCCGATACACCAAGGTTGCGGGTTCGATGCCTGGTCAGGGGGCACATAAAGAATCAACCAATGGATGGAACAACTCAGCGTTGCCCTCTCGCTTTCCCTTCTCACAAAGCGAGCGAGGCCAGAGGAGCCCTGAGAAGCCGGGATGAAAGAAGTTCCCACGCGGAGCTGACGCCCGAAAGCAGTCGCGGTACTTTCAGAAAGTGCCCTGCCCTGGGGCTCGGGCTGCACCGTGTGGGGCAGGTTCCTGTCTGCGACGGGCGAGGTTTCTCTGGACTGTTCTAGGTCCCACCGTGGCTCCCCTGGCCCCACCCTCCTCCAGCCTCAAGTGCCCGCACGGCCTCCCCACTGTGGCATCAGGAGCCCAGCGCAGGGACCGCCAGGCGGCCTTACCTCCTCAAACCACACCAGCGGCATGACCACGGGCGCGATCTTCCTGGTTTGCCTGGAAATAAGGGAGACGGAGCCAGTGAGAAGCCTCCTCACGGCATTATCCGTGGGTGCGGACGCGGTCGGACACCCCGTCGGACGCTGGGGGGCAGGAGGGCTCTAGCAACGACGCCGCGGTGCGGGCTGGAGGGGAGGGCATTTCCTGGCAGGGAGCCGCCTGGCAACCAGACAAGATCTTTTTCAATTAAAAACTCACAGCCAGCCCGGCCGGCGGGCTCAGGGGGTGAGCATCCCCCCATGAAGATCAGGGTTCAATTCCCGGTCAGGGCACAGGCCCGGGTTGTGGGCTCAGTACCCAGTGGGGGGCGGGCAGGAGGCAGCCGATCCATGATTCTCTCTCATCATTGATGTTTCTCTCCCTTCCCCCCTCTCTCTCTCTCTCTCTCTCTCTCTCGCTCTCCCTTCCTCTCTCTGAAGTCAATAAAAATATATTTTAAAAAAGGGAAACACTCAGTGTGGGAAAAGTGCTCCGAGTTGACCACTATCGTCCCTGTTAGCAGATCTGAGCCCCTCCCTGCGGGGTGTGCTGAGAGGCCCGCTGCACAGATGGGGGGTTGGGGGGGGCAGGCTCAGCACAGAAAGCCACAGCCCGGCCACAGCTCCCCAAACTCCCTGGGGCCACCCGCTGGCTGAGCCTCCTGCAGGGCAGCGAGTTCACACAGCGCCACCCGCAGAGCTGAGGCTCAGAGGACACCATAGAAACACGCCTGTGTTTATAAAAACGGAGAGGAGTTCAGGGCAAACAGACCAGACCTTCCCAGCAAGCAGCCCAGAAGGTCCCATGCCGTCCCTCCTCCGCCCTCCAGAGGGCGCTAAACACCGCGGGGAGACCAGCTCCCCCGAGAAGGCTGTCCCAGCCGCAGGGACATCAGGTGGCGGTGTGGCCCCCCTCCCGTTCACAGGGACACAGTAGCCCAGGAAGGTCAGGGTAGCAGCCCCCCGCCCCGCCCCCCACCATGGGTCCTGCTGGCTTGAACTCTGAGCAGCCCCCATATGGGCCAATGAGAAGCCCAGTGAGGGCCTGAAGGGTCTCGGGTTCCAATCCCGCTCAAGGGCACACACCTGGCAGGCTGCAGGTTAATTCCCGCCCCGGTGGGAGGGGGGGGCGGGGGGGACATGCGGGATGCAGACCTCAATGTGTCTCTCACGTCGATGTTTCTCTCTCTCCTCTCTCTCCCCCTCCCTCCCTCGCTTGCTCTCTAAAAATCAATGGAAAAAACATCCTAGGCCCGGCCTGCGTGGCTCAGTGGTGAGCGTCGACCTATGAACCAGGAGGTCACGGTTCAATCCCTGGTCAGGGCACAGGCCCGGGCTGCGGGCTCCATCCCCAGTGTGGGGCGTGCAGGAGGCGGCCGATCCATGGTTCTCTCTCATCACTGATGTTTCTATCTCTCTCTGTCCCTCTCCCTTCCTCGTCTGAAACCAATAAAAATATATTTTAAAAACTGAAAACTAAAAACAAAATCAGTGCTTAAAAAAATTCCCCCCACGAAGTGAACTGTCACAGCAGAGAACGCTGTCTGGTGGGTTCCGTTGTCACACACTTGGTTTGGCCCCGGTTTGGTTTCTGCCCCTGGCTGGGCGCCAGGCACGCAACTCAGCGGGAAACTTCTGGGGGGGGGGGGGTGCAAATGGAGGAGAGAGTGGGGGTCCTGGGGCGGGGCCTCCGGCAGAGCTAAGACTCCCGTTAGGGGAACGATGGCCCGATGGCCCGGACCAGAGGCCACACCCAGAGGCCGCCCCTCCCGCAGACCCCGTCCCACTCACCCGATGCCTTGCACGGCCTTGATGTACAGGCTGAGCTGCAGCTTCACCGAGCAGTTCATGGGGATCCCCGTGACCTGCGGCAACACGCACAGTGAGGGCCTGTCCCAGCTCCCTGGCCCCCCTCCACCCACTCTAGAGCAGGGGTGGGGAACATCCGGCCCGCGGGCTGTATAAGGCCCTGCCAAGGCATTAGGGGTCAGTTAATGAAATGTTTGACCGGCTGGTGTGGCTCAGTGGTTGAGCATCGGCCTATGAACCAGGAGGTCAGGGTTCGATTCCCGGTCAGGGCACAGGCCCGGGTTGTGGGCTCCGTCCCCAGTGTGGGGCTTGCAGGAGGCAGTGAATCCATGATTCCCTCTCCTCATGGATGTTCCTCTCTCTCCCTCTCCCTTCCTCTCTGAAATCAATAAAAACATATATTTAAAAAGTGTTTGACCAGCACTGGCCGGGGTGTCTCTGGGGTAGAGCGTTGGCTCCTGCACCGAACGGTTGTGGGTTCGATTCCCGGTCAAGGGCGCATGCCTGGGCTGCCCGCTAATTCCCTGGCCCCTGTCAGGGTGCTTGCGGGAGGCAACCCATCGATGTGTCTCTCTCACATCGATGTTTCTCTCTCTCTCTTTCTCCCCTGCGTCCCTTCCACTCTCTCTAACAACCGATGGGAAAAAATGCTCAGGTGAGGATTCGCCACAACAAAAGAACATGTTTGAGCAAACACAGCGGCTGGTGTTTAAGCTGGTCATCGTGTGTGGCCCTCGAAGGATGTTATAAATGCCCCCATGGCCCTCGGCACAGAACTTCCCCGCCCCCCGCTAACGCTCCTCTCCCGCGGCGCCCACAGCACCCAGAACGAGGGCCTCTCCCTCTCCCAGCCTCTCCCTCTCCCGGCCTCCACGCCGACCTGGCCCCTGGCTGAACTGCCTGGTCCTCAGGGTGGGGGCGGGGGCGGGGGCGGGAGGGAGACCCACCCGCAGGAGTGAGGGCCCCGTGAGAACGCAGGGCATTATCTGCAAGGCATCCCGGGCCTGGCTGGCACCTGGAGAACTTTCTGGTAGGCCGGCAGCCTCCGGTAATTGGCAGGCTGATAAGTCCTAATTAATTTACTGTCTTATGATCCCTTTACAGACATCCCTCCCTCGCACAGAGATAACCACGCTCTTGAACTATGGAGTCGGAGCAAAGGAGGGACCTTTGATGGTTTGATCTCCCAGAAGCTGCGGAAGCCAGAGAGCCGGGGTTCCCCGTCCCCCTCCCCCTCCCCCTCCCCGGGTGCCTGGGGGAGGGGTGGGCCAGCTGGGCACCAACCAGGAATCCCCCCAGAAGTCCCGCTCACCGGGTGGACGTCCAGGAAGAGGGAGTGCTCCTTCTCGCTGGGGTGCAGGCCCAGCACGGCCTCGGCCAGGGCGGGGTCCGCGTTGTAGAAGTGCGGGTGGGAGAGGAACAGGGGCGCGTCTGGAAGGCAGAGGGGGCGTCAGACGGGCAGAGGCGCTGGCACGTCCCGAGGCTCATGCCAGTCCCGGAGCCGGACACGGGGATGCGGGACGAGGACGGGCAGCCACCCCCTGCCGAGCGTGCTGTGCCGATGACACGATGCAAAGGACAGTGACTAGACAGAGAGGAGCCTCCATTCGGTCTGGGAGCCAGCAGGGGGCGAGCTCTGTGCCAGGGGCACCTTCTGCGGAAGGACGAGGAGGTGCCAGGCGCAGGACGGAGGGTGGAGGGCGCGGCATTCCAGGAGGAAGGGGGCAGGGGCAGATGCAGGAGGTGGGAGGGGCACGGGGAGCAGACGCTGTGGAGGGGGCTGTGGGAGCTGAGGCTACAAAGGTGAATCGAAGCCAGATTGGACCTTGGGGGGCGGGGAGGGGGGAGCATCGCCAAGCCGCCGGGATCACAGGGGCTCCGGTGTGCACGCCCGCGGCCAGGTCTCCCGCTGCCCACGGGAGGGAAGAGACACACCTTTGCTCTCGCCCGGCGGCCGGTCTGCGGGAGGGACGCCAGCGGGGGTGAGCGGGAAATTCCCACCCAGAAACGTGAGGTCAGGCGTCTCCGCCAGCCGACCCGCGAGGCAACCCTGGCACATCTGCCCAAGGTCAGGACAAGGTCAGGACAACGGCGGTGCCGCCAGACAGGGAGTGCCCGCGGAAAAGACGGAGCTGGCCTCTCAAACCTCCCGAGGAGGCCCGGGCTGGTGTTGCTCAGTGGTTAGAGGCCAGCCAGCTCACCAGCGGGTGCTGGGTGGCAGGTCCAGTGCCCGGCCCCGGTTGGAGGGCAGGCGGGAGGCGATCTATCGACGTGTCTCTCACATCGATGTCTCTCTCTCTCTCTGCCTCTCCCCCTCCCTTCCACTCTCTCTGAAAATCAATGGGAAAAATTTCCCTAGGTGAAGATTAACAACAAGAGAGGGAAGATGCGCGCTGGAAAGCCGCTCGAGCCTCGAAGCACCAACAGACACTCTCTCCTGGAGACAGACAGACAGACAGACAGAGCATCGGCAACAGACCCTCCTTCCCCGCGTGGGTCCCCGGTCTCCAAAGCCGCCTCCCGGCACCTGTGACGTCACTGCGCACCCGAGGGCGACGTCCCGCCATCCGGACGACCCAACTCCCATCTTCCCATCTGCACCGCGGAAGGACCCCCTTCTCACAGGGGGCGCAACGCGGGGGGCTGTCGGCGAGGGAGGCGGTCCCCCAGCCCGGCCCTTGAAGGTGGCGCATCTCCACCAGACCCCGTGGCCACGCCTCCAGGGCTGGGGGAGCGCAGTGGGTGGGGCCAGGTTTCCATCACCTGCCCCGGCTCTCGCCTGGCTCCCCCCACCCCCCCCCAGCCCATTTGGCGTTGTGCCAGCACCCAGGCCTGCGCTTCCTTCTATTTTATTACCAAACAGCCCCGCGAGGACCGCCCAGGTTGCAAGTGCTAATTAATTTATAGCTTTATGGCGTCTGGCCTTATCTAATTGCCTGGATCACCTTTGATTGTGATGGGGGGCGGTATGTGGAGCCTGAGGCCCTGGGTCCAAGAGCTCCTCTCTGGTAAGGGAGGTTGTGGGTGTCTTATCTCCAGATAAAATGCCACAGGAAGGCAGGACCACGCGCCCCAAGACACGCACAGGCACGTCCCCGCCGCCCCAAAGGTCACGTTTTAAAACCCCAGAAACCAGATGCCCCTGAGCATAAAAGAGGCGAGATGTGTCCCCGGTGGAGCACTATACAGCCAGGAAGAAGGCGCTGCCCTCCCAGGACCACAGGATGGGCCTCGCGGATGAGACACTGGGCAGAAGGGTCCGGGAAAGAGGACGGAGAGTGCACCCCGATTCCATCCGCACGAGCCCGAAGGCGGGCAAGGCAGGGCCCACCGCCCGCCCGCTCGCTGCCCCACTGGCTGAGGGAACGGGGGGGGGGGGGAGCTGCCCCCCAGCGTCCACATGGAGCCGCTGAGGCCAGAGAGCACTGTGCCCACCCCACAACCGCCCGGCGAGATGTTCCAGAACAATCGGACCAGCGTCTTTTCCTCCGGGGACACGGGACGCGGTGCAGGGGGCCTGCCGGAGCCTCCGGACGAGCTCGGGAGGGGACGCGGCCCCAGGGAACCCGCCCTCGGTGGGGCACGCGGCCTGGATGACCGGGCGCTGCAGGGCCCTGGACTGCACCGAGGTCAGGGACGCAGCCACAGGGCGGCTCGGGGACCTGACGCGGGAATCAGCTGTTTACAGTCGCGGTTTGCGTCCCAGGTGACGGAGGTCCTGGGATTTGTTGCGCAGGCAACTGACAGAGCGGCTTCTTTCTCTCAGATTATCTTTCTGGCCCGACTAGCTTATCAACGGCGCAGAGGCCAAGACTGAGCGCATAGCAGGTATGACCTCACCCACCCGCCCTCGGGCCTGAGGTCACAGGGCTGGGGTGTCCCGTCCCACCCTCGGGGCTGGGGTCAGGGAGACCGTCCCGCCCTCGGGCCTGAGGTCAGGGGTCATGGTGACCGTCCCGCCCTCGGGCCTGAGGTCACATGGCTGGGGTGACCCGTCCCACCCTCGGGCCTGAGGTCAGGGGTCCGGGTGACCGTCCCGCCCTCGGGCCTGAGGTCAGGGGTCGGGGTGACCGTCCACCCCGGGCGACGACACGTACTGAACCTGCAGGTGCTGACGTTCTGGATGCCCGACTCCCGGCACGGACAGAAGCCCTCGTTGGGCGGGTAGACGGACCCGTTGGCAAATAAGGTGTTGGGGGCCTTGAACCTGAAGGTGGGGATGCCCTGGAACACCCTGGCCTCCTCGTAGACCAGCTTCATGGACCTGGGGGGACAGACGGGTGGGGTGACCCCCGGGACGTGGCGCTGCCACCAGCAGGAGGCAGCCGGTCCGTGATTCTCCTCATCATGGATGTTTCTCTCTCTCTCCCTCTCCCTTCCTCTCTGAAATCAATAAAAAAGCATATTTTTTAAGACTAAAATAAAAATTTTAAAAGTGAATACACACAACACACTGGCCTGGGCCCCCAGCCAGGACACAAGCTCTGGGGACCAGGGACCTGTCCCATCCCGTCCGGCCATGTCCCCAGCGCCTCGCCCACCCGGGAGGCAGGGAGCCCCCGCTCACGCTGAGGAGTTCCCAGGGGAAGGGGGACAGACAGGACCCCGGCCTGGCGCCCCTGGGCTGGCCTCCGCGGCTGCACCTCCCAGACCCAGGGGCCCAGGCGGACGCACCCAGAGGTCCCCGCGCCCAGGACCCAGGTGGAAACTGGCCCAGCCACAGGGCGCCAATCGTGGCCTTGTTTCACTGCCCCCCGCAGCCTCGATGGTTTCCTGCCACGGCCACCCACACCCCACGACCACCCGTGGCCAGCTGCCTCCTTCGCCCTCTGCCTCCTCCAGCTGCTTCCCTCGCCCTGTCCCTGTACCAGCTGCCTTCTTTACCCTGTCCCTGCACCAGCTGCCTCCCTCGCCCTCTCCCTCCTCCAGCTGCGTCCCTCGCCCTGTCCCTCCTCCAGCTGCCTTCTTCACCCTGTCCCTGCACCAGCTGCCTCCCTCGCCCTGTCCCTCCTCCAGCTGCCTCCTTCGCCCTCTCCCTCCTCCAGCTGCCTCCCTCGCCCTGTCCCTGCACCAGCTGCCTCCCTCGCCCTGTCCCTCCTCCAGCTGCCTCCTTCGCCCTCTCCCTCCTCCAGCTGCCTCCCTCACCCTGTCCCTCCTCCAGCTGCCTCCCTCGCCCTGTCCCTGCACCAGCTGCCTCCCTCGCCCTGTCCCTCCTCCAGCTGCCTCCTTCGCCCTCTCCCTCCTCCAGCTGCCTCCCTCGCCCTGTCCCTCCTCCAGCTGGCACGGCCGGAGCCTGGCTCCTCCAGGTGAACCAACAGAGCCTGCGAGGGCCCCGAGGGCTGGCGAATGCCCGGGGAGCCCACGCTCTCTCTGAGCCACGACAGAGGCCGAGCCCCGCCCAGGGCCCGGCGGGCGCTCACCGGCAGGCCTCGGGGCTGTAGAACTCCAGCGGGGTCTCGGGAGTCATGAATGGCGCCCACATCTGCCCGGACGTCCCGTTGATCATGTTGCACTGGTCCGAGTGCCAGAAGTTGACCTGCGGAGGCATCCAGGCCAGAGGGTGAGCGGTGACGGGAAACAGCGTGGCACCGGGAGCCTCGGGAAGGCCCGGGCCGGGGCTGATGACCAGGGATCCCGTGGGCCCGGGAGGCCGGGGCTGATGAACAGGGATCCGGTGGGCCTGGGCGGCCGGGGCAGGGGCCAGTGAGGAGGGTTGGCACGCACTTCCCATCTGCCTGGGCTATAAGCAGAGGCACGTGCTGGGCGGCCCCGCGGCCCCGGTGCTCACCTTGCTGAGCCCATTCCACTTGTCCACGAGGTGGACGAGGCTGAAGTTTTTGATCCCTGTGTACACGGTGAAGAGCCCAGAGTTGGAGTTGTTGAGCTGCGGACACAGCAGAGAACAGCAGCAGCTGTGAGCCTCGGGGCGGGGGGGGGGGGGGGGGGCACCCAGGGGCTGGCCCGCAAGCCCGCCCCCCCCCCCCGCCCCCGCCCCAGTTTAGTCCCAGGCAATCCCTGCGTCCCCAGTGCCGGGGGATCAAGAGGAGAAGGACCAGCCCGGCCGGCGTGGCTCCGTGGCTGAGCGTGGACCCAGGCACCGAGAGGTCTCCAGTTCCATTCCCGGTCGGGCACATGCCTGGCTGCAGGCTCAGTCCCCAGCAGGGGGAGTGCAGGAGGCAGCTGATGGATGTTGCGCTTGCGCTCTCTCTCTCTCCCTCTCTCTCTTCTGTCTCCCTTCCCCTCTCTGAAATCCATAAAAACATCTTTGGAAAAAAAGAAATAAAAGAGAAAAAAAAAAGGAAAGGAAAACCAGGCAGCTCGGATCAGCACTATCGTCGCCAATCACATCACGGGAGCCTGGATCAAACTGTGCCTGAACCCATCCTTGGGGTTTTCAGGTACATGAGCCAGTAACTCCTCTGTTTGATTTAAGCCAGTGAGAGGGGCTGGGCTTTCTGCCAGTGACAATCCGCGGCCCCAGGGCCCCCCCGCCAGCCCCCACGGCAAGCCGGGGGCTGGAAACGGGAGCTCTCCGTTACACTAGCAACAGTAAAAATATATTTTTTTTAAAAAAGCCGGCGTCTGGCCCTGGCCGGTTTGGCTCAGTGGAGAGAGCTTCAGCCTTCGGACTGAAGGGTCCCAGGTTCGATTCCAGCCAAGGGCACGTACCTGGGTGGCAGGCTCGATCCCCAGTGGGGGGCGTGCAGGAGGCAGCCGATCCATGATTCTCTCTCATCACGGATGTTTCTATCTCTCTCTCCTTCTCCTTTCCTCTCTGACATCAATAAATAAATATATTAAAAAAAAAAAAAAAGCCGGCGACTGGCCTCCGGGATGTGTGGGCGGGGGGACGAGGGAAGGTCTCCGAGCCGCGCGTACCTCCGAGAACAGCCCGAACTTGCCCTTGATGGGGAACACGCCCGGCAGGTACTTGTTGACCAGGTTGACCAGGGGGTCGTCGTAGCCCCACATGACCTCGCCCACCGTGCGGTTCATGAAGGCGCGCTGGCGCAGGCTGCTGAAGGCCACGGTCATCAGCATCTTCAGGGCCATGGGCTTCGCCTCCATCATCATGGCCGCGCTCTGCAGAGCGAGGGGACAGCTGGGGTCAGAGGCTGGGCGTGGCCGGCCCGTTCCCCCTGGGCCTTGAAGCCCGGCCTCAAGGCAGAGAGCCCCGGGGGCACCTGGCCCTTGGGGCTCAGGGGGCTAAGCGTCCGCCTAGGAACCAGGAGGTCACGGTTCAGCTCCCGGTCAGGGCACAGGCCCGGGTGGCGGGCTCGATCCCCAGGGTGGGGCGTGCAGGAGGCGGCCGGTCAGTGATTCTCTCTCATCATTGATGTTTCTCTCTCCCTTCCTCTCTGAAATCAGTAAAAATATATTAAGAGAGAGAGAGAGAGGAGCCCACCAGGGGACCTGTCTAGCTAAGGGCGAGGGCGTGGCCAGGGCGGCGAGGGCGTGGTGGGGCGTGGCGGGGGCGTGGCCGGGGCGTGGCCAGGGCGGCGCGGGCGTGGTGGGGCGTGGCGCGGGCGTGGCCGGGGCGTGGCCGGGGCGTGGCCAGGGCGGCGGGCGCCTCACCAGCACCATGATGTTGGGTATGTTGATGTAGTCGCTCTCCAGGCCGCTGGACTTGTGGGGCTGGAACTCGAACCTGCGGTACTCGAGGAAGGAGACCGTGTCGTTGTCGTTGAACGTGATGTTGTCCTTGTGCCGGTACTCCCTGCGGAGAGGGGGCTGGTCAGCGCCCAGGGGAGTGGGGCGCCGCCTGGCTTCCCGGGGGGCCCGCGCGTGCGCGTCCCTGCACATCTCCAACCTGCCGGCGCCGCAGCTGAGCCTGGACACCCCCCCAGTCCGTCCTCCCGCCGTCTGTCCACCGCAGGACATGCGAGGCGCATCGGTGCCCAGGAGAGCGCCCCAAAGCCCGACAGGTCCCCTCCACCTGGCCAGCCCGCCTCCGTGAGTCTCTGCTCACGTGTCACCTTGTCCGAGAGCCCACCTGGTCGTCTCAGACCTAACGTACCGCACCCGACACAGCCCTAGGTCCCCCTTCCCCGACACTAACATAGGATTTTACTTATTCATCGTCACCCGCCCTCCCCCCTCGGCTGCAGGCGGCTCAGTGCTTCTGTCCATTTTGGGGTTCCCTGTGCCTAGAACAGCCACAGAAATCCACGGGGTGAACGAGTGAGCGAATCAATGAATGAATGAGTAAATGAGTGAGTGAGTGAATTGAATGAGTGAGTTAAAGAATCAATGACTGCGCTAACCGGTGTGGCTCAGTGGATAGAGCATCGGCCTGCGGACTGAAGGGTCCCAGGTTCGATTCTGGTCAAGGGCATGTACCTGGGTTGCGGCACATCCCCAGTGGGACATGTGCAGGAGGCAGCTGATCAATGTTTCTCTCTCATCGATGTTTCTAACTCTCTATCCCTCTCCCTTCCTCTCTGTAAACAATCAATAATATATATTTTAAAAAAAGCAATGACTGAAGGAGTGACTAATGAATGAGTGAATCAATGAATGAACGAATCAATGAGTAAAAGGGTGAGTGATTTCAGTGAATCGGTGAGTGAATGAATGAGTGATTAATAAGTGAATAATGAATGAGTGAGTGAATGAATAAAATAGTGAAGGAGTAACTGAGTGAAGAATGAGTGAATGATGAATGAGTAACAGAGTGAAGAATGAATGAGTGAATGAAGGACTGGATGAGTGAGTGAATGAATGAATGACTGGATGAGTGAGTGAGTGAGTGAATGAAGGACTGGATGAGTGAGTGAGTGAATGAATGAATGACTGGATGAGTGAGTGAGTGAGTGAATGAAGGACTGGATGAGTGAGTGAGTGAATGAATGAATGACTGGATGAGTGAGTGAATGGGTGAATGAATGACTGGATGAGTGAGTGAGTGAATGAATGAACGAAGGACTGGATGAGTGAATGAATGAATGAAGGACTGGATGAGTGAGTGAAGGCTTGCCTCTGTGACTGCAGTGTCTGACTCCCAGGCCTCGGGCACAGCTGTTGAGTTTCACGCCTGGTTGCCCAGAGCCGGACTGTGCACGGAACAGCCAGCGCCCTTCCCGCCCGCGCTGTCCCCGAGCCAGGGCCTGCTTCTGGAGTCACCGCTGGGGCTCAGCATGGCAGCGCCCCATCCCATCTGCCCCGCCGGCCCCCCGCCGCCCCGCCGCCCACCTCCCTGCTCACCTGTACACGTAGGGGCCGCGCTCCCGCACCCGCGGCTTCTGGCCCTGCAGGACCTCGCTGGGGTTGACCACGTCGAAGAAGTAGACGGAGAGGTAGAAGGGGACGGGGATTTCCTTCCACATGTTGAAGGTCAGGCTACTGGGGTCGATGCGCACGTTCTGGGGGCGAGACAAACGCGCCGTGAGGAGCGAGGAGGGCGACCAGGGCCTCGCGCCCGCCCACCCCACACAGCCGGCCGACACCGGGCCCCCACAGCACGTCCGGAAAGGGGTTTGCACAATTAAAGTTAATAGGGAGCCCTAACCAGTTTGGCTCATTGGATGGGGCATCAGCCTGCGGACTGAAGGGTCCCGGGTTCGATTCCAGTCAAGGGCATGTACCTTGGTTGCGGGCACATCCCCAGTAGGGGGCGTGCAGGAGGCAGCTGATCGATGTTTCTCTCTCATCAATGTTTCTAACTCTCTATCCCTCTCCCTTCCTTTCTGTAAACAATCAATCAAATATATTTAAAAAAAATAAAGTTCATAGGGAATCTAATCAGCTGGTGTGTGTGTGTGTGTGTGTGTTGTTGATTTCAGAGAGGAAGGGAGAGGGAGAGAGGAATAGAAACATCCATGATGAGAGAGAATCACTGGTCGGCTGCCCCCTGCACGTCCCCCACTGGGGACTGAGCCTGCAACCCAGGCCTGTGTCCTGACCTGGAATTGAGGGTGACCCATGGTTCCTGGGTCAATGTTCAACCCCTGAGCCACACTCAGCTGGGCTTTTGTGTGTTTTAATAACAACAGCCTGATCAGGGGACCCTGGCAATTGAGAGAGACTCATTGATCAGCCCACAACCCGAGCAGGTGCCCTGGACCAGAATCGAACCCAGGACCCTTCAGTCTACAGGCCGACGCTCTATCCACTGAGCCACACCGGCCAGGGCTGTTCTCAGCGCTTCACCACAGGCCCCCTCCCTCAGCAGCGCCTCCACCCCCCGCCCGCCCGGCAGCCGCGACAAGTGTTAGGATTGTCCTCGCTTCCCCCTCACTTGGAACGGGGGGGCCTACGTGAGTGAGCCGCCTCCGCAGGCCTGACCCTGACCTTTGTCCAGGAAGGTCCTGCTTGGGTGGGGAGGGGGAGCCCGGACCACGGTGACGGATTTCCGCTGACCCCTTGGCTGTGAGGTGAAGGCCACAAGATTGGGGCGTGCGGCGGGGGGGAGACGGGGAGGGCCCTGTGTGCCAGCCGTGGGGAGCGAAGGGCCTGTCTGCAGCTCAGTCCTAATGTGGACGCGGTATCTGGGACCCAGAGGACCACTGGTGTGTGTGTGGGGGGGCTGTGGTGCACTGATGGGGTCACCCCCAAACCAAAGGCATCGGCGGCCACCGCCCTTCCAGGCTCCTGCGGCCCTGAGGGCTCAGTTCTGCCAGATCCCCCCACATTTCATGAACTTCTTTTTCTTTTTCAATGTATCTTTATTGATGTCAGAGGAAGGGAGAGGGAGAGAGAAACGTCAATGATGAGAGAGAATCACGGATCGGCTGCCTCCTGCACGCCCCACACTGGGGCTCGAGCCTGCAACCCGGGCCTGTGCCCTGACGGGGAATCGAACCGTGACCTCCTGGTTCATAGGTCGATGCTCAACCCCTGAGCCACACCCCACATCTTCAGGCCACAGCTGGCTCACCAGCTACCCTGGCATCACCTCCCGGAAGGGGTGACCTTCCTCTGGGGAGAGGGGTGACCCCGGGCTGGACGCCACCCCCCCCTTGTCAAACCCTTCCCTGCACAGGCAGGAGGGCCGCCCGGACAGGGGGCAGTGAGCTGGGCGCCGGCACCGGAGCGGGGCTCTGCGAGGAACAGACGGGGCGGGGGGTGGTGGTGGCGTGTGATCTTGGCCGGGGACTCAGCCGGGCAAAGGCCAGGAAGGAAGCCGGACGTATCCACACGTCCGCCAACAACGAATGCGCTTTAAAAACAGGTCTTAAAATAACCCGAGTGGCCATCAACAGGTAAACCGCCGTGGCCCCGAACAATGGATGCCCCTCAGGAACAGGAGGGAGCCAGCTGCCGGGAAAGCCGCTGCGGGCGGGCGGGCGGAGCCAAGCAAGGCCGGGGGGGGGGGGGGGGGGGCAGGTCCAGGAGGTCCCCAGGCGGAGAGCCCCAGGCCTCGCGGGGACCCTCCTCCCCCAGCGCATCTGGTCCTGTGGTTTGGGGTCTGGACCCCCTGGCCTTTCCTCCCTGAGACACCACCTAGGCCAGCGACGGCGAACCTTCTGAGCTCGGCGTGTCAGCATTTTGAAAAACACTCACTTAACTCTGGTGCCGTGTCACATATAGAAATTTTTTTATATTTGCAACCATTGTAAAACAAAGACTTATATTTTTGATATTTACTTTATATATTTAAATGCCATTTAACAAAGAAAAATCAACCAAAAAAATGAGTTCGCGTGTCACCTCTGACACGTGTCATAGGTTCGCCATCACTGAACTAGGAGGTCAGAGTTCGATTCCCAGTCAGGGCACCTGCAGGAGGCAGCGATCCATGATTCTCTCTCATCATTGACATTTCCATCTCCCTCTCCCTTCCTCTCTGAAATCAATAAAAATATATATTTAAAAAAACAAAACACAGAACACCAAGCAGGGGACACATAAGGCCACACGTGGAGGCTTGCACGTGGCAGGAGGTTTGCCAGGCCCACGAACCCGTCCACTGTGAACGGTCCGGGAGCTCCGGCCGACATCCGCTGTGTCCCCCGCCGCCCCGGGCCTGGGCGGTGCGAGGCGCCCAGCAGGCCCCCAGCAAGCGCTGCAGGCGACCGGCCGCGTGAGCTCTGCACGCACGGAATCGCCCGGAAGCACCGGGCGCGGTCTGCCACATACTCCTTAGCCTATGTTCTCGTGACTCATCGTCAAGCGTAAGTGTTTTCAGAATGCAGAGTACGGCCGGGCAGTGGCTCTGCGACCTTGTGACGGAAAAGAATGAAAATTTCATCCACGTTCATTTTTTAGCTCTTAGCCTATTTTTCTGTTCTTTTTTAAAATATGTTTTTATTGATTTCAGAGAGGAAGGGAGATGGAGAGGGAGCTAGAAACATCCATGACGAGAGAGAATCCCGGATCGGCCGCTTCCTGCACGCCCCACACTGGGGATGGAGACCGCCACCCGGGCCTGTGCCCTGACCTGAGTCGAACCCTGACCTCCTGGTTCCTAGGTCGACGCTCAGCCACGGAGCCACACGGGCCGGGCATGTGGCATGGACTGACGATGACGACCACAGAGCCGAGCTGCTCAGACAGCACCAGCGGGGCCGGCCAAGCCGAAAGCACGAGTTCTCTGTCCCTTTCTAGTCAGCTCGTCGCCAGGCCTCTCCTCCCGCTCCCGACTGGCCACGTGGCCACGCGGACGTCGCCCCTTCCTCCCCGGTGGCGGGAGGTGACAAGACCCCCACCCGCCTGCCCCGACGATGGCAGCGGGCGGATCTGTGTCACAAGGACTATTGCCCAGGGAGCCGTCCTCGGCGGCCGTGGCCGCGTTCCAGGAACACGAGGCGGGGTCGCCAAGGCCGTGCCAGACGGGACAGTGGCTCCGCCTGCAGGGACCCCCGGCCCGGGGCTGCCTCCCTCAGAGGCTTCGCCCAGCGGTCGCCAGCCTTCCCTCTCCCGGCGCGCGCACACGCGCACGCACACACACACACACACATGCACACACATGCACATGCACACACGGCACATGGCACACACACGGCGCACGCACAAGCATGGCACACGGCACACACACGTATGCACACACGCGGCACCGAGAAATACACGCTTTGCCGATCTGACCAAAACACTAGGTCTCGTTGTGAATCACGCACCCTGGACGGCTGTTGTTTGTTGGCTGTTGGCTTTATTTTTTTAACAACCGAAGGGAAAGGGGTCAGTGTCCCTGACTAGACAGTCCGCCAGGAATTGCACATTTTATAAACACTGGGGGCGCGCCCGCCGGCTGGAAGCCGAGGGTTAATCTTTAGCAAGAGGCAAGGGGTGCTGTCGTGTCCCCAGGGCCCTGGGTCAGGGCTGGTGCCCACTCCCACAAGGTCGAACCCCATAGGCCTGGCCAGTGTGCTCAGTGGTTAGAGCGCCGACCTACGAACCAGGAGGCTTGCTCCCCGGTCAGGGCACAGGCCCAGGCTGCAGGCTCGATCCCCAGTGCGGGGCGTGCAGGAAAGAGGCAGCCGGTCCATGATTCTCTCTCATCACTGATGTTTCTCTCCGCCTCCCTCTCCCTTCCTCTCAGAAACCAACACAAATATATTTATTAAAATAAAAAATAAACTCCGCCCGTGGTCCCACATGGCCTGGCCTGCCCTTCCTCTCACCAACGTGCCTGTCACTCCCCCCAGCCACTGGCCTGTCTCCTCTCCCTCCAGCCCATCAGCAACTTTCCGTCTCCGGGCCTTTGCACGTGCTGTGCCCTCTGCCTGGCAGGCTGTCCCCAGGCCTGCCTGTTCCTCGGGGACCCTTCCCCACTGGCCACCTGAGGCCACTCGTCCGCCCTGCCCCCTCCCTGCCTGTGAGCAAAAGCCTTCAGAGTCTTCTGTGCATTTCTTTAAAAATATATTTTATTGATTTTTTACAGAGAGGAAGGGAGAAAGAGAGGGACAGAGAGTTAGAAACATCGATTCAGCTGCTTCCTGCACACTCCCTACTGGGGATGTGCCCGCAACCAAGGTACTTGCTCTTAACCGGAATCGAACCTGGAACCCTTCAGTCTGCAGGCCGACGCTGTCTCCACTGAGCCAAACCGGTCAGGGCTCTTCTGTGCATTTTTAAAAAATGTTTTTATTGATTTCAGAGAGGAAGGGAGAGGGAGAGAGAGAGAAGCATCAGTGACGAGAGAGAATCATGGACCGGCTGCCTCCTGCACGCCCCACACTGGGGATCGAGCCTGCAACCCGGGCATGTGCCCTTGACCGGGAATCGAACTGTGACCTCCTGGTTCATAGGTCGACACTCAACCCCTGAGCCACACCGGCCAGGCCCAATCAATAAATTTAAAAATAGCCCAGGCCGGATTGGCTCAGTGGATAGAGCGTCGGCCTGCGGATTGAAGGGTCCTGGGTTCTATTCCGGCCAAGGGCACATACCCGGGTTGCAGGCTCCATCCCCAGTGGGGGGCGTGCAGGAGGCAGCCGATCCATGATTCTCTCTCATCATTGATGTTTCTCTCTCTCTCTCTCCTTCTCCCTTCCTCTCTGAAATCAATAAAGAAATATATTTTTTTAAAATAAATAAATTTAAAAATAAAGTAAAATGGACCCCCACCTCCGTGGCCCCCAGGAAAGGTGGCCTCATGCTCTGTGAGGAGGGACGGCAGCTCTGCCTTTGTGGTGCCCGGGAGGCCTCCCGCCGCCCACAGGCGTGTGACTTCTGTGCCAGAAGGAGGACCGCCCAGACCCACGAGGCGTCAACACGGTGGGGAGAGGCTGAGGGACGAGGGCCGCGAGTCCAGGGAGGGGACATCCTGTGGACGAACGCACGGCTTCGGAAGGAAGCCCGGACCCGCGTCACCTCCGGGCGAGGACCCGGCGGGCGAGGAGCGGCCTCTCGCGGAGCCTTCCTGTGTTCCCGCGCCCGCACCCTCTCGCACGCGTTCTCCTCCGTGTCCTCCGGCCCCAGGTTCTACGCTGCTCATCTGGGTCGGTCCGGCTGTCACGGTGCCGTGGCCGCCGAGCCAACCGCCCGTCTGCAGCAGAGGGAGCAGCTCTCAGGACCTAGTCACGCTCCCGGGAGCCCAGGCACCGGGGTCGGAGCTGCACCCGGCGTCCCGGGGGGGACAGGGCCGGGGGTCAGACGGTGTCCCCCCAGGATTCACGTCCACCTGGGGCCTCGGAGCAGGGCCTTATTTGGACGCGGCCTCCTCGCAGATATAATTAGTTCAGGCTCTCAGATGAGTCATCCTGGGTTCATGGGGCCCTGACTCCCAGGACGGATGTCCTTATAAGAAGAAAAGAGGCCGGCGGCAGGCTCAGCGGCTGAGCGTCCACCTAGGAACCAGGAGGCCATGATTCGGTTCCCGGTCCAGGCACAGGCCCGGGTTACAGGCTCCATCCCCAGCGTGGGGCGTGCAGGAGGCAGCCGATCCGTGATTCTCTCTCATCACGGATGTTTCTCTCTCTCCCTCTTCCTGTGCTCTGACATCAATAAAACTATATATATATATTTTTTAAGTGTTTTTAAAAAATAAAAATAAATGCCATGGATGCCAGAGCCACCTCATGGCACCAGCCCCCAGGCCCCAGCCCCACTCCTCTCACCCGCATGGATGTGCTCACGTCCACCCCAGGGCACCTCCCAGCTCACCGAGGGCACCTCCCAGGGGCCTGGCCGCGCAGGGGGGCCCCTCCCGGCCACACCTCCGCCCAGTCCCAGGGGAAGAAGGTCGCGCCCGGGCATTGGGACAGGGCCAGCTGGCTGGCGGCCCTTCCATCCATCGGGACGGTGGCTCATGGCCTGACAGGAGTCCGGGCCATGCTGCAGAATAAACCTGCCGGCTACGTGTCCAGACCGACTCCTCCGCATCTGCCCGGGCAGGTTTTGGCAAAGGGCACGGAGTCCTCGGCTCGCCCCCGCGCCCTCCGGCACACACAGGAGCCTCCCACCTGGGGCAGCAGACAAAGCCTGAACTTCGGCACAACCCGGCCGACACCTCTCCCCGTTCACGGAACCACAGCTCCTCCCGACCCGCCGCCGGGTGTGGGCGGCAGGGGAGCGGCTGCCCGGCCGCCTGCGGTGACCGGCGCCTGCAGCTGCGCGGCCTCTGCCGGGTCCCGCTCCCCGGCCCCTCGGCCTCCGCCTGCCTGGCGTGACCTCCCCCTGGGGTCCCACCTGCGGCCCTGCGCCCCCTGGGTTTTCTCCCTGAAGGAAAAAGGACAGATGGCACCGAGCGAAACCCCAGTTCCCTGCCTAACCACCCGAGACGGGAGGACCCCTTCCCCGGTAACACAGTTAGCTGCTGCCCGGCCGGCCGGTGCGGCTCAGTGGCCGAGCTTCCCGGAGGGACACTGTCACGTGACCCCCGCGGCGTGTTTACTGTTTCTTGTCCGTCGGCCCCGGGAGGGCAGGGACCTCGGTGCTGTTCGTCTCTCTGTCCCCCGCGCCTGGGCTGCTGCCTGGCACAGGCCCACGGGTTCTCAGATATTGATCGAATGGGCGTTTGGAAGACGGGGCTGGCTTCACGGGGAGCGGGGGGGGGGGGGGGGACGTGGCCAGTGGCCGGTGGTGGCCCTGCACGGGGCCGTGGGGCCGGCTTCTCCCCCCTGCACGGCCGCTCCAGACTCGGACCACACCGTTCTCTCTGCGGCCAGAATGTTCTCTCTCTCTCTCTTTTTTTAATCGTCACCGGAGGATATTTTTCCCCACTGATCTTTAGAGAGAGTGGAAGGGAGGGGGAGAGACAGAGGAACATCCACGTGAGAGAGACACATCGATGGGTGGCCTCCTGCATGGGCCCCGACCGGGGACGGGGATCGAGCCTGCAACCCAGGTAGGTGCCCTTGACCAGAACTGAACCAGAGACCCTTCAGTCTGCAGGCCGAGGCTCTGTCCCCTGAGCCACACCGGCCACCCAGAATGCTCTTTTAAAAGAAATGCAGATTGGAGCATTGCATGCCCCTGGTTGAAACCTCCCCCGTGGTGTGACGCCCATCCGATCCACAGCCTGTGAGTACCTTCTTCACAGGCCCCTGCCCACCTCCCAGGCCTTCTCCTCCAACACACCACACTCTTTCCTGCCACAGGGCCTTTGCACATGCTGTGCTGCTCCCTGGCATTCTGCAATGTGTTCAGGTTGCGGCTCCGTGCTGACAGTCTTAGAGATGCTTTGTTAGACTCTGCCCAAGACCTCTGTAGGAGGTGGTAGCTGAACAGCTCATTAATTTTTTTAAATATGTTTTTATTGACTTTAGAGAGAGAGGACGGGAGAGGGACAGAGAGATAGAAACAGCGATGATGAGAGTCAGCGATCGGCCGCCTCCTGCACGCCCCCTCCTGGTGATCAAGCCTGAAACCCAGGCATGTCCCCGACTGGGAATTGAACCGTGACCTCCTGGTTCATAGGTCAACGCTTAACCACTGAGCAACGCCGGCCGGGCCTGGGTCTGTTTTGAAGCCTTAAAACCTCCTGGTGGTTTGCCCTGGCGGGTGCTTCTCGGCGGTGGCAGTGTCAGCCTGAGGACCAAGGGGTCGTGGGTCCACTTCCCGATGAAGGGCATGTCCCACCTGGTTGCAGACCAGACCCCAGCCCCGCTCAGGACCCGCGCAGGAGGCAGCCAACTGCTGTGTCGCTCTCACATCAATGTTTCTCTCTCTCCCCCCCCACCCCTCCCGCCCTCCCTCCTTCCCTCTCTCTCTCAAAATCAGCGGATTTTTTCTCACCCCTTCCAAGTGGCGTGAGGGTCCCCAGATCATGTAAATCAGACTTTGATTTCCCTGATTAATCAAAACATTAATGTGTGCACGAAAAATCAACGGGGAAAATACCCCCAGGTGAGGATCAGCAATAGAACGGGCAGTTCCACGGGGGAAGCGAGCAGAAGGTCAAGGCTGTGCCTGAGACTCTGGGCGAGAGCGGCCAGGGGGACACGGCAGCCACCACTGAGATGGGACCCACCAAGATGGGACCGAGGCCGGAGGGACGGGCCGTGGGCAGTGATGAGCAGGCGGGCGTGGCCGGCTGAGCCGCCTTTGACCACCGGCTGGAGCTGGAGCTGGAGCTGGAATTCAGGGGGAAGGTAGGGGCCCGGGACGCCCGTTGGGAACAAAGACGGGGCGTGGACAGAGCGGTGTGGGCCGAGCTCTCCAGGGAATGCGTGAGCACACAGCAGGCGCCCGCGTCCCGACACCCCAAGGTCAGGAGGTCAGGAGACAGGGCCAGAGGCACATTCAAGTGTCTGAGGAGCCGTCCATCTGAGAGCCTCCGAAAAGGGGAAGGGACCTCCCGGGAGGCGAGAAGCGAGCAAGGGTCAGGCCACCCCCGTTCCTTCCCCTGCCCGGGCCCGGGGACAGGAAGAAACGGGGGGCTGGGGGTGGTGGGGTGAGAGAAAATGAAGAGGGTGACGGGGTCACAGATCTCTGGGTCACAGGCCGTGGCCTCCGGGCTCAGGGGCTCCCGCTGCAAACCAGACCGAATCAGCCTGCCGGCCAGGACCCCGCCCGGCCCCACGGAGCCATGGCTGTCGTCCTGCTTCTCTTCCCATTTCAGCTCCTGCCGGCCTCTCCCCCGGGGCCTGGCCGCCTGCGAACGGAGGGGAGGCGGCACCTAAAAGGCAGCCTGCTGTCTGGTGTTTTGTGCGTTTGTGTTTCTTGGTGGAGCCCGACACTGGATTCTCCGCAGAGGAGGGCGCTCCCGGTGCAGGCCCTCGGGTGCGGGAGGCCGCCCTGGCTCCTCGGCCGAGTCCTCTATCAGCTCCGCACAGGGAATCTGTCCCGTCAGCTGCGGCGGGAAGCGGCCTGGGGTGGCTGTGGCCCCCGGGGCCCCTCTGCGGGGGACACGGATGTGGGAACAGCCTCCTGGGAGCCAACGCCCAGCGAGGGCCCCGCAGCCTGGACGGAGCACACGCCCAGCGAGGGCCCCGCAGCCTGGACGGAGCACAGGCCCAGCGAGGGCCCGCAGCCTGGACGGAGCACACGCCCAGCGAGGGCCCCGCAGCCTGGACGGAGCCCACGCCCAGCGAGCCGGCAGCAGCGCGCTCTGCCCGTCGGCCGGGGGCGATGCCAGCAGCCGCCAGAGGCGAGTTCTGGGTAACGCACTGCCTCTCCCGGCAGCATGGAACCCCTGGGAACTGTTCCCCAAAGGAGAAGCAGCAGCCCTGGGGAGGCCAGGCCCCATTGGGATACACAGCACACGTGTGCACCCCAACACAGAAACATAGATCAACATACATGTGCACTGTGTTCTGTGTGTGTCCACATACCAACACAGAGACTTATGTCAACACTTGTGTGCATGTGCCCACGTGTGGTCATGCACAGCGGCATGGGGCCACATTAATGTGTGCGCGCACTTGCCCACACATGTAGTCACACACGCACACGCACCAGCACCCATTGCCATGTGCGTGCGCATACACCCACACACGCAAGCGCATGGGCACATGTGTGTTTGTTGGTGTGTGGGCCCGTGTCCACACATGTATGCATGTGTTCTATGTACACACCAATACAGAGGCGCGTGCCTGCAGTGCTTTGGCATGTGATCACACTAAAACACACAGGTGCACATGCCCACACAGGTGCACGGGCCACCAGTCACGCATGCACAGTTGGCCCACGTGTGCACACAGAACACCCGTGTGTTACACCTACATGGTGAAGCTGAGAGAAGCAAATCCCCGGGAGCAAAGCAGGAACCGAAAATGGACGACTCAGGCACATGTGCTGCTTCCCAGCGGCACCACGGAGCCCGGCGTGGCCCTCGCACGCCCGGGGACAGGAAGTGCCTCTCGGGGGCAAGAGAGGAAGAAAACAGAGCAAACGGAGCCGGGCGGGAGCACCCGGCCACAGCCCCAACCCACGGCTCCGGCCACAGGCACAGCTCAGTTCCCACGGCCACGGCCCCTGAGCCATGGCCCAGTCCCGTGGCCACAGCCACGGCCCAGTCCTACACCCGCGGCCCAGTCCCACGGCCCCGACCCACGGCTTCCCTAAGCAGCCAGGCGTGGGGCCTGCAGGAAGCACCCAGCCATGGCCCCGACCCATGGCCACAGCCATAGGCACAGCTCAGTTCCCACAGCCACGGCCCCTGAGCCACGGCCCAGTCCCACGCCCACGGCCCAGTCCCACGCCACACGGAAGGCACTGAGCCAGTCCCGTCCGTGTACCACACGGTGACCCACAGGAAGGCACAGAGCCGGTCCCGTCCGTGTTCCACACGGTGACCCACACGGAACGCACTGAGTGACGGTGTCTGGCGGACTCCGCGCTCATTACTGTTATCTCCGAAGCCTCACCTTCTAACTGACGGGCCAGGCTCTGCCAAAGGGCACGAAGGGCGGGGAGGGCGGGGGAGGAGGAGGCACCGGAGGCCGAGGCTGGGCCAGGCGCGGGGAGGAGGTAAAGGAGCAGGTGACCTCACAGCGCTGCCCTCTGCTCACGCCACTGTCCCCGCCGCCAGCCCGCCTGGGCCGTGGGGACGCCACCGGGACCGTGACAGCCCAGCCCCTGCCCAGCAGGCTCCCTGCTCACGAGTAAACATACAGAACAATGGGGTCGACTCTCAGGGAAAGAAGGGGTGAGCTACGCAGACATCTGGGGGGGTGTGAGCCTTCCGGGCAGAGGGGAGAGCAAGCCAGAGGCTCCGAGGGGGACCAGGCCTGGCGGCGCCAGGACCACCCGGGAGGTGAGCACAGCCCGGCCGGCGGGTCGCCAACCCAGGAACCAGAGGTCACGGCTCGATTCCCGGTCAGGGCACAGGCCCCGGGCGAGCAGGAGGCAGGCGATCCATGATCCTCTCTCGTCGTGGATGTTTCTGTCTCTCCCTCTCCCTTCCCCTCGGAAACCAATACAAACATATTTTAAAAATACAAAGGTGATCTCCCTTTAAAAAGAAAACACACGCGCATGTACGCCCGGGGCCCTGGGCTGTGCCCTCCCTGGGCGCTGGAGGCCAGAGGGCCAGGCACGCAGGCTCCGTCCTACGAGGTGGCTGCAGAACTCCCCAACCCCCCGCTGGGTCTGCCTCCGACAGTCTCTCTCTCTCGCGCTCTCTCTCTCTCTCTCTCTCTCTCTCTCTCTCTCTCTCGCGCTCCCTCTCTCTCTCCCCCCTCCCCGCCGGCACACGCACATACCAGCGAGTTCACCTGAGGCAGGTGACTACCGCGAGCTTCTATGATGATGAGACGTACGTCCCAGAATCCCCCAGGACTAAAGGAGGGACAGTCACAGAGACCCTGACCCCTGCCTGGTGCCGGCGACAGGGGATCCTGCTCCTCGGGGGGCTAGTCTGAGCACCTCTCATCTGGTCCTAACCACGGGGGGGGGGGGGGGGAGCGGGAGACAAAAAAGCGACTCTCGCTTTCTCCCCCAGGGCTATTCCTGGACCTCGGGACACGGCGCTCCGCTCTGGCCTCCTGGTCCGGGGTCTGATCCATTGGCCATTCTTTGCAGAAAGCTACGGACTTGCTACTCTTCTGCTTTATTTTATTTAAATATGTTTTTATTGCCCTGACCAGTTTGGCTCGGTGGCTAGAGTGTCGGCCTGTGGACTGAAGGGTCCCGGGTTCGATTCCAGTCAAGGGCATGGACCTTGGTTGCGGAAACATCCCCAGTAGGGGGTGTGCAGGAGGCAGCTGACCGATGTTTCTCTCTCATCGATGTTTCTAACTCTCTATCCCTCTCCCTTCCTCTCTGTAAAAAATCAATAAAATATATTTTTAAAAAATAAAATAAAATAAATATGTTTTTATTGATTTCAGAGAGGAAGGGAGAGGGAGAGAGAGAGAGAAACATCCATGATGAGAGAGAATCAGCTGCCTCCTGCGCACCCCCCGTGGGTGGGGAATGGGACCGATGGGACAGCAACCTCCCGGTTCATAGGTCGACGCTCAACCCCTGAGCCAGGCCGGCCGGGCTGGAGTTCTGTTCTAAACGCGTGAATGCCACCAGCGCTCTTCTCGGTCGCGGTGCGTGCGGCCCTCCCGCTCAGACGCCGAAATGCACGTCCAGTTCTCCGGCCCCCTCCCTGGGCCCGTCTGCCTCCGGGAAGTCCACCGACCAAGAGCTCCCGCCGCACCTCCTGTGGCCCAGGTGTGGCGACGAGGCTGCTGCCCCACGGCCACAGCTGTGTCACCCGCCCGCCCGCGCTGACCTCTGCTCTGCCTCAGTCTCCTCATCCGCGGGAGGGATCACACCACCTCCTCCGCCTGTTGCACAAGAGGCTGTGCCTGGATTCCAATGAGAACCGAGGTGCACCCGGGCATTTCCACACACACACACACACACTCACACACTCACACGCATGCACACACACACACACTCACACGCATGCACACACGCAGCCGCCTTTGTAGTCACAGTGTCGCCAGCAGGCAAACCGGATGGGCCCCTGACAGACAGGTGACGTGATGAGCCCAAGGTCCCCCTGCCCCCCCCCCCCCCTCGTCCCGCAGAACACGGCCCACAGGGTCAGCAGCCCTGGGCTCCGGGAGCTGGCAGGGGCTGCAAAGCTCTGCGTCGCTACCCAACCCCGTCAGCAACCTGAGTAACGTACATCGAGGGCACCAGAGTAACAGACAAATAACAGTACGAGCCCGGCCGGCGGGCTCAGCGGTGGACCGTCCACCTATGAACCAGGAGGTCAGGGTTGGATTCCCGGTCGGGGCACAGGCCCGGGTTGCGGGCTCGATCCCCAGTGGGGGGCGTGCAGGAGGCAGCCGATCCGTGATGCTCCCTCATCATGGATGCTTCTGTCTCTCTCTCTCCCTCTCCCTTCCTCCTGAAATCAATAAAAGTATATTTTAAAAACATATATTCACGCGTAGAAGCAAGTGCTTGTCACATCGCTATTGGTCAAGGTCTGGGAACGACGGCGGAGGGCCTATCGGAGCTGGGAACGAAATGAGGAAAATGCTCTCTATTGTCCCCATTTGAATCTTTTTTTTTAAGTAAAGGCGCCCAAAAACATCAAAACAGGGAAATCAAAGCACAAGCGTCCCATTCATGTTGCCCGTGGACGTGCGCAGCCAAAGGAAACACGGCGCAGCCCCTCCCGCCCCGTCCGAGGGGCCCTGGACACTGGCGGCCTTCTTCCTGAGGAAGCCGGGCCGGGGCCTCGGGGCCTGGCGGGGGGCGGCGAGCTGGGCTGGGCCGGGCTGGCCGGCGCCTTCACGCCACTCGGCCTCAGACCAATCGCCGTTGAGAGTCACGGAGGATGCCGGTAGCTCTCGCTCCTCTTTCAGCCCAGGAATCCCAGCCCCGGGACAGCTGGGGACGACGCAGAAGTGGGGAATCAGGCGGTGCCCGGGCGCGCGCGCACGCACACACACACACACACACACACACGCACACGCACACGCACACGCACACGCACACACACAAGGCACATGCTTAACCGAATCCACAGCCGTAGAAAGAAAACCCCACGGAAACAGGCCCAGGAATGACTGAGCTGACAACTTTCTCCCCCATGACCCACCCGCCCCCCACCGTCACCCCCCAAAGCAAGAGGCCCCCCACGCTCACACGCTCACACGCTCACGCCACCTGAGCGTCAGCCCCTCCGTGCACTCAGCACAGGTTCGAGGCGGCTCCCAGAGATAAAGTGCTCACTTCGAAATCATTTGGGAAAGGATCGCAGGCGTCCACCCCGGCCGCCTGGGCCAGAGAGAAGCAGGTCTGTGCTCTGAGGTTCCCACTCCCGCTTTTCCCCACCATCCCCAGCGGACGAAACAAAAAACAAAGAAGGAAACCCCAACAAGACTCACACACACAGAAAACACACAAAACACACACAAAACCACACCGAGGAGGAACTCGGTGACATCACAGGGATCAACTCCACGCCATCAGATTACAGGGCTCAGGACAGATTTGAAAACCAAAAAAAAAAAAACACAAAAAAAACTGAACACTGTGGCCAAGATGACTCAGATCAGACAACCGCTCCCCAGAGACCTTGAGAAAGGCCTAACTTTGTCCCTGCCTGGCCGGGTCCCAGGAAGGGTGGGCCAGGTCTAAGCAGGTCTTCCTTCACTCGCTCATCCATTCATTCATTCATTCATTCGTTCTCCAGGCCCCCAGCGCGGGGCAGGGAGGGGGGAATTCGGGCAAGTCTCTGTTCTTGAAAAGTCGCCTGAAGCAACGCAGGCGGAGGGAGAGAGAGGTCACCTGGCGAGGGACAGACAGTATCCGCCTCCACGCAGCTCCGGGCCTGCGGCGGGATCGTGGGCAGAGGTGAGCCTGCGGCTGCCCACCTGGGCCAGGAGCAGGTGCTGGCTGTGGGCTCACAGCTCTGAGCCACTTGGACTCAAGTGCAGCCTGCAACCTCCCTCACCCTTTGGCGACTCCAGACTCATTCGAACAGGTCGCCGGCCTCGCAGGGCAGGACCTGAGCGGCTGAAGGCCACCTGCCCCGTCCTGGGCCCGGTTTAAAGGGCAGGATTGTGCAAGTGGGGGGAGCCTGGCTGTGGGCTCCAGGGACCCTGCCTACTCAGCCCTGGGCCTGTGCCCGCCCCTGCAAGAACCCGGAGAGAAAAGCCGCTTACCCTCTGCGCCAGGGAGGCAGCGCAGGGGAGGAGGGAGCTGTTGGCCTCCGAGAGGGGTCCCCCTGGAGAGGGGCTCTCCCGGAGGGGCTGGGCAGCAGAGAGAGTGGCTGCTGGCACCGACTAGGCCTGGCACCCAGGGGCGCCCCTTAGGCGCACACGAGCGCTGGGCTCCTGGCCTCCCCGGCTCCCGGGGAACAGGCGGAGGCAGCCCTGGTTTGAGCTGACACCCCCGCGGGCGCGCTCCCCGGCTCCCCGCTCCAGGACCGGCCAGTGGGGGAAGCCCCGAGCGCGAGGTCGGGCTCCCGCGTGGTGGGCCACCCAGGCCTCCCCAGCGAGCCTCCAGCCAAGCCCCACGGCGCTCCCCTGCGCTCCCCCCCCTCAGCCAGACGGGGGGCGCCGTGGGGAAGGGTGCCGCGGCCGCTCCCCCGCGCGCCTCCCCCGCTCCCCGGCGCCCAGCCGGCCAGCCCCGTCGCTCCCCGCCAGCCCCCGCCCCCCGGCGCCCGCACCCCGGCACCCACCTTCAGGATCTGCTCCCTGATGAGGGACGGCACCGACACGATCATCACGGCGCCCAGCACCGCGCACAGCAGCCCGAGGACGCCCAGCGCCGCGGCCGCCCAGCCCGCCTTGGCGCACCCGCCCATGTCCGCGCGCCCGGGGCCCACGCGGCGCTCCGGCAACTGCGCGCCCGAGGGGAACGGGGTCCGGGCGCAGAGGCGGCAGAGGCGGCGGCTCCGGGGACGCGAGCGGCGGCGGCACGGCGGGCCCGGGACGGCGGCGCGCGGAGGAGCAGCCCGGCAGGTGGCCCGCGGCTTTATGCGCCATCCGGGCGGGCGCCGCCGGACCGCCCCCGGGCGCCCGGGGCACCGGGATTCGGGCAGGCGCCCGCGGCGGGGGCGGGGCCGGGGCGGGGCGCGGATCGGACGGTCCGTAGGGGGCGGGGCGGCCAAGCCTTCGCTTCCCTTTTGGGGAGGCCCCGCGTCCCGGGCCTGGGAGTCCGTTGGGCCAGCCGCCCGCCCCGCCCCCCCCGCCCCCCCCCCCCCCCGCTTCCTGCTCCCCCTCCCCTTCCCACCTGCTCCCCGCTCATCCCTCCCCTTCCCCCCGCCCCCCTCCCCGCCCACTTCCCCAGCCTTGATCGTCCTCATGGTTCACTTTTTTTTAAAAAGAGTGTTTTTTCTTAAATAATTTTTTATTGTTGAAAGTATCACATATGTCCTCTTTGTCCCCACTGATCCCCTCCAGCCCCCCCTGCCCGCCGCGCCCCAGGCCTTCAGCAGCCTATTGCCTGTGTCCACGAAGGGGTTTTTTTTGTAAGATTTTTTTATTCATTTTAGAGAGGAAGGGAGAGGGAGAGAGAAACATCAATGATGAGAGGGAGTCACCGATCAGCTGCCTCCTGCACGCCCCCTGCTGGGGATCGAGCCCACAACCCGGGCCTGGGAATCAAACCTGGGACCCTTCAGTCTACAGGCGGACGCTCCGTCCACTGAGCCACGCCGGCTGGGGCCTGGTTCACTGTTAGTCAGACTTTCCCAACCCAGAGGGGGGCCTGGGCACCCTCATCTCTGCCCCCCTCCCCCCCTCACTCACACACACACACACACACACACACACACACTCACACTCTACTAGCCTCTCCCTGCTCGAGCCTGGGACTCCTGCCTCGGGGTCCTGACACCCTGGACTTGGAATTGCACCCCCAGATATCTGCCCAGTCCCTTCCTTCTGGGCCGCGGGAAGCCACCTTATCGGCAAGGCCTCCTGCCACCCTGAGTCAAAGGAACTCGTGCCAGCTGGCCCAGCCCACCCCCTGCCTTATCGCCCCGCGCCACCTGCCGCCTGGCCCACTTGCGTTCGTGTTTTGCATTCGGATCTTGCCCCCCCACCCCGACTTGAAGGCTGCGTGTGAAAGCCGGCCCCTGCCCCGTCCGGCTGCCAGGAGGGACCCCACGCGCAAACAGAAGGAGCCGAGGAGGAGTCTTCCGGGTGCTGGGCCCTGAGCCAGGGGCCTTGCACGGGTGGCCCCGGGTGACAGAGAAGGGAACAGGCCCACAGGGGCGCACAGAGCTAGGTCTCCGCTTCCTAGTGAAGGGGCGATGGATGACTAGGAGTGAGCCAAGGAATGGTGGGTATTTGCAGGTAGCGAGCGCCCCAGGGAATTAAAATAGGTGGGCGCATGTCCCCCCAGCCTTACCCAGGCCTGCCCTGAGTTCTGGACCCCGGATGCAGGCCATTCTTCTCCTTCTTATTCTTCTTCTTCTTCTCCTTCTTCTTCTTCATTTATTTTTATTGATTTCAGAAAGGAAAGGAGAGTGAAAGAGAGAGAGAAACATCATGATGAGAGAGAATCATGGATTTATTGGCTGCCTTCTGCACGCCCCCCATTGAGGATCAAGCCTACAACCCGGGCACGTGCCCTGACCTGGAATCGAACCCGGGACCCTTCAGTCCACAGGCCAACGCTCTATCCACTGAGCACCACCAGCCAGGGCCAGGGCATTCCTCTCATTCTTAGGTGGGGTTCCATGGGGATGGAGGAGGGTGTCCCCGATACCTGGGAAGGCAGGCCGGGCCCCGAGGGCTCAGAGCCAGGCCTCTGGAACTCTCTTCCACCTTGGGGGGGCCAGCAGCGCTCTCCAGGCCTGTCCCTGCGCGGCCTGCCCTGCCTGAGTCAGTGTTTACTGAGCACCTACTGTATGTTGGCCAGAGAGCCTTGCCTGGCACTGCCTTCGCCGCCGCAGGAGACCCAGCCTTGCCCAGGGTGCCAGGAGCAGGGCCCCACCCTGACCCCGATCAGTGTGGCTAGGGCACGGCTGGGTGCCCGAGGGGAACAGACTCCCCAAAAAATCCATCCTCCTGGGGTTTCCACCCCAAAGTCCTGGGGCACGTGGCTTGGCCAGCTCTGCGCCTCCGTTTCCTCTTCTGTCCAATGGGGAGAAGGGCCTCTCTCCAGGGGCTGCAGGGAAGATGAAAGGGGTTGGGCCCCGGCCGGTGTGGCTCAGTGGATAGAGCGTCGGCCTGTGGACTAAAGGGTCTTGGGTCCGATTCCGGTCAAGGGCACACGCCCCTAGCTCTACCAATGGATGTGTTCTCTCTCTCTCTCTCTCTCTCTCTCTCTCTCTCGCTCTCCCCCTCCCTTCCACACTCTCTAAAAATCAACGAGGGAAATATCCTCGGGTGAGGATTAAAAATAAATAAAATAAAACCCCTGCTTAAAAAATAAAGAAAAAGAAAGGTGAAAGGGCTTGGGAAACGGTGACAGTCGTTACCCAATAAACACTGAAGTCACCCCCTGACTAGTGAACTCGTCCCTCAATCAGGTCGCACACGGATTCACCCGCAAACATGTCGCGTCGCGTCCGGAAGAGGTCAGAGGGCATCAGCCGGGGGACGGTCTCATTTATGCGTTACATGTTACGTGTGTCCTGCTTGGGGCGGCACCGACTCCCCACAAGCTGGCCCCGGCCCCCGCCCCCGCCCCGAGCAAGGCCCTCTGGCCTTGGACATCTCCCCCATGTCCGTGTGATTTATCGCCGCGTCTCCAAGGTCGGAACGTGCGTGGTGCTTACCCAGACGCCCAAGGCCACGGAGGGAGGCCGTCATGTCACGCCACGCGGTCACCTGACCGGAGAGAGAGGCGGAGAAGAAAGGAGGTGGGACCCGTGACCTCCACGAGGGGAGGCCCTCCCGATGGGGGGGTCTCAGGAGGGGGAGCCTGGGTCAGGTTTTAGAGGGAGGCCGTGCGGGAGGAGGCAGGGCCAGGATGCGGGAGAGGGCTCCACGCTGAGGTCAGAGAGGCCCCCAGAGCCACGTCCCCAGGCTCTTCCCGGCTCCACACCCGCTCGGAGGGAAGGGGGCGGGTGGGAAGGGGTTGCTGGGGGGAAGGGGACATCTGAGTCACTTTCAACAATAAAGATGAATAAAAGCAAAACAAAAAACTGGGCCCAACCGAGCCGTGGGCAAACTACGGCCCGCGGGCCGAATCCGGCCCGTTTGAAATGAATAAAACTAAAATAAAAAAGACCGTACCCTTTTATGTAATGATGTTTACTTTGAATTTATATTAGTTCACACAAACACTCCATCCAGGCTTTGGTTCCGGCCTCCGGTCCAGTTTAAGAACCCATTGTGGCCCTCGAGTCAAAAAGTTTGCCCACCCCTGGCCCAATCAGCATGGCTCAGGGGTTGAGCATCGACCTAGGAACTAGGAGGTGAGGGTTCGATTCCCGGTCAGGGCACAGGCCCAGGTTGTGGGCTCCATCCCCAGTGGGGGGCGTGCAGGAGGCCGCCGATCGGTGATGCTCTCTCATCATGGATGCTTCTCTCTCTCTCCCTCTCCCTTCCTCTCTGAAATCAGTAAAAATATTTTTTTAAAAAAGAAGAAAAAGAACGTGCTGCGCAGCGGGGTGGCGGGGACGTCGCTTACTGCCCCTGGGCCCGGCTTCCCTATCAAAGCAGCAGGGATGGGGCGCCCACCGCTGGGCCTCAGGAGGGTAAGTGCGCTCACCTGGTCACACAGGGAGCAGGTGCCCCGGCAGGTGGATCCTCGCTCCCTGCCGGCAGCCCACCCACCCCATCGGGGAGTGACCCTCCCACAGGCAGCGTCGCCAGGCCGCCAGCTGGGGCGGGCGTGGCCTGAACCAGGTCACTAGGCCCCAGAGCCCGGGCAGATCCCTGGTCTGCGCTGAGGAGGAACAAGGGGAGGAAGGGGAAGTGATAGAAGGAAGAGAGGCGCGAGGGGGAGGGGGGCAGGCGTCAGGGAAAGGCCACCAGGAAGAGGAAACCATCGCCTCTGGCCACATCTGGGCCCCACCCCGGGCGAGGACAAAGCAGGAGCTCGCGTCCCTTCCTTCTTTCAGCCCGTCCTGGCTGCGCACCTACTATGCGCCGGGCGCAGAGCTGGGTGCAGGGGCCACAGCGGTGGACGCGGGGAAGCTCCCAGGCCTGGCGGATCTCACGCGCCAGCAAGATCGACCCGTGACCGACACAATCGCCGGTCATTTTATAACAGGTCGGAGCTGTGCTGTGCGATCCGGTCGCCGCTCACGTGGGGCGACTGCGGAGACTGGGCCTCCCAGGGAACGGCGCCGGGTGTGAGAGGCGCAGGAGGAGAGCGGGGTCACCACACAGTCTCAATATTTAGGGTCGATGACATGTCAGGGTCGGACATGGTGGGTGAAATAAAACACGCGGTTAAAATTAATCTTGCTGGTTTCTCCTTTACTTTTTAAGATCAGCTACTACATTTTTTAAAAATATTTGTATTGATGTCAGAGAGGAAGGGAGAGGGAGAGAGAGAAACATCAGTGACGAGAGAGAGTCATGGATCGGCTGCCTCCCGAACGCCCCCCACTGGGAATGGAGGCCGCAATCCGGGCCTGTGCCCTGACCGGGAATCAAACCGTGACCTCCTGGTTCATAGGTCGAAGCTCAACCACTGAGCCTCACTGGCCGGGCAGGAGGACTCCATTTAAAGGGGGTGGTTGGGGGGGACCCTGTGAGAAGACGGCATTTGAAGGCCCTGGCCGTTGGCTCAGTGGTTAGAGCATTGGCCCCCATACCAAAGGGTTGAGGGTTTGCTTCCCAGTCAAGGGCAGGTACCTGGGTTGCAGGTTCAATCACATCAAAGTGTCTCTCTCTCTCTCTCTCTCTCCCTCTCCCTCCCTCTAAAAAAATCAATGGTAAAAATATCCTCGGATGAAGTTTAACAACAACAACAAAAAAGACCCAAAGAAAGAGCAGGAAGGAGCCCTGCAGAAATCTGGGGAAGAGCTTTCCACAGCCTGTGCAAAGGTCCTGGGGCAGGAGAAGCCCTGCGAGCCTTTCATTAGGTGCTAGTTTCTCACGCGGAGGCAGGTGGCTTCTGAGCAACTGCTTTCCGTCAGCAGGTGAAAATGCCCCTCCAGTTTTGTGACCATCGGTGGAGGCCTCCACAGCTGCCCAACACCCCGCCCCCCCGGGGGGAGACCCAGCCCGGCCCCTGCAATCCCGGGTCCCGGGAGTCATCTCCGCGGCCCCTGCGTCTCTGGCCTCTTCTTCGCTAAGAGCTGGCAGCTGAGTATCACCTTTGCCCCCAGCTTTCGGGCCTTGAGACATCGCCTCTGTCAAGAGCTAAGCCTCCAACCAACACGAAACGACTTTCCAGGACAAAGGTACAAGTGCGTGGGGCCCTCGGCCCACGGCCCTGAGCAAACAGCTGCTCCCTTTCTGCCAGGAAGGAGCGAGGCCCTATCTGCCCCTCAGCCCACAGCAGCCGGAGACAGGAGCCTGGCTCCTGAGGGCGCCTGGCTCTGCTGCCTCCCCCCGCCCAGAGAGGAGAGGCACCCACTCACTCTTTCATTCATTCATTCATTCACTCCTGCAGCACAGACCTGCTGCCACCCACTCTGTGCCAGGCCTACTGTGTGCTGGGGACAGGCCGTAGCATCGTGAGCCACACAGACAGATTCCCGAGGTCCTGGCCTTCCTTTTTTCTTTTCTTTTTGTAAATATATTTGTACTGATTTCAGAGAGGAAGGGAGAGGGAGAGAGAGAAACATCAATGATGAGAGAGAGTCATGGATCGGCTGCCTCCTGCACGCCCCCTACTGGGGATGGAGCCCACAACCCGGGCCTGTGCCCTGACCAGGAATGGAACCGTGACCTCTTGGTTCATAGGTCGATGCTCAACCCCTGAGCCACGCTGGCCCGGCCGGGCCTGACCTTCCTTTCTGAGTGGAGGAGAGAGATTTAGGAACAAAACAACAACCACATAAACAAATAAACAAGGACTTGCGCCGCTGGAAGTGCTCCTGGGAGAAACGAGTGAAGTAATTCCGCAGAGAAACGCGGGGGCGAGACCTGGAGGGTACGAGCCAGGGAGGACGTTCCTGGCAGAGCGACGAGTCGGGGCAAAGGCCTTGGCCGCGGGGCCAGACGGCGCTGGTTCACGGAGCAGACGTGCAGGGACGCGCCCTGAGGACCCTCAGACGCACGGCCACCCAGGTGCGGCCTCTTGTCCAACAGCATCTTTTTTTTTTTTTTTTTAACATATGGATGGTATCTTTATTGACTACAGAGAGGAAGGGAGAGGGAGAAAGAGATAGAAATATCCATGATGAGAGAGAATCATGGATTGGCTGCCTCCTGCACGCCCCACACTGGGGATGGAGCCTGCAACCCGGGCCTGTGCCCGGACCGGGAATCGAACCCGAGACCCTTCAGTCCACAGGCCGATGCTCTATCCACTGAGCCACACCAGCCAGGGCCCAACAGCATCTTGACAGCATCCCTTTCACCCTCAGTGTCTGCGCAATCAGTTACGTGGTCCCCTCTTCCCAGACAAGGCAGAGAATTCGGATTTCAGTCCTGGTGGCCTCGCGGCGGAAGGGTTCCCTGATCTGATGTAGGTTTTAAGGCATCTTTCAGCCCTGGCCGGGTAGCCCAGGGGTTAGAGCGTCGCCCCCCCCATACACAAGGTTACAGGTTGAATCCCTGGTCAGGGCACCTACAAGAGACAAGCACTGAATGCAACAATACGTGGAACAACACATCGATGTTTCTCTCTCTCTCTCTCTTTCTCAAATCAATCAATCAAAAATAATGGTGAGCGCGGCCAGTGTGGCTCAGTGGTTGAGCATCGACCTATGAACCAAGAGGTTCATCTCCCGCCCTCCCCCCGCCCAAGGCAGGGCACACACCCTGGCTGTAGGCTTGATCCCCAGTAGGGGGTGTGCAGGAGGCAGCCAGTGGATTCTGTCTCATCATCGATATTTCCATCTCTCTCTCTCTCTCCCTTCTATATATATTTAATATGTAAATTAAATATATTTAATTTTTTTAAAAAGAGCCAGTGAGATGAGGGTGGGTCTTGTCTGTACCCAGGAGAGCATTTGGGGGCGGGCACAGCGAGTGCGAAGGCCCTGAGGGGGAGGGAACTGTGTGTCCCGGGAGCCGGGAGCCGGGATGTGGGCTGGGTGGGCGGCGAGACGCTGGCAGCAGCTACACAGAAGGCCGCAGCCCCAGGCCTCTCCTCCCGCCCTCCCTCCCTCTGTCTCTCTCTCTTTTCCTTTTTCCTTCTTTTCTGAGGGCTCTTGTCCCCAGGCCCGCAGTGGAGGAGGGCCGGTTGGTGAAATCTGGGCTTAGCGCTCGGCCTTCCCCTCCGAACAGGAGGAACCGCCCCCGCCCCCCCCCCCCCACCCTGCGTGGGCCTCCCTGGACCGCCCCACGGCAGCGGTCCGCTCTGTTTGCTATTCTTCCTGCCAGAGCAGCACTCTGCCCTGCCCAGGAGGCTGCGGCTCCCGTCACCGCCGCCCCCGCCACCCCCACACCTCGGCCAGGCCGGCCAGGCCGCCAGCGCCTGGGGACAGGCCACAGCCTAGCGCAGAGGCAGCAGGCCAAGGTTGGTACAAAGAATGCTTTTGAGTCCTGGCCAGTGTAGCCAAGTGGTTAGAGTGTCAGCCTGTGCACAGAAGGGTCAAGGGTTCAATTCCCAGTCAAGGGCATGTACCTGGGTTGCAGGTGTGATCCTGGTGTGGGAGGCAGCCAATCTCTCTCTCTCTCGCTCGCTCTCTCTCTCTCTCCCTCTCTCCTCTCCCCCTTCCTTCCACTCTCTCTAAAAATCAATGGGGAAAAAATATCCTTGGGTGAAGATTAACAACAATTTTTATGAGACCGACGCGCTGCCCACTGCACCAAGAGGGCCGCCAACAACAATTTTTAAAGGAACTGGCTTTCACCCTCGCCAGCTTTGCTTCGTGGATAGAACATCGGCTGCGGACTAAAGGGTCCCGGGTTCGACTTCTGGGTAGGGGACATGCTCGGGTTGTGGGCTCCATCCCCAGTGGGGGGCGTGCAGGAGACAGCTGACCCATGATGCTCTCTCACCATTGTTGTTTCTCTCTCTCTCCCTCTTCCTTCCTCTCTGAAATCAATAAAAAAATATATATATATTTTTAAAAGAGCGCTTTCAGTAGGAAAGGCCTCTGTCCTCTTAAGAAAAAAATTCACCCACAGAACTGTAGCAAAGGTGCCAATCCCCCCCGCCCCTCCCAGGGCTTCAAAATTGTCCCTGGCTCCAGGCGGAGGCGGATGGCAGGGTGGCTGGAGCCCAGGTGGCGGCGGATCCTAAAAATAAAATACTCTCCGGAAAGCAGTGCACTGGGCCCATGGCAGGATGGCCGCCAGCAGCCGGGACCTGGCCGGTGCTGGGAGGGGCAGGGGGGCATTGCTTACGGGCAAGGGGCCCCTGGGAGCGCGAGCCCTGGCCTCCCCCGTCCCGTGCCCGTGGGGACAAAGACATTACTCCCGGGCCAGTGAGTCCATAGTGACACCTGAGAAAATGCTTCAGGGGAGGGGACCCGCGTCGGTGGGGGAATCTTACCGAGGCCACGGGCAGACCGGCCTCAGAGCCAACAGGATCGTGTTACTTCCTGCCTCACCCTCCTCTGGTTCCCTCTCACGAGCATAAAATTCAGACCCTGCCCGGCCGGCACGGCTCAGGGCTTGAGCGTCGACCTAGGAACCAGGAGGTCACGGTTTGGTTCCCGGTCAGGGCACAGGCCCGGGTTGTGGGCTCCATCCCCAGTGGGGGGCGTGCAGGAGGCCGCCGATCCATGATTCTCATCATTGATGTTTCTCTCACTCTCTCCCTCTCCTTTCCTCTCGGAAATCAATAAAAATATATATTTTTCAAATCAACAGAAACATATTTAAAACAAAGAATCGCTCCTTCCCGATCCGAATCCCACGCTCTGGGGTGGGCCCAGCGAGGACAGGCCCCTGGGCCACGAGGAGGAGGCGGGTGCGGGGAGGGAGGACACATTCTTCCAGAAGCCTGGCCTGGGTCCGAGGGACTCCGGTGCCCAGCGGCCGGCCCTCCGGCTCCTCCCCCGGGGACAGGCCCTGGCCGCCGCCGCACATTCCTTCCCCGGAGGCTGATGAGCCGCGGTCCCCAGGCCCCTGGGACCTGGCGCTTGCTCTTGGCTCTAAGGTGTCCCCTGAGCTGGCCCAACCCGCTGCCTTGTGTGGGGTCACGCCCCCCCCAGCCCTGCCCCACGCGGAAGGGGGAAAGGGCGGCAGGTGGGGAGGAGCCCGTCTCACCTGCCTGTGCACTGGTTCCCAGAGGCTGCCTCAGGTTCCTGAAACACTATCGCCAGGTGCTCATCGGGGCCCAGTGCCCAGTGACTAGTATCAGCAGGCCCTCCCGGGGCTCCCTCCATCGGTCACCTCACTCCCCCTCCTCCCCTCCCAGCGCTAAGATTGCTCCTTTCGCTCTCATGTCAATGTTTCTCTCTCTCTCTCTCTCTCTCCAAATCAATTTTTAAAAATTTTTTTTAAAGCCGAAACCGGTTTGGCTCAGTGGATAGAGCATCGGCCTGTGGACTGAAAGGTCCCAGGTTCGATTCCGGTCAAGGGCATGTACCTTGGTTGCAGGCACATGCCCAGTAGGAGATGTGCAGGAGGCAGCTGATCGATGTTTCTAACTCTCTATCTCTCTCCCTTCCTCTCTGTAAAAAAAAAAAAAAAAAAAAAAAATCAATAAAATATATTAAAAAAAAAATCAATAAAATATATTAAAAAAAAATTTTTTTAAAGAGTAAGCCTTTAGAAAAAAAAAGTGAGACTTTCATGTAAACAGCACATTAGAAAACTGTAGTTTTTAAAAACCAATATGGGCCCAGGTCACCGTAGCTCAGCCGTTGAGCGTCGACCTATGAACCAGGAGGTCACGGTTGATTTCGGGTCAGGACACAGGCCCGGGGTTGTGGGCTCCATCCCCAGTGTGGGGCGTGCAGGAGGCAGCCGGTCCATGATTCTCTCCCATCATGGATATCTCTCTCTCTCTCCCTGTCCCTTCCGCTCTGAAATCAATAAAAGTATATTTTTTAAAACTGAATGTATTGGGATGACATTGATTAATAAAACGTCGGTTCCAGGTTCAAGCTCCTGATGCTGGCAGGCCGCACGGGCGAGGAGCGCTCCCTTCTCTTCGCCGCCCCGGAGGCTCCCGTGCTCCCCATGCTGACGGCCACTTGCGTGTCTCCCGGGAACAGGTGGTGGCCTCCCGTGACCCCAGCCCCGCGGCTGGTTTGTGGGCCTCTTTGGGCAGGAGGGACATCGATTCAGTGCCTGGCACGGGAGCTGCAGATCCATTCTCCCCTTCGCTTGGGCTCTGGGATGTTTTGCAAAAACACGGACTTTGCTTTTCCTCGTGATCGGGGTTGCTTTCTCTTTGACGTCTGGGTCTTGTGTCACCTTCGGAAGAGCCTCCGGAGTATGACTCTTCCCATCTCCCTCTCCCGTGTTTCTGTTTTCCAGTCTCTGCTCTTCCTGGGGTTGATGTTGTTTTCAGCTGTGGGATAAGAATCCGGGGGTCCCCCCCAACGTATTTCCCATTCTTCCCCCACGGAATGAAGTGACCGTCGTCCACACCCGTCTCTCTATATACTTTGGTCTCTTTCTGGATTGTTCTCTCTTATGACAGCTCAGCCTACCCACTCCTTCTCTACAGCCAACTGTACCTTATGCTCCACCTTTTTATCACATTATTTGGAGCCCCGGCTGGCGTGGCTCATTTGGTTGAGTGTCCTCCTGGGCACTGACAGGTCGCTGGTCTGATCAATGTTTCTCTCTCTCTCTCAAACCAATAAAAAACTATTTTAAAAATATATATTTGGAAAAGCTAGTCTTCCCTCACTATTCTTCATTTTCAGAATTTTCCTGGAAATGTTTACATATTCTTTTCTCTCTTTTTTTAATGTACTTCAGCAGTATTTTCTCAAATTCCCCCAAATTTTCTGCTGGTTATTTAATTGGTTTTGCGTTCATTTCCGGCTACCTCTTGACATCTTTTCAACACTCCTCCTCCTCTCTAAGAACAAAGACTGTCTCGTCGCTCATCCGCACCTCCTTTGTACACTGAATAGTAAATTCTAACACTTTTCACATTGCTTTGCTCTGCATTGCTTGGGAAGCTCACTGCTAAACATCTTCTCCTCAGGGTCGCAGGTGGAAACGGGGTCTTTGCTCCCATTATAAGTGACACTGGATACTTATAGCCAAGTTCAAAGGGGTGGGTGGAGACCCCAAGAACCCTGCATGGTTTTGGTTTTTTTAGTTGATGACTGAGAGAGAGAGAAACATCGATTTGTTATTCCACTTTTTCGTGCGTCAGTGGTTGATTCTCCTATGTGCCGTGTTGCCACCTGTCACGTTCTGTGTAACTTCTGACAAATGAAGAAGTGAAATCAGAGTGCGACCCAGCACAGCGCCGACAAGGGAAGCGACTTCTTCTCTGAGCGAAACAAGCCGTGAAGCCGGATACTCCCGCACAGGGGCAAGCAGCCCAGGCCCGCTCAGAGCAAACGCTTTCACCTTTAACAAACCACCTTCCCAGGCGAGGCCAGACCTCCAGACACCCGAGCTGTTGTCGAGTGAGTTTTAGTTTTAGTTTTGCAGGATGTGCAGGGTCGGGCGTGTATCCGTGGCGCCAGTGAACGGCACTTCAAAATGGGTAAGAGGGTATGTTTGACGTCATGTGCTCTTAACCACTTTTTAAAAAAAATAGCAAAAACAACACAGCTGGTATAGCTCAGTGGTTGAGCATCAACCTATGAACCAGATCATGGTTCAATTCCCAGTTTGAGCACATGCCTGGGTTGCAGGCTCCATCCCTAACCGAACCATGACCTCCTGGTTCCTGGGTCGATGCTCAGCTGTGGAGCCACACCGACTGGGCACAAACTTAACCCTTTTTTAAAAAAATATATTTTATTGATTTTTTACACAGAGGAAGGGAGAGAGATAGAGAGCTAGAAACATCGATGAGAGAGAAACATCATTCCGCTGCCTCCTGCACATCTCCCACTGGGGATGTGCCCGCAACCCAGGTACATGCCCTTGACCGGAATCGAACCCAGGACATTTCAGTCTGCAGGCCGACGCTCCATCCACTGAGCAAACTGGTTTTGGCCACTTAATCCTTTTAAACTGAACAAGTCAGAACACTCACCATGTTCAGCCTCCCTCTCCAGTTCCCCAACTTTCTATCCCCAAACATATCCCTGTCCCCCTTCCACACTTACGGCCATTCCACCCCGGCCGCCTGTCCCAGGCAACCCCCACCTGCTTTCTGTCTCCATAGACTTGACGATTCTGGACATTTCAGATCCGTGGACTCACGCAAATGTGGCCTGTGGCTCCGCTTATTTTTAAGGAGTGAAGTCTGAGGGACACATTTGAAGACTGACCTGAAGCCCAGAAATCATAAAGGCTTTAAAAAAAACAACGAAGGATGTTTCCAAGAGGTAGTAAGACAACCTTGTCAAGAACTGGAGGAAGGGGGGCGGTATCTAAGGGGGAGGAAAGGAGAGAGGCTGTGTTGCTCGGCCGCCTCCTCACGCCCCCTTGTGGCTGGTGAAGCCTTGGAGAGCAGGACGTGCCCATGTAGCCAGAAGGTGATGCGGGTTTGGAGCCATGGACCTTGCACTTCGGTTGTATAACTATTACCCAGGGTCCCCGCGCCCCCTGCCGCCATGCACCGTCACCCCCTGGGCCTGCAGAAACGGGGTGACCACTGGATGGCTCATCTCTGAGGCAACACTTTAGAAACCCTCCCCAGTGGGAGACTCCGACCGTCTCGGCTTCTGCACCTAAACTCCTAGACACCTTCCCATGCCTTGTCCCCGTGCACATCACTTTTTTTCCATTTTAACCATTTGCACGTGTATAGCTCTGCGGCATCAAGAACACCGTTGTAACTCTAGCTGGTGTGGATCAGTGGATAAAGCTTCGGCCTGTGGACTGAAAGGTCCCGAGTTTGATTCTAGTCAGGGCGCATGCTTCCATCCCCGGTGCGGAGGCAACCAATGGATGTGTCTCTCTCACAACATGTCTCTCCCGCTCCCTTCCACTCTCTCTCTAAAATTCAATGGAAAAATATCCTTGGATGAAGATTAACAAAAACATAAAAATAAAAATACATTTCTAAAAGAGGAAGTAAGGAAAGATACGGAGGAACAAATTCCTTGCTCAATTACAACCGCTTGGGGGCGCTGCCGGCCTCCTGCTAAAGCAGCCTGTGCAGCTGCTCCCTCTCCCGGCGGAAGTGAACACTGCAGACTAAAATGACCCCAGTCCAAGGGCCCTGCCCATCTGCAAGCAACACCTCCAGCAGAGCCGTCTGTGTGCCTCGGCGAGGGATTTGCTGTGCCTTCAGACAAAACACAGAGAGAAACACTTCCAACAACTTACAAGCCACACGTTTGCCTTCAGGGCTCACACCGCTGTGTTTACGTCCGCGCACCCTCAGCACTGCTGTTGACTCGACAGGACTCCCCGCGGCAGAACCCTGGTCAGGTCATTGCTGATAGGCTCGCAGCTGCGGGTGGAGGGCCCTGTCACTGTTCGAAGGGATGGTGTTGCCCTGGCGGCTTTCTTTGCTGTTGAGAAAATGACATCAAAGGTGTTGGCCTTTATTCAAAATGGAAGGTTAGAACTGTCAAAACTACTGAAGACGTAAGCAAGCAGGTGCATTATGCTGCCTCCCACGTGAGGGGCTGCCGTCTGCGTGTGCCAAGGACATGCTGGGCGCGCGCAGGTCTTTTCAGTCTACGTTCCTGTAAGCTTTCTACATATCCCAAAGGCGGGAAAGCATTCCTTTTCCAAGAACTAAAGGAAATATGAGACAATAACCAATACAGTAATCGTTAGTTACAAAAATAAGTTCTAAGGTTGATTTTTTAAAACATGGACGCTCCACAGATGTCCGCGTCACCCTTTGCAGGAGCCGTGCTGACCTCTGCACCTCCCCCTGCAGAGAACGTGCCGCCAAGCGGGCGAAGACCAGTGGCTTCTCGTGATTCCCAGGGACCTTGCAGTCAGATGCCCCTGGCACCAGCACCAGAGCAGCAGCCACCCGGGCACGCTGGTAGGCGGGCGAAGTACACCGTAAGGCGACCGTCCAGTGGGCCACTAGCAAGAATGGGAACAAGGAGGTAGCTCGAGATGTGCTGGTTTGGGAAAATGTCCTGAATGAGCTAGTTTAGGAAAGAAAAGCTGGTGGTGCCATGCAGCCAAACCCTGTGATGTGTGATAGGGCTGTAGAGTTTGGTGACATGTAAATAATGTGTAAAGCAAGTTTTTATGGTTAAGAAAATTTGTTGAATTTTCTGACTTAAAGTTGAAACTTAACATGAAAAGAGAATATACTCTTTCCATGGGCTGTTTTTAAAAACTGTTGTGAATGATCCTATGTGTGTGTGTGTGTGTGTGTATTATGGTATATATATTACACAGGGGGTAAACCCAAAAAAGTGCAACTTTAATTAAAAGTAATCACTGAAATTAAAAAAATCAGTACTCTCAAAAAAAAAGTAATCACTGAAAAGTAAAAATGGCTACCTCAGGAATTTAGATGGGTTATCTTTGAATTTATAAAACACACACAATATATGTATATATTATAAATAACGAGGCAAATATATTCCTAACTCGTTCTTTCCTGGGAATAAGCTTGTATTCAACTCTTTCTACATCTGGTTTTTAATGTGTTTGCATTGGTTTTTCTATTATCGATTCCTTTCACACTTGCCCGGAAGCTGCACTTCAAGGAGCCAAGTGTTTGAGCGCCCCCCAACCCTGAAACACCCCCAGCTTTATTAGGCTAATGCTCTAGGGCAGGGGTCCTCAAACTACGGCCCGCGGGCCACATGCAAATACAAATATTGTACTTGTTCCCGTTTTGTTTTTTTACTTCAAAATAAGATATGTGCAGTGTGCATAGGAACTTGTTCATAGTTTTTTTTTAAACTATAGTCCGGCCCTCCAACGGTCTGAGGGACAGTGAACTGGCCCCCCCGTTTAATAAGTTTGAGGACCCCTGCTCTAGGGCGCCAATGCCCAGACCCTTTCAGCTCTGGGGAAGGCAGGCAGGGTCTCCACTTATCTTAAGGATTCAGGCTGCCACGAGATGACCAGCCACATTTTTTCAAGTGTTAGTAGCCACCTACCCACTTGTACCCAAACTCTAAAATGCCTAGTTAACACTTAGGAACTTTGCAATGCCTGTCCTGCAGTGGTTATTTTCAAGAAGCGACTGGTTTTTATTTTCTGGTATGGCCCTTCATTTTACACACACACACACACACATTTACTTCAGAGGGAGAGGGAGATAGAAACATCATTGAAGAGAAGCATCCATCCGTTGCCTCCTGCATACCCCCTACTGGGGGTTGAGCCCACAAACCAGGACCATAATTGAACCCAGGACCCTTGTCCACAGGCCAAGGCTCTATCCACTGAGCCAAACCAGCTAGGGCCCTTTATTCTGTAATGAACATCAAAATTACACAACTTGCCCTAACCGGTTTGGCTCAATGGATAAAGCGTCAGCCTGTGGACTGAAGGGTCCCAGGTTTGATTACACACAAGGGCATGTACCTTGGTTGCGGGCACATACCCAGTAGGAAGTGTGCAGGAGGCAGCTGATCGATGTTTCTATCCCTCTCCCTTCCTCTCTGTAAAAAAATCAATAAAAAATGTATTTAAAAAAAGATATTACACAACTCCCAATATGACTCCAAGTGGTTACAGGTGCTGGTGGGGTTCCTAAGGATCTTGTGACATTGCTCAACTTACATGACTTGCAATGAGCCACAGAAATTCACTGATATATGCATTACCTACTTACGTCAACATAGTGAGACACTCACCAGAATGGATTTGCCTACAACTTCTGGATTTTTCAAAAGGCATTTCCTAGTTATACTCCCCTAAATCTACGACTTAAACCTGTTGATTTCAGGTATTTTACGATTAGCAAGCGAAAACACCAATTTTCCTCTACACCATGAGGACTAGTGCTCTTTGGAGACCAGACGCAAATTGCTTCATTCACAACCAGTTATATAGAAACTGCATCTGCTGTTACATGAAATTGAATATTGAATCTTTATTATTTCAACCAATAGCTTTAATTCTCTAAATAACCACTAGCATAATGCGTAACATTACCTTTCTTTCAAAATCTGGTCAAAGAACCTTCTATATGCAACTTTTGATTTTAAAAAGAGCTATGTATTTTAAAATTGATTTCTACTGTATGTTCCCTTCAACCACTCCCATCTTTTTTTAATCTACTTGCTGGTATTCCAAAAACTTTCTTCATTCTCAGGTACCCAACACTATGCCCAAACTCAGTATCTGACTCAGTAGTTTACTTTACCTCCTTACTACAAAATTACGTTAGTTTAAAAATCTTGATCCCTCACACCCCACCCTAAATAAAAATAACCTTACTTAGCACTGATAAAAAAAGATCACACTACTTGGGAATGCAACAACTTTATTGAAAGTGCAATTTAAATTGGTTGAAAGCTTAAAAGGGATTAACTTAGACACCCCCTCTCAAGCGCAGGACCAGGTGCAGAGTGGACTCTTTCTGGATGTTGTAGTCGGACAGGGTGCGCCCATCTTCCAGCTGCTTGCCGGCAAAGATCAGCCGCTGCTGGTCAGGGGGGATGCCCTCTTTGTCTTGGATCTTGGCCTTGACGTTCTCGATGGTGTCACTGGGCTCGACCTCGAGGGTGATGGTCTTGCCGGTCAAGGTCTTCACGAAGATCTGCATCCCACCTCTCAGGCGCAGGACCAGGTGCAGAGTGGACTCTTTCTGGATGTTGTAGTCGGACAGGGTGCGCCCATCTTCCAGCTGCTTGCCGGCGAAGATCAGCCGCTGCTGGTCAGGGGGGATGCCCTCTTTGTCTTGGATCTTGGCCTTGACGTTCTCGATGGTGTCACTGGGCTCGACCTCGAGGGTGATGGTCTTGCCGGTCAAGGTCTTCACGAAGATCTGCATCCCACCTCTCAGGCGCAGGACCAGGTGCAGAGTGGACTCTTTCTGGATGTTGTAGTCGGACAGGGTGCGCCCATCTTCCAGCTGCTTGCCGGCAAAGATCAGCCGCTGCTGGTCAGGGGGGATGCCCTCTTTGTCTTGGATCTTGGCCTTGACGTTCTCGATGGTGTCACTGGGCTCGACCTCAAGGGTGATGGTCTTGCCGGTCAAGGTCTTCACGAAGATCTGCATCCCACCTCTCAGGCGCAGGACCAGGTGCAGAGTGGACTCTTTCTGGATGTTGTAGTCGGACAGGGTGCGCCCATCTTCCAGCTGCTTGCCGGCGAAGATCAGCCGCTGCTGGTCAGGGGGGATGCCCTCTTTGTCTTGGATCTTGGCCTTGACGTTCTCGATGGTGTCACTGGGCTCGACCTCGAGGGTGATGGTCTTGCCGGTCAAGGTCTTCACGAAGATCTGCATCCCACCTCTCAGGCGCAGGACCAGGTGCAGAGTAGACTCTTTCTGGATGTTGTAGTCGGACAGGGTGCGCCCATCTTCCAGCTGCTTGCCGGCGAAGATCAGCCGCTGCTGGTCTGGGGGGATGCCCTCTTTGTCTTGGATCTTGGCCTTGACGTTCTCGATGGTGTCACTGGGCTCGACCTCGAGGGTGATGGTCTTGCCAGTCAAGGTCTTCACGAAGATCTGCATCCCACCTCTCAGGCGCAGGACCAGGTGCAGAGTGGACTCTTTCTGGATGTTGTAGTCGGACAGGGTGCGCCCATCTTCCAGCTGCTTGCCGGCGAAGATCAGCCGCTGCTGGTCAGGGGGGATGCCCTCTTTGTCTTGGATCTTGGCCTTGACATTCTCGATGGTGTCACTGGGCTCGACCTCGAGGGTGATGGTCTTGCCAGTCAAGGTCTTCACGAAGATCTGCATCCCACCTCTCAGGCGCAGGACCAGGTGCAGAGTGGACTCTTTCTGGATGTTGTAGTCGGACAGGGTGCGCCCATCTTCCAGCTGCTTGCCGGCGAAGATCAGCCGCTGCTGGTCAGGGGGGATGCCCTCTTTGTCTTGGATCTTGGCCTTGACGTTCTCGATGGTGTCACTGGGCTCGACCTCGAGGGTGATGGTCTTGCCGGTCAAGGTCTTCACGAAGATCTGCATCCCACCTCTCAGGCGCAGGACCAGGTGCAGAGTGGACTCTTTCTGGATGTTGTAGTCGGACAGGGTGCGCCCATCTTCCAGCTGCTTGCCGGCGAAGATCAGCCGCTGCTGGTCAGGGGGGATGCCCTCTTTGTCTTGGATCTTGGCCTTGACGTTCTCGATGGTGTCACTGGGCTCGACCTCGAGGGTGATGGTCTTGCCAGTCAAGGTCTTCACGAAGATCTGCATCCCACCTCTCAGGCGCAGGACCAGGTGCAGAGTGGACTCTTTCTGGATGTTGTAGTCGGACAGGGTGCGCCCATCTTCCAGCTGCTTGCCGGCGAAGATCAGCCGCTGCTGGTCAGGGGGGATGCCCTCTTTGTCTTGGATCTTGGCCTTGACGTTCTCGATGGTGTCACTGGGCTCGACCTCGAGGGTGATGGTCTTGCCAGTCAAGGTTTTCACGAAGATCTGCATTGTCTGTTAGAACAAGAACATGAAACAACAACAAAAAAGAACCGGAGAGTTTAGCAAGCAATTCACCCATGAACACATTCCTAAGTCAACACATTCCTAAGGCTAAGTGTCATTTTTTTATTGGCCCAATGGCTAAGATAAACACTTGCCTAGGGCAAGGAACCAAAAAAAAAAAACCCAATTTGTCCTGACCGGTTTGGCACAGTGGGTAGAGCCTCTGCTCGCGGACTGAAGGGTCCTGGGTTCTGTTCCGGTCAAGGGCATGTACCTTGGTTGCGGGCACATCCCCAGTAGGGGGCGTGCAGGAGGCAGCTGATCGATGTTTCTAACTCTATCCCTCTCTCTTACCCTAAAAAAATCAATTAAAACAAAAAAAATTGCCTAACACAACACAGGTCACGTATATAGACGTGGACACTGAAAACCCACACAGCGTCACTAACCAGTGTCACCCCGATACATTGAGAAAGGGAAACCTGCCCACACACCCTCAGAAAGGGGACCGGAACCGGAACCTTCCTGGTGAAGTCAACCCCTGCGCCGGGCGCTCAGCAGAGAAAGGTAGGGAGACTGGCCCCGAGGACGATCCTGGCCGCCCGTCCGCCTCCGTCAGTTGAGCCCAGGCCCCAGCCCTGCGTCCCGTCGTCGGGGAAGGGAACCCAACCCCCCCCCCCCACCGCGGGCGGCCCCGCCCGGCATTGTTCGCCCACAGCGGGGTGACGTCACGTGAGCGCGCCCCCGCCGAGGGTGCGGGTCGGTTTCGAGCGGCACCGGCCTGGCCGGGCCCCCTCCCGGTGCTGACATGTCCCTCGGGGCCTTCCGGCCGGTTAGGCCGTGACAGACTCCACGGTGGACCCACACACACCGCCCAGCCCCGTCCGGCCGCAGCCGCGCTCCCCCCGCGTTTCCCCGCCACGTTCCCCCTCAGCCCGCCCGCCGGCCCCACGGCCGCCTCACCGGCCGCCATTTCGCGGCGGCGCTCTCCCCTCAGGGTCCGCGGCTCGCGGGACCCGCTCGACTAAAGGCCCCCTCAGCTGCCCCCGCCCGCGACGGACACCCCGCCTGCCGCCCTCGCCACCCCCACGGAGCGGGACGGTCCCGGGACCCCGGCCGCGGCCGCGGCGGACGCCGCTCACCAAAGGCGGTGAAGGAAGCTGCGAGCGAAGAGAACGGCGACTGCGTTCCGACGACCACGAATGCGCGCGCCACGCCCGGCGCCCGCTTATATAGCCGCGCGCGCCTGGGATCCCTCCGCGGAGGCAGGCGGAGGGACTACTTTCCCCGCCCCCGTCGCCCGCGGGGATACCCAGCGCCTCCGCGTCCTCTGACTCCCCTTCTGGAATGTTCTGTGGCGAAGGCTGGCGCTCCGGGCGGAACCGGCTGCGGAGGGGCGGCTCCTCCGAGGGCCCGCGCGGAGGGATCGGCGGGTTGGCTGCGCGCTGCGTCCGCGGACGGAGCCGGCGCCGGACTCGCTGGACGGGCGGGGGGAGGGGCGGGGAGGGCGCCCGCGGCGGGAGCGAAAACCCGGCGCGGAGTCGGCGGGCGCTCGGAGCGGGCAGGGAGCCCGCGTCCCCCCGCGACCCCGCTTCCCGGCCCGACGCCCCCTTCCTTCAGCCCCAACCGTCCCCCGCGGCTCCCGGGACCCCCCCCCCCCTTGGCGGACAGGGGTCCGGCCCAGCGCCTCGTGCGGAGTCGGGGCTCTGCTCCCTTCCCCCCGCAAACAGGAGGGGGTCTTTATTTGGGGGTCACAGTTGAGATCTGGATAGTGTTTGTGTTTCCCTAAAGTTCTCTGCACCCCGCACCCCCACCTCAGGCGCGTCGCGAGGGCTTGGGGAGCCGCGGCCCCCGCCCCCACCCCACCCCCACCGGCCAGGCGGCGGCCGGCCCCTCCCCCGCGCGGGCACCGGGACAGGGAGGATGACTCGGCAAATGTCCGCGGGGCCTGGACGCCAGCCGAGGCCGAAGGGCCGCTCAGGACACGCGGGGGGGGGGGGGGGGGGGGGAGGTCTCGCGGAAAACTGTGCGTGGGAGGCCCGCCGCGGCGTGTCTGCGCTGGATTTTGGAAAGACAGGTGGACGGGCAACATACTTTGTTAAAAAGAAAAAAAAAAAACACAAAAAACGATTTGCCCCCAATAAATTCTTTAAAAGACTACAAAAGGAAAAACACAAACCACACAACGATTTGCGCGGACCTGGAAGCTGGACAGGCCTAGAACCTTCTAGATGGTTCTAGAAGGTTCTAGATGGTTCTAGACTGTTCTTTCCCCTTCCTGATTGGTGGGCGGGGGGCACGGGGTCCTGGAGCCGAGACCCGGCCCGGCCGGGCTGGCAGCCCGTTGGCCTCCGGAATGGAACCCATTTAAGCAGAGGTTTTGGAAGGACAGGCCCGGGGCAGCTGGGCGGCCCTCGGGGGGAGAACACGGGTTAACCCCGAACATGGGCTGTGACCTGCAGGACGGTTCCCAGGGCAGGAGGAGAGAGAGTTTTCACACAGATGAACCTGGGGAACGTGGAGAACAGGGTTTTTAGAAGTTTCCAGTAAAAACTCCCCCTGTGTCACCGCCTTAGTCAGTGTTCCTTCTGGGCTCTTCCAGGAGGATGAGCAGCTCCTAAGAGGGGGAGGCAGGGAGCCGTCAAGAAAAAAAAAAAAAATTAGAGGCAACAGCAAAAAAATACGACTAACCTTGGGCCCATCCCCCTGGGCCTGTTCGCCAGCGACTAAAAAAAAACAAAACAAAACAAACAAATGCCATTAGGACGAGATGCCATCCCGGCTCCTGTTGGAAACCCCCTGGCAATGGCTGAGTTTAGGAAGAAGGCTGAGCAGTTCACAGTAGATTTCACACACACACACACACACACACACCCGTTGTTTTTTAACATGTTTTCCAAGAGAATGAACTCATGACGGGGAAATGGAGACAAAATGTCGTTTTCTAGGGTAGCAGGGGGGCCCCACTGGGGACTTCCAATACAGACTTCTGTCAAGGTCATTTCTTAAGCAATGGACACAGACCGTAGTGGGGTGGGGGCATGTGCTGGGGGGTGGGGGGTGTGCTCGGGGTGAGGGCATGTGCTGAGGGGGTGGGGGGTGTGCTTGGGGGGTGGGGGCATGTGCTGGGGGGTGGGGGGTGTGCTTGGGGGGTGGGGGCATGTGCTGGGGGGTGGGGGGTGTGCTGGGGGTGGGGGGTGTGCTCAGGGTGGGGGGTGTGCTGGGGGGTGAGGGCATGTGCTGAGGGGGTGGGGGCATGTCCTGGGGGGGTGGGGGGTGTGCTGGGGGTGGGGGGTGTGCTCAGGGTGGGGGGTGTGCTGGGGGGTGAGGGCATGTGCTGGGGGGGTGGGGGGTGTGCTCGGGGGTAAGGGCATGTGCTGAGGGGGTGGGGGGTGTGCTTGGGGGGTGGGGGCATGTGCTGAGGGGGTGGGGGGTGTGCTGGGGGTGGGGGGTGTGCTGGGGGTGAGGGGTGTGCTGGGGGGTGAGGGCATGTGCTGGGGGTGGGGGGTGTGCTGGGGGGTGAGGGGTGTGCTGGGGGGTGAGGGGTGTGCTGGGGGGTGGGAGCAGCAGTTGGGATGGGGGCATGTGCTGGGGGGTGGGAGCAGCTGGGGGGTGGGGGCATGTGCTGGGGGGTGGGAGCAGCTAGGGGGTGGGGGTGTGCTGGGGGGTGGGAGCAGCTGGGGGGTGGGAGCAGCTGAGGTGTGGGAGCAGCTGGGGAGAGAGAGGTCAATGGGAGGAAAAGAGACTCATGTAATACTTTAAACAATAAAGAATTTAAGTTAAAAAAGAAAAGAGAATACTCATGTAGGTAGATAAATAATAATTTTAAAAATAGATGACTTCTTTCTAAATTTCTGGAAAGAGGTTTAAAGGAACAAAACACGGAGGCTCTGTCCGGGGTCATTTCTCCCCGGATTTCAGGCCGAAGCTGAGAGGTTTTAAGAGGAGCAAACAGTGGCGGTTCCTGTGAGGCGCCCGGCCGGCCTGGCTCCCGGCCACACCCTGTTTGCTCTCGGTGTCTGTTGGGTGTTGTTTTGCTGGGAGCCTTGTGATGGAGGATGTGTCAAGGCTGAGTCAGGAGCTGCGTGGGGACAGCGTTTTCCAGAGTCCAAAGGTGTTCAGGGCCGAGGAGGGAGGCGAGGGCAAGAGGGCCTGGGCGTGGGCCCAGGGGGAGCTCCAAAGAGAAAACAGCATGGGAGGAGCTGGGGGGGACAGGGGGAGCTGGGGGGGACAGGAGGAGCTGGGGGGACAGGGGGAGCTGGGGGGGACAGGGGGAGCTGGGGGGGTCAGGGGGAGCTGGGGGGGACAGGAGGAGCTGGGGGGACAGGAGGAGCTGGGGGACAGGAGGAGCTGGGGGGAACACCCAGGTTGTCTCTAGCAGGAAAAGAAATTCTGAAATGCCCTGCCGTCCCTAACTGAAGTCCAGCAGTGTGTGCTGTGCTGGTGAACAGGAGTAAACACTGGCCAAGGGCCCTGAGATAGAGAAAATGATGGACATCACCAGTGGACACAGAGGGGGGAGGGCCTGTGCTGGGGGCGCCGGGGAGAGGCCAGTGGGGGAAAGGAGACTTCTGTAATTCATTAAACAGCAAAGAACTTAAAAAAAAAAAAAAAGGAGGGAGAATGACCTTGCCCAAGCCTAGTGGCTGCTGTTTTTCCGGAAAGAAAGGCCACTCTCACCCAGGAGACTGGGTCCCTCGGGGCACCTGGCACCGGGGGAGATACTATTTTGGTCGTCACAACTGGGGGGGGGGGGCAGGGATGCTGCTGAGCACCCTACAATGGACAGTCCCCCCACCACTCAGCCACCTGGCCCCCACGTCCACAACGCCCAGGTCCAGGACCCCAGGTCTCCAGAGGCTTTCTGGGGTCCCTGGAAAGTCTGCATGTCCCGCCGGGGCCCGGGAATCGGGGCTCAGGTCACAGGCCCCTGACCTAGAATGCCGTGTGCTAGAATGTGCTGGAGGCAGCGTGAGTCACGCGATCCATTTCCAGCTCCTCCCTGACTCAGATCCTTCCTTTGCAGGCGCCCCAGAAGCGAGGGCGTCAGAGCTGCCACCAATGGCAGCGTGACAGAGGCCCAGCAACAGGGCCGGATTGGCCAGTCCCCCCCCAACACCCTCACCTCCCCCCAACCCCCCCCCCACCCCCGGGCACATGATGCACTGAGCTCACAAAGGCCTGGGTGCCGGCAGCTGGGGTGGGGGCTGGGTGCGGGCTGGGGGGGCAGAGATGGGCTTGGTGCCTGCGTGTCTGCTGAGCTTCCTCTCCCCGCAGAGGATTCAGCTGCCATGAAGGTGACAGCCTCGTATGGCACTCACCACTCAGCGTCCAGGGAATGTCCGAGGACACGGTGGCCGGCAGGCCTGTTCCCGGGAGAACTGGGTGGGAAGGGCTTGCCTTGTCTTGTCATGGGTTTTGCCACCGTAAACGGGAGTCAAGGGAATCAGCCGCTTAGGGTGGGGGGCGAAACACCATGAAAAAGGAACCCCACACAGAACACAGCGGCCAGAGCCCTGCTGTTTTCCTGTCCGCGTCTGAACATTTGCATCCCGAAGCAGAACACAACCGCTCCAGCTTAAAAACAACCGGTCCCACCCCCTAACTTCCTGGGGCTTTTAAAAATCATCATGGCAACACAGACATAACAAAACTGAACCATCTTCATTAACCATTTAAATATAAATATATATATATTTATTGATTTCAGAGAGGAAGAGAGAGAGAGACAGCAATAGCAATGGTGAAAGGGAATCACCGACCGGCCGCCTCCTGCCCGCCCCACACGGCCCTGACCGGAATGGAACCGGGACCCCCGGGTTCAGAGGTCGATGCCTGACCCCTGAGCCACACTGGCCCGGCTTACCCTGTTTTACATGCACAGCGCAGCGTGTCCAGTGTGTTGAGGGGGGTTCTTAGAGACCCTGGCATTGAAGGAGAGTAACAGGAGGGAAACCCAGGTGGTCATTGACTCCAATACCGTCTCCTTGGGGGATACCCTGGGGACAGGAAGTCGCTCAGAGAAGCCGACTTAGATCTGAGGCCTAAACACCACAGGGAAAGCGGGGAGCAAGGAGGCCTCTTAGGAGAGAGTGAATGACTGTAGGAAAGACACGTGGGGAGGAGGACGGGTGGGAGACAGGATCGCTTGTGACCAAGTGGGCTGTCCTCTCCTAGCCTCAGTCCTGCGACAGGAGTTCGCTGGTCGGTGGAACCCCCGAGGGGTCCTTGGGCCTCTCAGCTCCTGGGGGAGACTGTCGGGCAGCTAAGGGGACCCGGGGAACGACTCTCCCCGAATTTGCTGTTTTCCAAGTGCCTTCAGCTCAAAATTAGATCCAAGTGGTTCAGTTGGTTGAGTCGCCTCAGGAACTAGAAAGTCTGTGGTTGGATTCCCGGTGGTCGGTCAGGGCACATGCCCGGGTTGTGTGGGTTTGACCTCTCCCTCTCTCTCTCTCTCTCTCTCTCTCTGTCCCCTCCTCTCTCTCTCAAATCAATAAAAGCATTAAGAACACAACAAAGAGGCCTATTTGGGGGCAGCACATTCTACTCCCTTCCACATCCACACTGTTATGCAGCCACGTCCACACCTGTGTTCATCTTGCAAAACTGACCTCTGACCCCTTAGCCAACTCTCCGTTGCCCCATCCTCCCGCCCAGGGCAGCCGCCATCCCGCTTCCCGTCTCTGGTAAGAAGCTGACGTCTCCAGGGACCTCATCACAGGGGCTGTGTTGCTGTTGATGTTTTTTAATGTAAAATAAAATGGTGTTAGAAACGATTTTTTCCCAAGATTCACGACAACTTTTCTAGCAGGCTCCGTTTCCCAACACAGGCCTGATGTGATTTTTTTTTTCTCTCTTTAGGGTATTTCCCCCCTTTGTCATTGTGTATTGATGGGGGGGGGGGGGGGGGAACCTAGCATCTGATAGATAGAGCACCTGAATTAATTTGAAAAATAATCCTACTACTTTATTTATTTATTTTTTTTCCATGTTCACCATTGTACTTTATTTTTTTTTGTGACTTTTTTTTTAATAATTTTTTTTATTGCTTAAGTTATTACAAAGAGTATTACATATGTCTCCTTTTTTTCCCCCACCCTAAACACCTAAAACAGCATTTGGTTCATAGTTGGCACTTGATACATGTTTTTTAATTTAAAAATAAAAAGCTGCTTATGTTTTTCCCATTAGTTTAGAAATGCACGTACACACAGAGAGTCTTTCTCCCTACCATCCTCCCTATTTCGGTTGTGTATTGGCTTTGGCTCCAGAGACATTGTAGAGTGTTAGACCTCTCAGCTTGGCTAGGATGCCCTGGCAACATAATCCTACTACTTTAAATCTTAGAACACATATACTTACATGAACCGGGGGTTAAGTTTCTCATATGTGAAGAAGGGGTGAGGTTTTTCTTCAGTTTCCCTTTCACTTCCGATTGAGGAGGTGACCCCGCTGTGAAGCCAGCAAGCAGAACCGATAAGCAGGGTCGGACTGACCCACCAGGAGTCAAAACATCATCTCACCCACATCATCTCCTCACCATCATCTCCTCACCATCATCTCCTCACCATCATCTCCTCACCATCATCTCCTCACCATCATCTCATCCACACCATCTCCTCACCATCATCTCCTCACCATCATCTCCTCACCATCATCTCACCCACACCATCTCCTCACCATCATCTCCTCACCATCATCTCACCCACATCATCTCCTCACCATCATCTCACCCACATCATCTCCTCACCATCATCTCCTCACCATCATCTCACCCACATCATCTCCTCACCATCATCTCACCCACACCATCTCCTCACCATCATCTCCTCACCATCATCTCCTCACCATCATCTCATCCACACCATCTCCTCACCATCATCTCCTCACCATCATCTCCTCACCATCATCTCCTCACATCATCTCACCCACACCATCTCCTCACCATCATCTCCTCACCATCATCTCACCCACATCATCTCCTCACCATCATCTCACCCACATCATCTCACCATCATCTCACCCACATCATCTCCTCACCATCATCTCACCCACATCATCTCCTCACCATCATCTCCTCACCATCATCTCACCCACATCATCTCCTCACCATCATCTCACCCACACCATCTCCTCACCATCATCTCCTCACCATCATCTCCTCACCATCATCTCATCCACACCATCTCCTCACCATCATCTCCTCACCATCATCTCCTCACCATCATCTCCTCACATCATCTCACCCACACCATCTCCTCACCATCATCTCCTCACCATCATCTCACCCACATCATCTCCTCACATCATCTCACCCACACCATCTCCTCACCATCATCTCCTCACCATCATCTCACCCACATCATCTCCTCACCATCATCTCACCCACATCATCTCACCATCATCTCACCCACATCATCTCACCATCATCTCACCCACATTATCTCCTCACCATCATCTCACCCACATCATCTCCTCACCATCATCTCACCCACATCATCTCACCATCATCTCACCCACATCATCTCCTCACCATCATCTCACCCACATCATCTCCTCACCATCATCTCACCCACATCATCTCACCATCATCTCACCCACATCATCTCACCATCATCTCACCCACATCATCTCCTCACCATCATCTCACCCACATCATCTCCTCACCATCATCTCACCCACATCATCTCCTCACCATCATCTCCTCACCATCATCTCACCCATATCATCTCACCATCATCTCCTCACCATCATCTCCTCACCATCATCTCCTCACCATCATCTCCTCACCATCATCTCACCCACATCATCTCCTCACCATCATCTCCTCACCATCATCTCACCCACATCATCTCACCATCATCTCACCCACATCATCTCACCATCATCTCACCCACATCATCTCCTCACCATCATCTCACCCACATCATCTCCTCACCATCATCTCCTCACCATCATCTCACCCACATCATCTCGTGGCCAGACAATAGCTGACGTCTGTGGACCCCCAGGGCTGCCTCACCCCAGCCCCTCCCCCTTTACAGTCCCGCCCCCGCACCTGCTGAAAGGCAGGTTTTGATGCTTGAAAGCGCCGTCTTCATGGTGGGCTGGCCTCCTCAATGAGCGCCTCATAGGATTCAACCTGCCGTCGTGGCTGGACACAGCGACGGCAGCCCGAGCCCCCCCGGGGCTCCCGGTGACACCGTGAGAAATACGTAATGGTCAGCTACCAAGGAAAACGGAAGCCTGTCGTTAGTTCCGTGTGAGGCCTCATAAATTTAACTTCAACCTTTGCTTGTTTACAAACAGGAGCTGCCACCAGCCACCAGCCACCAGCCACCGCCCAAGGGTGAGTCACTTCAGGAATTTCAGTTTCATCTCAGAAATGAAGGCTTTGCAGAGTCTCTCCAGATCTAAGGTGGGATGTTTTTAATTGTTTAATTTTTTTGGAGGGTGGGTGGGATGTTTTAAAATGTGAGGTGGCCTGGCCGGTGTGGCTCAGTAGTTGAGTGTCTACCTATGAACCAGGAGGTCACAGTTCCGTTCCCGGTCAGGGCACATGCCCGGGTCTTGGGCTCAATCCCCAGTGGGGGGCGTGCAGGGGGCAGCTGATCAATGATTCTCTCTGACCATCAATGTTTCTATTTCTTTCCCTCTTCCTTCCCCTCTGAAATCAATAAAAATATATTAAAAAAAACACACAAGTGTGGAGTCAAATGAGACAGAAAAAGAACTGGACTCGTAGGATGCAACAGGACCCCTTCTTTTAATGAAAAATAGCTTTCATTTTTAGTGATTAAATGCAGTGTACAAGTATAAAGAGTTCATGCACTTCATTCATTCATTCACTCATTCATTCTTGCATTCATTCATTCTGGTCCTGTTATTGATGAAGCAGGGGGCAAGCCCCTGCTGGGAATGCCAGTCTCCTTTTGGGCGGCTCCCTCTGAAAAAGGTTGTTGCTGACAGCACGGAGGGCGAAGGGCAAGGCCGGCACAGACCTCTGACCTCCGACGGACACATCACCCCCGGCGGCCGGGAATGAGCCCCACCCCGAAGGCCTCGCTGCAGGCGCTGTCCCTGCCCAAGGGGACACTCTGCCCAGTGGTGCTGTGGTTCCCAGCACCACGTCCGTTCTGCCTTCTTCACGTTGTTCTGTGAGTTGCTCCCGTTCGCCTCCTCCAGCACAAGCACATCTGGAACGTTCCAGGCCGATCTCGACTGTGGGGAAAACCGCACCTCCAGGTGGTGACAGGAGGAGCTACACCTGTTATTGCCGCATCCGGGTAGGCGCTTTAAGGATGAACAGGACAAAGAAGAATGAGAAAAATAATGTAATGGAGATGCCGGGGATCGAACCCGGGGCCTCATACATGCAAAGCATGCGCTCTACCACTGAGCTACATCCCCCAGCCTTGCAGTACCTCTTTCTGGAATTCTCTGCTAGAGTCTCATCTTAAAACCCTTTTTCCTGAATAAATTTTATACATTTAAATGTGCAGTGCACCGAGGCTGCAGGTGTCATCCCCGGTCAGGGCACATACAAGAAACCACCAGTGAACGCATGAATGTAAACAGGAATAAAACAGACCCAGACACACAGAAGCAGGGGACAGATGGACCAATCTCAGAGAGAAGGCATGGGTGGGAGGGATTAACTGAAGACCTTGTTTACATATATGCAGAACCCATGGACACAGACAGTGGTGTGGTGGAGGCCTGGGGTGGGGTGGGGCGGGGGCAGGGTGGAGGGGGTCAATGGGAAAATGAAAAGGGGGGAGGGGGCATCTGTAATATTTTAACCAAGAAAGATAAGTTTTAAAAAACACAGTAAGGGGAACAACAAATCGATGTTTCTTTCTCCCAAAGAGGCCTGTTTCTCATAACCTCACAGCCCGAGTTCTAGCCGATGCTGGAACCGGGAGCAAAAGGGAAGGGCCCAGCCTTTTTTAGCTTGTTTTGGTGGAGGTGCAGGAATGAATTTTTAAAAAAAAAATCAAATCTTTAGGGGAACGCTGGTTAATAACAGCGTATAAACCTCTGTCTACTCCATTGTGCGCTCACCAGCAGAAGGCTGGTCCCCTTCCGCCACGGGCCTCTGACCCCTCCGACCTCTTCCCCCTCCAGCCCCCTCTTCTCTGGTGACGCCATCCGGTTGCACACAGACCTGTTCTTCGTTTGTTTTTGTTTCACAAAACAGGACTATCCTTACTGTACAGGACAGACTCTGGTATCCATTCCATACTATTTCCCTTTTAATCCTCACCCAAGGATATGTTTTCATTTCTTTTATGTATTTGTTTACTTATTTATTTACGTAAGCGTAATCGTTATTGTTAAAAGTATTACAGATGTCTCCTTTTTTACCCCCTTGACGCCCCGGTCCCCACCCCGTCCCAGGCCCTCACCACCCCTCCGCCTGCGTCCATGAGTTATGCATCTATACATACAAGGCAAACAGACCTATTAGTGAATGTTGCTCCTACAAAACCAAACAACCCAGCAAAAGATACGCAGCCTCCCCGTCGGGGAATCGAACCCCGGTCTCCCGCGTGACAGGCGGGGATACTCACCACTATACTAACGAGGACGAGCCATACCAGGGAGCCTCCACGCCTGTTCCTATAGAAACCGCCTTCTTCCGCTGCCGCGCGCATCACTCCCCGCGGTCTCCGCCTGCGCCGCGGGGCGGGCGGGCTTCTCCCCTGCGCGGAGGGACCTGCTCCGATCCTTGGAGGCGCTGAGCACCCCGAAAGCAAGAAACACGTGCACATGGAGGAAGGCCGCCACTTCCTGCATCCGCGGGGCTCCGAGGGCGGGGGATGTAGCTCAGTGGTAGAGCGCATGCTTTGCATGTATGAGGCCCCGGGTTCGATCCCCGGCATCTCCACCCTTTCGGCTTTGCCCAAGCTTTTATTTTAAAATCTCTCCTTCAAGGAGTTTAGCCATGAACATGCCCCGGAGGTCCTCCCGCCTTATCTTCTCCCCCAACACCGCGCGCTTGATGTAGCTGCGCGCGCTCACGCAGCAGAAATGAACACAGGCAGCGGGAATGGACGAGCAGCCGACAGACACCGGGCAGTTAATCAGCTTTCACGACATAAAATAAATGAGGATCAAGGAAAAGCTTGCTCTTGTTAGATTTCCCCAGACGGGACGCACCGAGAGGTTTCCAGCCGCTCGGGCTCCCGGGGGGAAACTCGGAGCAGTTCCAAACAAAGAAAGTGAAACCCCCTTTATTCTCTCCACTCGCTTATTTCCACCACACTCGGGGGGGGGGGGGGGTAGAAAGAAAGAAGAAAAGGGGAGCTGCCGAAACCCGGGATCGAACCAGGGACCTTTAGATCTTCAGTCTAACGCTCTCCCAACTGAGCTATTTCGGCCGCTGTAGTCAGGCGCCGCCCGGTCCCTCCCATGTTGTTCTCCAGCGCCCAGCGTCACGGCATCCGCCCTGGAATCCGGGCGGGGAGACGAAACCAGCCGCATCCACCCTGCGGGGCCGGCCCCGCCTGTAGGCAATGCCCCTTCTCGGCCTTCAAGGCCACCGCCTCCCGGAAGCTTTCCCTGATCACGCCTCCCAGCACGACCCCAGCCCCATATTGGGGATTGTTCGCTTAGTTATTGGTTTCCTATACTGCAGGCAAAGAACTGGACTCGTAGGATGCAACAGGACCCCTTCATTTAATGAAAAATAGCTTTCATTTTTAGTGATAAAATACAGTGTACAAGTATAAAGAGTTCATGCACTTCATTCGTTCGTTCATTCATTCATACATTCACTCATTCATTCTTGCATTCATTCATTCTGGTCCTGTTACTGATGAAGCAGGGGGCAAGCCCCCAGCTGGGAAACGCCAGTCTCCTTTTGGGCGGCTCCCTCTGAAAAAGGTTGTTGCTGACAGCACAGAGGGCGAAGGGCAAGGCCGGCACAGACCTCTGACCTCCAACGTACACATCACCCCCAGCCGCTGGGAATGAGCCCCACCCCGCAGGCCTCGCTGCAGGCGCTGTCACTGCAGGGCCGAGAGCCGTGCCTGGAACATAACCTGTGCTCCATAAACAGCTGTGAATTCATAAGCGAATGGATGGATGGATGGATGAATGGATGCATGGATGGATGGATGCATGGTTGGATGGATGAACCCTGCCTGGCTCAGACCTCAGCTTTCTCAAGCTCCCTTCTCTGTGCAAAGGTCACCCGTGGGTGCAGCTCCCGGGCAGCCCACAGGTGCAGGGATGCTGCCCACGCCCGGCCTGTGGGGTGACCCGCGGGCCTGAATGCAGCTTTCCTCGGGGCAGCGAGCGCCCCAGATCCGGCCTCCAAGCGCGGCCCCCAAACCTGGGTGCCCTCGCAGCCCCGAGGCACGAGGAGGCCGTCAGGGCCGCATCCAGGTGCGGCTCTGACTCTTCGCTTTGGGAACTGGGGGGGTGGGGTGGGGTGGGAAGGGCTGCCCGGGGAGGACCCACCGGTGGGGGGATTGTCCACGATGTGAGGTCATTTGGCAAGTGCCGGCCAAACACCTGGTGACCCTCTGGCTCATCCACGAATCCAGGAACGAGACAGTTCAGGGATAATAGTTGTGCTAAGAAGCAAAATAAACCAAAATAAACCGCAGTGATGGGGTGGGATTCGGGGGGATACGGCAGTGAGAGAAGCAGGGAGCTGACAGGACCTGAAGCATAGCGAGCCCGCAGTGCTAAGACCTGAGGAAGAGGCCCTTGGACGGAGGCCACCGCTGGTGCAAAGGCCCTGGGGCCGAGAGGAGGGGGATAATCGGAGGCGCAGAGAGCCGGGTGGAGAGGGGAGGAGGGGGAGGGGCGAGAGGGCACCCGTCAAGGCCAGAGAGGCGGGCGAGGCCAGAGCTTGCCAGGCCGCACGGAGAGGTGCTGCGTGGTCTTCTGGTGGCACATGGGAGGTCTGATTGTGATAGAGCTCCTCTCGGTGTGTGGTCCCCTCCGTCTCCTGTCACAACAAGTCAATCATGTGTGACAACTGAGGCTCCGAATCATCTACACACCACGTGGCACGCCCCGCACCCCTTCAGGAGCGAGGGGACAGCCCGGACTTCCCCTGCTCTCCCCCTGCTCTCCGTGCACAGAGGGCCTTTGAAAAGCATGAGTATCATCCTGATAAAAATGGAGGAAGAAAGAACGGAAGGAAGGAAGGAAAGAAGGGAGGGAGGAACACGGGGAAGGGGAAACGAGGAAAAGGAAGGCAGGAAAGAGAAAGGAAAAGAAAACGAAAAGAGTCCAGACAGGTGGAGAACGGAGTCAAGGAGGCATCCCGCCTTCTCCCGGCCTTCTCCACAGAGGGGACCCCTGCCCGGAGCAGGTGGTGATGAGGTGGCCCTGGGCAGGCCACACAGCCGTTCTGCAGGCCTCAGTCTCCCCATCTGTCTAATGGGAGGACATAGCACCTTCCCGTGAGGTTGCTGTGGAGACTAAATGAGCGCTCACCTGCACAGCGCCGAGCACTGCCCGGCACATGATAAAAGTTGCATAATTGTTAGCTGGTGACCAGGGATATAAATGCAAAAACCCTCGAGCTATATCCATTATAGATTATAGATTACGTATATAATGGGGGACCTGTTAGGCCCACTGCGCGCACCTGGCTTTTTTCCTTAGTGACGCTCCAATTGCCAGCTTTGCAAGGAAAACCGCGAGGCACACACGGCGTCACAAAGGACTTAAAAATTTAGACGCCTCCCCGTCGGGGAATCGAACCCCGGTCTCCCGCGTGACAGGCGGGGATACTCACCACTATACTAACGAGGACGAGCTCTGATTGGCCCCCTCCGCGCTGGCCCATATGGACACGGGTTCCCTTCCTCTCGCCCCGCCGGCTCCAGGCCGGGCCTCGGCAGGTGCAGCGCCTGGTCCTGGGCTTTCTCGGGCGCGGAAGGACCCGCCTGGACCGGCGACGCTGAGCACCCAGAAAGGGGCCCGGCGAGCGGAAGGACACTGGGACTTCCCACAGCCCCGCTGCTGCCGGGCTCAGGGGATGTAGCTCAGTGGTAGAGCGCATGCTTTGCATGTATGAGGCCCCGGGTTCAATCCCCGGCATCTCCACTCCATTTTACTTTTCTCTTTATTTTATTTTACCTTTTTAACCTTGTAAATCAGTTGCCGGGTGGGAAGGCGAGCAGAGAAGGGGACCCAGGCTCCCCCCATCCGCAGACCCGAGAAGGAAGCTCCCTGCGGCCTAATCACAGGTGCCCGGATCCCTCCGCTAGGGCGGCGGGATGCAGTAGGTAGGGGAAGGGAGGGGGGAAAGCCGCACTTTTAAACAAACACCCCTGGTTATTCGAGTCAGGCGGTTAGGAAAACACGGGGTTTCTAGGGAGGGTTTGCAACTGGCCATTTATTCAGTGACCCTCGCGTGCCCGATGCCAGGTCGTGTGCACGCTCTGCGCACCTACTGTGTGCCCAGGCAGCGTTTAGGGAGCCTCGTGTCCCCCATACCCCAGGCCGTTCCTCAGCCTCCTGCCCTGGATGCTGGCTTTCGGGAGGCTGACGCTAGGCACGCGGTGCTAAGTGTTAGGGAGACTCAGGACGGGACGGGGCTGAAGGCGGGAGGCGGGGTGTGGGAGCTGCTAGAGACACCCTCACACCCTCAGGGCGCCTGCCTGTCCGCAGGAACGGAGGAAATGGCAGCTGCAAACCCCTGAGGTTGAGAGCGGGGTGCGCTCTGCGTTGCAGGGACAGAAAGCAAGCCCTGTGCGCGGAGCGGACAGAATTGAGGCAGCAGGGGTTTCACTCTCCCGACACTGGGGGGCGCTGCGCGGGAACAGGATGGAATGTGGGTTGTAGGGCTCCCGCTGGCGGCCACGTGGAGAACCGGCGATGGGCCCCCAGGCTGGACCCCACCAGCCAGGTCCCCGCAGGAGGCGGCGGAGAGGGAGGGGCAGTGACAGGACTTGCAGGAGGTGTGGGTCCGTGGGGGAGCGGCCAGGGGAGACCTCGTTGGGGACGCACTGGGGACAGCGGCCAGGCTGTGGGCGGTGAACGGTTTGGAATATTGAACATGCCGCTGTGACCCGGGCACTTACACTGGGGCACCCGCACACACTGATTGAGGAAAAGCACCCGGTGAAGGTGGGAGGAACCTGGCACCCAGGTGACCTCACTGACAGCAGGTGAGAGCACGTGTGTGGGGGAGGGGCACCCCCAGACCACCCACATTCAGAGGCACTAGGACTGCTGGACTCCACGCCAAGATTTTTAAAAAATATATATATTTATTGATTTCAGAGAGGAAGGGAGAGAGAGAGACATCAATGATGAGAAAAAAATCATTGATCAGCTGCCTCCTGCACACCCCCTACTGGGGATCGAGCCTGCAACCCAGGCTTATGCCATGTGCTTTGACAGGGAATCGAACCGTGACCTGCTGGTTCATAGCTCGATGCTCAACCAGGAGCCAGGCCAGCTGGGCCACGATTTATTTCAGCAAGGCACTGACGGGGGCTGGCCATCGGGGGACGCCCCTCCTGGTGCCCCCTCTGCAGGAGAGGGTGGGAGCCTGGGGGCCCTGCCCGCCATCGACACCCCTGAGGAGGGACCTGCAGTCGCCCCTGCTCTCAGCGGCTTTGCCCTCCCGCCCTGTGGCTCCACAGGCGCTAATGTAGCCCACGAGCACCTTTAAAAAGGGGTCAGGTTGGCGTTTGAGATAATCCCTTGCCCACCCCCTAATAAATAGTTGCAGTCACCCCAGATGGGGCCAAGACGCACGAGAGCTTCCGGGGGCCAGAGGGACCGTGTCTGACAGGGGCTGCTGCCATTCCCCTGGGTCCCTAGACCAGTCCTCAGTCCTGTGGCCAGCCATCGGGTCAGCGGTCAGCCGTGGGGGGCCAGGCCTTCTCCACGTCGGCGTGCATGGCCTGCGGGAGCCACTCGCAGTACTCAGCCAGCAGGTCTGCAGGGCGGGGGGCGGGGTGGATGGGGTCAGAGGGCTTTGTACCCTGCCACCCACTCCAGGCAGAGCCTCTCCAACCCTGGCTGCCCTGGCCACCCCCATCCCGTCCACTCTCAACCCCTTGGCTGGGGGCGCCTCCGGTCAAACTCACATCTGGGGTTTTTCCTCCATGCAGCCAGCAGGGCGTCTCGGTGGTCGGCTTTCTCGGCAACCAGGGCTCTAAGGAGACTCTCTGTCCTGGGCTGCAGCCTGCGGGCGGGACGTGGGTGTGGGCGTCACGCGGCCACAGGCTGGCCACCGCCCGGCCAGCCCTGCCCAGGAGGGTCCACCCCTCATCCCCTCTCCGCCCCCCCCGCCCACCACTGGCGCCTGGGCTGCCTCTGACAGAGATGCAAGTGCTGGGGCCACGAGCCAAGAAAAGCTGGGCTTCCAGGTGCTGGTCGAGGCGGGAGGACCTCCCCGGAGCCTGTGGAGGGGACAGTCCTGAGGTGTTGACTGTCTGGCCTCCTGAACCATGAGAATAGATTCCTGAGGACTGAAGCCGCTTGGTCGGTGGTATTTGTTACGCTGGCCCAGGAGACTAGCACCAGCTGCCGCCACCACCGGCCCAGGCGCCCAGGCAAGGCCGTACCTGGCCCACGTCTTCAGCATCGTGCTGGGGCTGGACAGCAAACAGGCCTGGTAGGAGGCCAGCCTGGGGAAGACCTGGGGAGACCGAGACCAGAGGGTCAGCGAGGGCCCGGCTCCCCTCCCGCCCGCCACACAGGGGGAGCACAGCCTACCTGCCCTTCCAGCAGGAAGCGGGCGAAGTGCCTGTAGCGGTCCAGGCCCTCGGGGAAGTCCACCTGCACCGCGGGCAGGGGCCAGCCCACGCGATCTGGAGGAAGGGCGAGGGTGCGTGAGGGGCCGGGTGGAGCCCACGGCCTCCCTAGTCCCTCGCCCGGCCCCGCACACAAGAGGGACAGGCAGCCTGGGGTGACCCTTCCCCCCCCCCAGACACAGGGCGTCAGACCGCAGGTGCGGGAGCCCCAGGCCACCAGGGAGTCAGACTCACAGAACACGCTGTCGCGGTGACAGAGCACCCGCCCCTTCTCAGGGCAGTAGGCGGGCGGCGGCTCCTCCAGCGGCTTGTTGAACTGGCAGTAGTTGGGCAGCAGCGCGGGGATCCACTGGATCTCCACGGCCGAGACACCTGCCGGAGGGGGAGGGGAGGGGTCAAGGGCACCGCTGCCGGAGGGGCCGGAGCCATCTCCCCACCCAGGGCCCAGGACACGGCTCCCAGCCACAGCTTTGCCACCTTTCTTCCTTTTTTAAAATTTATTTTATTGACTACAGAGAGGGAGAGGGAGAAACATCCATGATGAGAGAGAATCATGGGTCGGCTGCCCCCCTGCACGCCACCTCCCCTACTGGGGACCAAACCTGCAACCCAGGCAGGTGCCCTGGACCGGAATCGAACCCGGGACCCTGCAGCCTGCAGCCGACACCCTAAGCGCTGAGCGTGCCGCGGGGGCCGCTACCTTTCATGTACATCTTGGTCGTCTCCACGACCTCCTGGTAGACCACGAAGTCGGGCAGCTCCCTGAAGAGGACGGAGCTGGGGTGGATGAAGACGGGGTCGTCCAGGAGCGGCGTCTGCAGAGACGGGGTGCGTGGTGAGTCCAGGAGACCCCGAGCACCCGGTGGGTGAACCCGGGGCGTACCCGTCCGAGGGACCGGGGCTCGGCCTGGAGAAGCCGCTGACGCGCACGGACACGCCACAGCCCGGGCGCCAGGAAAGGCCGCGTGTCCTGGGCTCCTTCTCGCAGGAATCACTCGGAATAAGCAAAGCCGGAGACAGAGGTGGAGCCGGTGCGGAGACGAGGGGGAAATGGAGGGGCTGGGAGCGGCGCAGGGTTCCTTGTGGGGCAACGAAAATGCCCTGAAATGGACGGCGGTGCCGGCTGCCTGGCTCCCGGAATCTACCGGACACCACCGAGCTGCACACGTCCCACGGGTGACCTGTCCGTCCTGTGACTTACACCTCAACAAAGTGGTCACGGAAGTGAAGTCAGGGTGAAGCCAACGCCCAAAAAGATGAGACCCCACTGGACACGCCACCCTGATCTGTGTGGGGACGTGACCAAGGACGGGCCCACCCAGAGCCCATGGGCCCCGCCCGGTGTGCTGTCCACGTCCGCAGGCCAGGTGGTGTGGGGGTCTGACCCGCAGCGGGCCCCCACCTTGTAGGCGTTCCTCCACGTGTCATCCAGCAGGTCCTCGCTCTGCACCCTGCGGGCCAGGTGGTCACCCAGGCCGGCCGCCACGATCTGCCGCAGGCAGGTCACCTGGCTCTCGGAGGGCGGCTGCATCTTGGGGTCCACGAAGAGCCCGGCGTCGGGGCACACGGCGTTGACTGGGGGGAGCCGGGTGTGAGGACGTGGGGCCTGGGGTGGCATCGCCCCACGCACTCAACGGGCGGCTCCCAGCTCCGCACCTCAGACCACAGCCCCTCCACACCGCGGCCACCCACCCACCGTGTGTCCTCAGGACAGACCCCGCCCTCCGGGGGGCAGAGTGGCCCGGGACACGGTCCTGCCCGAGACGGCAGGGGCTGCACTGGACTTTCTGGAATGTTCCTCCCGCCTGGATGGCAGTGGGATCCTCCAACTGCCTGCTCACCCACAAGGGGGCGCCGAGCATGGGCCCCGGGAGCAGGGGCCGAGGGTGACAGAGGGATGCCACCCAGGACAGGGCGAGCCTGAGGCCCTGCAGGCAGACGGCCGAGTCCTCAGAGGCCCAGAGGTGCCCAGGACTGGCTCTGGGGTCACGAGCTATGTCAGCGAGCAGGTCAATGTGCCAATGGGAATCGGTGGGTCACTGGGGAGCGACTGTACGTGGACAACGTCGCTCAGGACGACTCTAAACAGTCAAAGGGCCGAGTTCCCTGCCGGGACTGAGCATGGGGGTCCCGGGAGCCTGGGGGTCGGGCGGGGCGGTACCTGCAGTGGTCAGCTGGCCCCGCAGACGCCGGATCTCCAGCATGGCCTTGTACCGCAGCCCGTGGGCCTCGCAGAACTGGGGCGAGCAGCCCGCGTACTCGCAGGCCCCCACGGCGCCTGGGGGAGAGGGGCGCTCACTGGCTGTCCCCCCGGCTGCCCCCTCCGCCCCCCTCCCCTGCCCTCTCTCTGGCTGCCCCCTCGCCCCGCCCCTCGGGCACACACCCAGCAGCACCATGAGGTCTCCGAGCTTCAGGGAAGCCCCGCGCCCGGCCCAGGCCCTCTTCATCTGCGCCACGCGGGCCCGCTTGCCCTTGAGCGCGGCGAGCTCGTCGTCGCTGGCGGCCGGCCTGCAAACACAGCACGGCCCCGGGTACTGCCCTGGCCCAGGGCCTCGGGGATGGGGACAATGCCCTGGGGGGCGGGGGGTGCTGACACGAGGAAGCCTTAGGCCTCCTGCCCAAGTTCACCTCCGGCAGCCGAGATAGAAAACGGGCGTTTCCAGCCCAGCAGTTGCACATCTAGAGGTCAGTACAGAGACAACCCAGCCTTGGCCGGTGGCTCGCTGGGCTGGGCTGGTCCTGGGCACTGAAAGGTCGCTGGTTCGGTTCCGGTCAGGGCACAGGCTCGGGTTTCGGGCTCGAACCCCAGTGTGGGCCGTGCAGGAGGCAGCCGGTCCACTTCCTTCTCATATGGATGTTTCTCTCTCTCCCTTACGGTCCCAGGAGCCCTGCCCTCGGCCTTGCCCAAGGCCACCAAACAGCCAGCCATTCACCAGAAGCCGGGCTCCAGGCATCTCAGCCAAGGGCCCCGTCAGCCGAGCGAGCCCCCACGCCCAGCCCCTGCCCCACCTGTCCAGCTCCTCGAACAGCTCCCGGACGGTCATGGCGGCCACGATGGTGATGGCGTAGGGCAGGCAGCCGTCGGGCTGGCTCAGCGCCAGCATCTTGGCGTAGCGGGGCGCCACGGGGAAGGTGGCCATGGTCCGGCCCAGCGCGGTGATGGGGCAGCTCAGGCGCGACCTCTGCAGCTGCTTCATCCTGGGGGTCGCAGGGCCCACACAGGTCAGCTCGGGGGAGCTGAGGGGGGAGGGCCGGGCACACGCGGGGGTGGGGCTCACGGCTCCCCGCTACCTCTCCGCTTTCGGGGGCGCCTGCAGGGCCCCCAGCGCGACCAGCAGGTCCTCGGCGGCCAGCAGGGCCTCCACGGAGGGCGGTGTCGGGAAGGGGAAGTTGACAACCCTCTCGATGTTGAGTGCTTTCATCTGCAGGACCAGGTCCTCCACCGGCCGCCGGGTGATCTCGGGCGGCGGGAACGGCTCGAAGTCGCTGAACACCGCGGAGGAGTAGAGCCTGCGAGACCAGGCCCGCTGCTCAGACACAAGAAAACGGGGAGACACCCGCCGGAACCCCGCCCGGAGCCCTGACTCGCCACAGGGCCCGCCTGTTCCTGCCTCATTCAGCTCAGCTGTGACACGGGCTGGGCAGCAGCTGCTTCGCGGGGCGGGAGATTCTACTGACTGGTTGGTTGGTTATCGAGAGAGAGAGAGAGAGAGAGAGAGAGAGAGAGAGAGAGGACAGGAGGGAGACGGGACGTGGGACCCCCTTCTCCTGCTCCCGGGTGGGTGTGGGGCAGAGTGGCCGCACCTGTAGCAGTGCCCGGGCTCCGTCCGTCCGGCTCGGCCCGCCCGCTGGTCGGCGGAGGCCTGGGAGACCCACGTGATCCGGAAGGAGGACACGCCGGTCACGCGGTCGTAATGCCGCTTCTTGACCTTCCCACAGTCCACCACGTACTTGATGCCCGGGATGGTGAGAGACGTCTCGGCCACGTTGGTGGCCACTACACACAGCCGGGTCCCCTCGGGGGGAGGTTGGAAGACCTAGGACGGCGGCAGGGGCAGCAGACAAACCCCCCGAGTCAGGAAGGGATTCGCGGGGGGAAGGGCCAGGTGATGTCTCCCTTGGCGAGGGCCCGGCTAGGGGAAGGAAGGAGATGAGCTGCACAGCCGCCCCTTGCCCCGCCAGGAGGCTCCTATGCCAAATTGGATGAGCTGGCTCTGCCCCACCCCATGCCTGTAGGGCCCCCTGCCCCCCCCACGCCAGGTATGGCCCCAGCCCCGCCGGCTCACCTGTGCCTGCTTCTCCGGGGACAGCAGGGAGTACAGCGGGAGCACGTGCAGAGGCAGCGAGGCGTCCGGCTGCTCACCTGCGGGAGGCAGAGGCCCGCTGGCATCAATGCCCAGGCAGGGGCCGGCCTCCCTGCCCGGCGCCCGGGCCTGCTCTGCCTGAGGCCCGTTGGCAGCCATACTGCTGGGGGGGCTCAGCCCTCGGGGCCAGCACAGCGGGCAGGGAGGCCGGGCCTGGGTGGCCGGAGGGCTGAGAGGCCCGAGGCTCCCCCTGGCCCCTGCCTGACCCAGATCAGGGGCCACCCGCACGCGGTAGGAACTGCTCGCCTGGAGAGCCTGGGAGGGGCCCGCTGGGGGTGCCTCGGACGGCGGCGCTGGGCCTGCACGCACACAGAGACCCCAGCAAGCAGCTCTGGAGTTGGACACGCCTCCCAGGTAGCCCCGAGGCCAGGCAGTTTCAGGAGCTCGGGAAACAGCGGGGGGCAGGGCAGCCGTAACCCCAGCTGCTCAGGAGTGGAAACCCGAGGTCCCGACCCAGCCCCGAGCCCCCGAGGGGTGGGGCTGAGTGAAGGAGCTGGGTGCCCGCGGGTAGGGCCGCACCTCCGTCTGCCCCGCCGTCCCCCAGGTCCAGGTCCAGGTCGGAGCCCAGCGCCGCCTCCTCCTCGTCCATCTCCGCCTCCCGGTCCTCGTCCCCTTCGCCCGCCGGCAGCACCGAGTAGCTGTCCAGGCTGATCTGCGGCAGCGTCTGCGGGAAACGAGGCCTCAGGACCCGGCCGCACCAGGTGCGTGTGCAGACCCGTGTCGTGAGCGGGATAAACAAGCACCAGGCCCCGCCGGCCGCCCACCAGCCACCCACCCTCTCTGGGCCTGTTTCCTCTCCTAGAACCTGGGGAGGCTCACAGGACGGCTGCTGACACGCGTGAAGCACGGGCCCTGCCTGGCGTGTCACATGCAGCAGGCGGGTTAGTTGTGTCAGTAAGGACCCTACTGCCCAGGCGCTCAGAGCCGGCCTTCTGGAAGCTTCTCCGGGGAACACAGCCCGGAGACGAGCCTAATGTGATGGGCATGGGGCTTCTGTCTCTTCCACTAATTTCTCTCCTCACAGCCATGGAGGGGGGACGTGGCGGCCACCAGGCCCTTCAGAGCCACAGCCGCCCTCCACCTACCGCCGCCTGGGCCTTCCTCGCCCGCGCCCGCGACTTCTTAAACTTCCTCGTTTCTTCCACCGAATCTCCCTGGTCTTCGTTCTCTGGAAGAGGCGGGAGGTGAGGGAGGGCGGGCCTGTGGCCGGGCGGGAGGGCAGGGAAGGAGCAGCCTCACCCCGGGAGCGGGCTGAGCGCCCAGCGGGTGTTACCTGGTGGCCGGCGGCGGACGTGTGGGAAGGCCCTCCGCAGCCTGCGGCACAGTGCGTGCACCTCGGCCTGTCCCGTCAGGAACACCAGGATGCCGCCTGCGGGAGGAGGAGGCCCGTGACCCGCTCCCGCTCCGCCGTGGCAAGCAGTGACGTCGGCCCGACTGTGGGCCGAGCCCCGCTCTGAGCGAGCCGGGCGCAGTGGGAGCTGGTCAGACCAGGACTCACGGACGGGTGCCCGGCAGCCACCCCCAGGCCGAGGGCGCGGGGACTGGGATTCCTCGGTCACTGTCGCCCCGGCCACCCATGAAAGTCACGCGAAATGCCCAGAACAGGCCAGTCCAGGCCACAGGGAGCGCCCACGTTAGGGAAATAACCGGACAAGCGCCACGGGGCCTGGGGTCCACAGTGACGCTCAGGCGGGACCCCGTCCACATGTCCTGTCGGGCACCTGGGGGCTCTGCTTATCAGATGTGGACAGCAGTCACCCGCCAGTCACTGAGGCCGCACGATGCTTTTGGGGGACTGGGCAGGGCAGGGGCTGCAAGCACTCTGGAACCAGCGAGGAAACTGAGGCACCCGAGCCACTCGGGGAGGGCGAGCCCACGGGCCTGGAGGGAGGCCTCACCTGCGGGCAGCATGCGGTGGATCTTGCACACCTTCCGGAAGCACTCGCCGCTGTAGTCCTCGAGCGGCGTCCGCTTGTTGAAGTGCACCGTCACCGGGAACTGCCGGGACTCCACCTGCAGCGGACAAACACCGTAGGGCCCAGCTTCAGCCGGCTCGGCCCCGCCCCCGCCCCCAGGCTTCCCAACCCTAGGTCTCCGTGTGGTGCCTGGGAACCTCCCCGCACACTCGCTGCCCAAGAGACAGGGCCCGTCTTCCCGCCTCCCTGCCACCGAAGACCCTGGCCAGCGTCACCTTGACGACCGGGGGCGGCACGGGGAAGAGCCGCTGGTTCTGCGTGAAGTCCTCCACCCGCAGCGTGGCCGACATGATGAGCAGCTTCAGCGGCAGGAGCCTCTGCGATCGACAGGCTGGGTGACCCGTGGGCACCAGGGCGGGGGAGACCTCAGCCTCAGCCTCAGCCCCGTTCTGGTTGCCAAAGGTCCCAGCCAAAGGGGGAGAAGTGACTGACAGCAGGACCCGCCCCCACACACCTTGGCCCGGAGAGACACGATGCGGGACAGGAGGCCGATGAGGATGTCCGTGTACACGCTGCGCTCGTGGGCCTCGTCGATGATCAGCACCTTGTACTTGCGCAGCAGGAAGTCCTGTGGGGAGGCCGGCGTGAGGCGGCACCTAACCACGCCCCCTGCCCCCTCCGGGCCCCTCTTGGGAGGTCAGGGGAGCCACCGACCTTCTGGATTTCCTTGAGCAGCACGCCGTCCGTCATGAACTTGATCTTGGTCTCTTCCGTCACGTTCCCTTCGTAGCGGATCTGATAGGAGACGACCCTGCAGGGACAGGCGGGCGTCCCCCGAGGTCCAGCAGGCGGGCGCTGAAGCCTCAGGGCCACGCCAAGGCAGGCGGCAGAGAGGCCTGGCCCCAGAGGGCAGAGCCCACAACAAGGCCCAGACACCCATCAGCTGCCTCCTGCTCGCCCCCCACTGGGGATGGAGCCCGCAGCCCGGGCATGTGCCCTGACTGGGAATCGAACTGTGACCTCCTGGTTCACAGGGGGATGCTCCACCACTGAGCCACACAGGCCGGGTAAGGCTCATAATTTCCACAACGGGCAGTTTACTTACTTAAGTTTTATTCAAATCAGACAATAAGAATCCAATATTTTGTTTGTTTGTTAACCTCACGTGAGGATATTTTTCCATTGACTTTCAGAGACACATCAATTGGTTGCCCTCCATGCGGCCCGACCAGGGCGGGGCGGGGATGAGGTACATGCCCTTGACTGGACTCGAACCCGGGACCCTTCAGAAACCCGTCCCACATAGGAGACCCTGTGCTCAGACACAGAAGTGATGCCCCTCCCAGCGCCCTTAGGATGGACGAGGGCCCGTGGGCCCGCAACGCTACTCAGCCTCCCGCACGGCTGACCCTGGGCAAGGCCAGGGGACCGGCCCCCACGCCTAACCCCTGGAGGCCCAGCCCTCACCGTGGCGACAGGTTCATCTCCTTGGCCACTCGCTGGGACATGGCCACGGCAGCCACTCGGCGGGGCTCCGTGACGCCGATGATGCAGCCATCACTGGGGGAGGGAGGACACAGAGCCGGGACTGACCTCCGCGCTTCACCCCGAGTCAGTCACTTCACTGACGTGACAACCGTGGGAACGGGGTGCACGGACAGCCCCATCTCACAGCCAGGGGGACGGAGGCCCAGAGACGGTCAACAGCCCACCCAGAGCTACACAGTGGTGACCGGCAGGGCCAGGACCGATCCCCGGGAGCCCAGGCTCCTGGGGGCTTACGGGGACATCTCCACCGTCACCCAGGCCCCACCTGCTGTATCCGGCCTCGTAGAGAAACTGCGGCACCTGCGTGGTCTTCCCGCTGCCCGTCTCCCCGCACACGATGACGATGGGGTGCTCGGCCACCGCCTCCATGATCACTTGCTCTTCGGAGAGGATCGGGAGCCTCAGGCGCTCTTCCTGCAGAGGGAGGAGTCAGCCTGGGGGGCATCCCCGCAGGTGGCAGAGGGGACAGGGGCTCTACTCTGACAAAGACTACATAGGGCAGCGTGGTCTCTATACAGGTGGGTGGCCCGGCCAGCGTGGCCTAGTGGCTGAGCGTCGACCTATGAACCAGGTCACGGTTCGATTCCGTCAGGGCACAGGCCGGGGTTGTGGGCTCGATCCCCAGTGGGGGGCGTGCAGGAGGCAGCCGACCCATGATTCTCTCCGCCCCTGTCCGTACCCTTGAACCCTCACCACGCAGCCTTATCACGAAAACCGGGGCACGAACCTGCATTTCCGGGGATCGGTGGACGGGGATGAAGACAGCGGGCTTCGCGGGGGCCCTGGGCAGGGAGGTGGCCGCAGCCGGAGGAGCTGGGGGACCGCTGGGCACCGAGCCCTCCCCCGCGTCCCCTGGTGGAGCAGGCGGCAGAGGCAGGGCCACCATCCCTGCACCCACGTCCACCGGCTGGGCGTCCACCGGCTCGGCGTCTGGGGCCTCGTCCGGCTCCGACTCCACCGAGGACTCGGACTCTTCCTCCGACTCCTGGAGCCGGCGCTTGCGGCGGGCCCCGCTGAGGCTGCTGATCTTCTCTGGACCCTGGGCCGCGGCCTCGTCAGCTTTCCTGCCAGGAGAGCCGGGAATCAGGCGCCCCAGCAGGACCCGCCACCGGGAGGGGCTGCCGCGGCGCCAGCCGACTCACCCTCGGGCGCGGGTACATGCGGGCCCCGGTGCCCAGCTTGGACGTGGTGAAGTAGAGCCGCATCTCCGCCGCCGACACCTGCACCTCGCTCAGTTTCTGCAGCATCTGGGCGCGCTGCGGGGGGACACGCGTGTCACCACGCGTCACCACGGGAGGCGCCACGGCCCTCTTCCCAGGGCGGTGACGCTCCCCATGAGCTCAGCGTGCTCGCAGCCTGTTTATTTATATGAAGTTATATATTGTTAACATGTTTCTTTACTGATTTTAAAGAGAGAGGAAGGGAAAAACAGAGAAAGAAGAGAGAGGAAGAGAGACAGATAGAAACAGTGATGAAACATCCATCGGCTGCCTCCTGCACGCCCCCCACTGGGATGGAGCCTGCAACCCGGGCGCCCTGACCAGGAATCAAGCTGTGACCTCCAGGTTCATAGGTCGATGCTCAACCACTGAGCCACGCCGGCCGGGCGATTTTTATATTTTTAAAAATTTATCTTTACTGTGGAAAGTGTTACAGATGTCCCCCGTTTAACGGTCACTGACCCCCTCCGCCCCGCCCCTGGCCCTCCCCACACTACTGTCTGTGCCCATGGGTTCATCTCTTCCCCTCCGACCCCTCACCCCCCACAGCCTTTTTAAACAGAAGGTCACATGGCAACTGCACTGTCCGCTCGTAAGCCAACAGATGCGTGTGCTGTGTCCTCCCTCCGGGGTCTGGGGCCGGGGCAACGCGACTCTCCCTGCGCCACTGCCACCGCAGCCAGCAAACACGCGGGCTATGCCCACTGGCTTCTTCCTCCCGGTGGGCAACTCGTGAGTTTTTGTCTTATCGTTCTTGAAATCATACGTATTTTCTATGTGCTTCTGTACGTACTTTTCACAATCGATAAAAGAGAAGAACGAGGTACAGAACAGCGGGGGGCGGGGGGGGGGGGGTGGGCAGTGCCATGCAGGGTTTTACAGGGACACACGCTCTGGGGAAGACTGTCAGTGCTGCTAAGGGAGGCCCGAGTGGCCCCTGTTGGAGACACAGTGCCCTTGTGGTGACCTTGACAGAGAGTCAACGGTGACCTTGACAGAGTCAACCATGAATCGGCAGAGCCTTGAGCTCGGGGTTTCTCAGTCTCTCCCCATGCCCGGAATTTTGGGACTGGGGACCCCCCAGCCCCCCTGTCTCTCTCCAAGCTGGAGGGCCCGGTTCAGACCCCACGGAGCGGGCGTACCTGGCTCTTTTTCTCCTTCTGTTCCAAGATTCTCTGCAGCGCTTTCCGCTCCTTCTTGGTCAGAGGCCTCTTCGCCTTCGGCAGCGGAGGGGCCTTCGTCTTCCTCTTCCTCTTCCCCGGCAGGACCAGGGCGTTGCTGGCATCGACACCTTTCAACGTGTCCCGATCTGAGAAGACACGTTTGTGTGACCCAGGGCCCCAGGGCCAGGGAGTTCAGATGCTGGCAGTACCCGGGGTTCCCCATTAATGCTGGTTTCCTCTGGGACCACCCCCCTGCCCCCCAGCCCTGCACGTGAGCCCCGTGAACGCTCACACAGGACCAGGGGTGCGGGCCCAGCCGGTCCTGCGTTCACTCAACTCACCCACCCAGCACGTGCCACGGGTCGGGCTCTGCTGTGAGCCAGGGTGCCTCCATCCCAGTGTGGGGGTGCGTGGGGAGAGGACACAGGATGAGTAACAGTGTGTCCCTCGCAACTGGGGCCTGCTCTCAGCGGGTCTGTGAGATCAAAGCTATTCTCATCATAATATTATGAGGTACCAAGTTGGTGCCATATCTACTTATTTATTTTTTAAAAACACGTTTTTAATTGATTTCCGAGAGGAAAAAGAGGGAGAGAGAAACATCAATGACGAGAGAGAATCATGGACCGGCTGCCTCCTGCACGCCCCGCACTGGGGACCAAGCCCTCAACCAGGGCATGTGCCCCAACTGGGAATCGAACTCTGACCTCCTGGTTCATAGGTCAATGCTCAATCACACCGGCGGGGCCCTGCCCCTATTTTATTTATTTGTTTTTTTTAGAATGTTGGGTAGTGCAGTCAGCCCTGTGATATTCTCCAATAAGGGCTGCTCTCTCCAACCCTTTTTTTTTTTTTAGGAGGGCTGTATCAGCAGAGTCTTACTTCATCAGACTCAGCCTTCTTAGTCCTCCAGACTGCCCCCATTTTTAAGTTTCATCTCCACTGAGCCATACTGGCCACCTTCAGGTCTTGACTCAATGCTCTCTCTCTCAGCAAGCCTCCCCCATCCACCCTATGCAACGTCACGGCTCACCATCACCTCTCTGCGTTATCTCCTTAGTACTTACGTCCACACCACGTTCGGTGTGTTTTGACTGTCTTTGCTGTCTCCTCCCAGGAGCCGCTAGCCTCACTAAGACAGGGATTTTTTATTTTTCTTAAGCCTCCTTTTTTTTTTTGGTCTCCTCTCCAGCATCTAGGGGTTCCTGGCACTTAGTAGGTGTTCTTACTAAACGGAGCGCCAAGCAGCCTGGAGCTGAGCAGGAGGGTCTGGGCTCAAAACACAAATCGAGGGCAAGGAGCTTGTAGAAACGAAGCCATCAGGACAAACGGACTCACTTTCTTGCCCAAATTCCCCTCCGCTGTTACATTAGGGGAGAGAAACCCCAGGTATTGTCCCAAACCCAGTTAAGTAAGACTGTCACCCGGCCGGCGTGGCTCAGCGGTTGAGCGGGGACCAATGAACCAGGTCACCAGTTCGATTCCGGGCAGGGCACAGGCCCGGGTTGCGGGCTCGATCCCCAGCAGGGGGCGTGCAGGAGGCAGCCGGTCCGTGATTCTCATCATTGATGTTTCTCTCTCTCCCTCTCCCTTCCTCTCTCTGAAGTCAATACAAACACAAAAAAAACGTAGACTGTCACTGCGCCCCCTTCTTTGGATCATCTTAGAGGGGCGCTCTCTGGTCCCTCGACCCCCGGATGGCGGGGGCAGGGCGTCGTCGGGAGCCCTTCGGCTCCCATTGGCCTGTCCTGACCCCCAGGCCCGGGCCGGCCACTCTTCCCAAACCCAGCCCCCGGACGCCTCACCCTCCAGTTCCAGCAGCACGGGCGGCGGCTCCGGGGGGCCCTTGGAGGGGCCGGGGGCCGCCTGCTGGCGCCCCTTGACGTTGTAGCGCCGGTGCAGCTTCCCCATGGCGCCCCGATCCCGCTCAGCCCCGGCGCGGACAGCGGCAGCGGACCCCCAAGCCCAGCCCACGTGGGTTCCTGCACTACCGCACCGGACGCAAAACTTCCGGGCTGCGTTCTCGCGAGAACTGGAACTAACGGGACCCTCGAAGGGGCGGGGCTGGAGGCGGGGCTAAGGGGAAGGCGGGGCCCGGCTGGAGCCTGGGCGGGGCCAATTTCGAGGCGGTCCAGTTTAAACGCAGGCTGTTTTCACTGCGTCCCTTAGTCTGAATTTTCCTATTAATATTAATTTGGCTTCGTGGGAATGTTTTGTCACTTTTCATAACACAACCCTCCCCTTAGTACAAACGGATTCTCCCCTTTTTTTTGTTGTTGCTCATTTGCATTTTCTGATATTCTTGTAGCAAACGCACACTGGTTGTGTAGTAAAAAGGCACTATTTCCTTGACAGGAACAGAAGGAGTCAAAGGAGAAGGCATCTATTCGCTTTACACTCTCATTACACATCACACCGTCTGCAGCGCACTCGGAAATAATAGTTTTCCTGAATCCTGTAATTATCTTGCAAACAGAACGGTAATATCGTGTCGCCTTTTTTTTTTTCTGTTAAAAGCGTTAACCCATTAAAGGCAAACATTTAAATTATATCATTACAAAAAAAAAAAAAAGGTGAAGACACCAGGGGTTATTTTAGACATTTAGAAAAGATAGTCATTTTAAAAAATATATTTTTAAATATATTTTTATTGAAGAAGAGAGATAGAAACATCAATGATGAGAGAGGATCATTGATTGGCTGCCTCCTGCATGTCCCCTACTGGGGATTGAGTCTGCAACCTTGGCACGTGCCCCTGACCGGAGGTTATCTTCCGGAGAGTTAAAGATCATTCTGTAAAGCAAGAAGGGATGAATCTCATAAACGTAATGCTGAACAAAGGAGGCCAATCAGGAGCGAGCCTCTATGCTGGGGTCCCATTCACATCAAGTTTAAAAACAGGCCAAATGCACCCCTACATTTTGGAGGGGGGTCCCAGCGAATGGCAAGGACCGAAAGAGGCCTCCAGGGAAGCTGCGATGTCGCACTTCTCCGGTGCGCGCTGGTCGCCCGTGCGCCGCCTAGATCCACGGGGAGACACCGTATGATCCGTGTGTTTCCCTGTTGGCTTACTCTACTTCAACTAAAACGTGTACTTTTAAAAAAGGTCAAGTATACGGCAATAAATATATGAAAACCTCGCCAGCGATCCAGAAAAATGTAAGCTGGGGAAGAAGATGCGATTTTTCACTCTTTGGTTTGGCAACAATGAAGGTTTCTTTTCCGGGATGTCCACGTGTTTGGGCAAGAAGCCAGCGTAGGTGGCGCTGGTCCTTCCTGCTACTAAGTTTGGGGGTCCAGGTCCAGAGGACTTGGGGCCCTTCAATTTCCGGTTCCCCCCGCCAACCTCTGGGTTGTCATCTCTGGACGACAGAGGCCTGCACGATGCTTGTCTCATCCTCCCGCTCCTTCCTCCCGTCCTGGCTGGACTTTTCTAAAAATAACTTTCTCTGAGATGCAGTTCGCTCAGGTCGGGCAAGAGGGGTGCCCGACGCCTTCCCTCTCCTTAAATCGTTCAGAATGAAGGCAACAGCGGCGCCCTGGCCCTGGGCGCCGGCGGTCCTCGGTGGAGGATGTAATACGCGCATTTCTTGTCTTCCAACCCACCGCCGTCATTTATCCTTGTTGAGGCTGGTTTAAGTTTTCCAGGCATGGGTTGCTTTTTACAGAAAAGTTCACAATTATTTTTTAAAATAAAAATAGCCCTAATGGGTTTGGCTCAGTGGATAGAGCATCGACCTGCGGACAGAAGGGTCCCCGGTTCGATTCCTGGTCAGGGCACATCCCCGGGTTGCGGATTCGATCCCCAGTAGGGGGCGTGCAGGAAGCAGCCGATCCATGATGCTCTCTCATCATGGATGTTCCTCTCTCTCTCCCTCTCCCTTCCTCTCTCAAATCAATAAAAATATATATTTTTTAAAAAAGGTTGAAACCCTACCAGGTCAGGGAGGCCTTCCAGGGGGTGGGGGAGGGGAGACACAGCGACCTCAAACCTGTCCCGCCGGCTCCCGCCAGGTTGGGGGGGGGCGGGGACCCGCGTCCGGGGCGGGGCCAGACGTGGGCAGGGCGGTGGCGCCTTTGCGCGCGGGGCGGGGCCGGTGGCGCAGCGGCGGCGGCGGCGGGCACAGGCGGCGCGCGGTTCCCCAGCGCGCGGTCCCCCTGCGCGCCTACGCGGTCCCCGCCGGAGTCGCCGCGTCCCTCGGTGCGGGCCTCCCCCCTCCTCCCGACCCGCATCCCTCCGGCCCCGGGATGGGCGCGCGCGCCTCGGGCTGGCCCCGGGCCCGGGCCGGGCTGCTGCTCCTGCTGCCGCTGCTGCTCGCGCTGCTGGCTCCGGGCGCGCAGGGGGCGCGGGGCCGCGGCGGCGCCGATAAGAACAGCCACCGCCGCACCGTCAACACCGTCTGGCAGAGCGTCAGCAGCCTGGTCGGCGAGGACAACGTGCGCGCCGCTCAGAAGGTGGGCGCTGGGCCGGTGCCCGCAGTCACCTTCCCGGCCGCGCGCACCTGGCGCCGGGGCCGTGCGCGGCCTCCGGGGCGTGGGGAGACGGGGACCGGGGACGGGGGTGCTCGGGATGGGGGTGCTTAGCCTGCGCCCAACCTGCCCGGCCAGTGTCAGGTCTGGCGGCGCGTGTGTGTGAGCTCAGGGCCTCGGGGCTCCCTCTTCTCTGCGCCCCACTTCTCCTTGGACCTTGCCCCCCAGGGCGCCGCGTCCGGCCGTGGCCTCCAGGCTGCGCTGACGCCACCCGCGCCTCATTCATTCATTCTCCGCGTTTGAATGAGCACCTACTATGAGCCAGGCACCGCGCCGGCTGCCCAGGGGGCGCCCTGCCCTCCCGCGTCCGCTCCCCAGCGACCCCAGATTTCTTCTAGCCTCGCGCCCACTTCCCCCGGGGCCCTCCTCTATCTGATTTGAAGATATTTATGCTTTTATTTTTTTAAAAAAACCCACAAAACTTTTACTTTACAAGAAAAGAAAGGGAGCGATGCGGGCTGTCCCGCTGCTTCGGCAACTGTAACCCCCCTGCGCGCCCGCTGTGCGGCGGGCCTCTCGCTGGGGGCGTTTGGTTCAGCACTTTGGAGGGGTCCGGGGGCCTGCACCTCCTGGGAGGGTGTCGAGCGCGCAGGAGGCGGCCGGGGTGGCTCCCCGCTCCCTGCTGGGCCCTCGGAGCTGGGCGGTTCGGGCCGCCATTGGGGCAGAAGTTCACCGGCGACTCCCCAGAAGGAGGAAGTGGAGGGGACCCTGGCGCGTGGTGATGTGGTTCCCTGAGCACAGCCTCGCGCTAGTTCTGGGCTTTGGGAACCCCGAGACGTGTGGGCTCACGTTGGGGCTCCCCCCCCTTCCAGACCGGGGGGCCTTTGCCTCAGTCCCTTTATCCTGTTCAGTGGGGACAATGCGTCCTTGTGAGTTGGTGACTGAGGGGCCGGTGCTTTCCCCGCCCAGAGTCATGGCTGCATTCGCATGGGCCACTGGTAGTTCTCTCCCGGCCAGGGCGCCCGCAGGCGGTGCTGAGCTGGGCTGGGAGCACCTGCGGGGCTAAAGAGCCTGAGATGGAGGGGGAGGGGGAGGGGAACATTAAATCCCAAATGCAGCAGGCTAATGTTTTACAAATTCTCTTCGTATTGATTTCTGAGAGAGAGAGGGAGAGAGAGAAACATCAATGATGACAGAGAATCATGGATCGGCTGCCTCCTGCACGCCCCCCACTGGGGATGGCGGTGCCACCTGGGCCTGTGCCCTGACTGGGAATCAAACTATGACCTCCTGGTTCATGGGTTGATGCTCAACCACTGAGCCACACCGGCTGGGCCAGGTTAATGTTTAAGAGGATGCTTTCGTGTGGCCCGAGAATGATGTTGTAAATGTCCACATGTCCCCCTGGCTTAGGACAGTCCTAGGAGGTGGGCACTGTTACTGTGTCCGTTTTGCAGATGGCCAGATGGGGAAACTGAGGTCAGGGTGGTGAAGTGACTGGCTTTAGGCGAGGCCGAGTGGCAGGACCGGGACTTGAACCCAGACCTCCTCCCCCGGTGACCCTTCCCGGTTTCTCCAATCTGGGACGCTTCTAGAATGTGGCTGAGTTGACTTATTTTGATTTCCTGCTGAGCGGAGCATGGACGCGCAGGACTCGGGCTGGCGGGAGACGGCGCGTTAACCTCCAGGAGAGGAACACGGGGCTGCATTTGGCTGCAGCTGTAGTGTCCGGGCGCCTGGGCTTCCCAATTCGAGCCAGAGCTGCGCGGCGGTTTGCGAAGTTTGCGGGTGTTTAAAGAGACACCCTGGTTTTCTACTCGGGGACGCGTCTCAAGTAAACCCGCGGCCTGCTGGTTGGGTGCCGGGGCCGGGCGGACCCACAGACACGGCTCGGACCCCCAGCTCTGCTGCTCACCAGCTCCGCGACCTTGGGCCTGTCGCTTGACCTCTCTGGGTGTCATTTGTGCCCAGGAGATAAAGTGGGGCCCTGCCTGGAGGAGGGGGCACGCGTTGGGTCTGGGCAGGGGGGTTGGCAGGGAAGGGAAGTTCCGGGACAAGGTTGGCGGCAAGGTTCCCAGGCGGCTGCACGGAGGACTGGATCTTGGGGAGCACGGGGCCGGGGGAGGGGGGTTGGGATCCAGCTGCACCCGTGTGGCAGGAACATCTGAATGTGTTGGGCACAGCGAAGCCGAGAGCTGGTGGTGTTTTTTTCACTTTATTCATGTTTTTATTTTTAGAGAGTCTAGACCAGGGGTGGGCACACTTTTTGACTCGAGGGCCACAATGGGTTCTTAAACTGGACCGGAGGCCGGAACAAAAGCATGGATGGAGCGTTTGTGTGAACTAATCTAAATTCAAAGTAAACATCATTACATAAAAGGGTACGGTCTTTTTTTTTTTTTTAGTTTTATTCATTTCAAACGGGCCGGATCCGGCCCACGGGCCGTAGTTTGCCCACGGCTGGTCTATAGGTATATGCATCCACCCTCAGTGGTGTTCTGTTTGCCTTGCGTGTGTGTGCTGTTCCCACCTTCTTTTCCTTTTCTTTTATTTTTTCATCCTCACCCGGGGATATTTTCCCATTGATTTTTAGGGAGAGTGGAAGAGAGAGGGAGAGACCGAGAGAAACATGGATGTGAGAGAAACACATTGATCGGTTGCCTCCTGCACAGCCCGACCAGGGCCTGGGCTGGGGAGGAGCCTGCAACCGAGGTACCTGCCCTTGGCTGGAATCGAACCCTGGCCCTTGGGTCCGCAGGCCGACGCTCTATCCAGTGAGCCACACTGGCCAGGGCTGTTTTTATTTTTAAAGGGATCCCGCCCCGCGTCGGTCTTTGGTTTGTTTTGCACTGTGCACGCTGATCTGCGCCTTCTTTTTCCATTAAAGTTTGGAGATCGGACCGGCTCAGTACCTGGAGCAAATTGTTTTAAGGCTACGCCATCGTTTCACCCACCCCCAGCGGTGGGTGCGTTATCAGTTTCCTGCCTTTGCCACTTAAGCAAGGCTACAGGAAAGGCCTTCATAGGTTTGTTGGGGGGTTTGGGGGGTTTTTTGGGGGGGGGGGTGTGCGTGTGTACGCACTTAGACATTTTCACCTGTAAGTTGTTAGAAATAGAATTGCTCCCCAAAGGGCCTGCTCTGTGCATTTTTACATTCGTAATTGAATTATAATCGGCGCCCTTTCCTGCAGGGTAAGCATGTGAATTGTCCTCCTCCCCTCCCCCACCCTCCCCACTCCACGTGATAACCACTCTGCTGGCTTCTGACCACGTTCAGTGGTTCTGCCTGCTTGTGTCCTCTGTACGCAGTCTCTTTGCTGGTGGTGTTTTCTGTCTAAACAATTCTCTTTTTTTTTTTTTACCTTCCCGTTTTTAAAAATATGTTTTTGTTGCTTTTAGAGGAAAAGGAAGGAAAAGGGAGAGAGAGAGAAACATCGATCGGTTGCCTCTCATAGGCACCTTGACCGGGAATCCAACTGTGACCTCTTGGTTCATAGGTCGATGCTCAACCGCTGAGCCACGCCGGCCGGGCAGGCGAGCGTTTTAAATGCTGAGCCAGTTCCCTGGGAGGCATTTACCCTCCACACCTGAGCCACAGGGTCCCGTTGCCCGGAACAGCACAGACTGGGGACAGCCTAGGTGTCTGTCAGTAAGGCCTTGGTGAGCCTGCAGGTGTGTGGAACCGATTTAAAAACCATGAAGCAGCCTGGCCAGTGTGGCTCAGTGGTTGAGCATCATCCCATGAACCGGGAGGTCACTGGTTCCATTTCCTGTCGGGGCGCCCAGGTTGCAGGCTGGATCCCCAATGTGGGGTGTGCAGGAGGCAGTCCACCCACCTCCCACTGATGTCTCTGTCTCTCCGGCTAGCCCTCACGCCAAAGGGTCCCGGGTTCGATTCCTGTCAGGGGCACAGGCGTGGGCTGCAGATTCCCTCCCCACCCTGGCTGGTGTGCCTGCAGGAGCAGCCAGTGGGTGTGTCTCTCTCACGTTGATGTCTCTCTCTCTCTCCCCTTCCTTCCCTTCCACTCTCTCTAAAAATCAATGGGAAAATATCCTCAGGTGAAGACTAACCACAACAAACTCATAAAAAAGGGGACAGCAGGCCGGGGACAGCAGAGCCCTGGTGGCTCCCGCCTCCCGTGGGCCCCGCGGGGTGTGCAGGAGGCAGGTGACACTCCAGTTCGCTCAGTTCGTGGCCCACGACAGCCGGTCCCGGCTCGCCAGCCCCCTGGCCGCCGGTGGCCGTGGTGACCCCCGGCTCTGTTTCCCGCTGACGGCAAACGGTGAGCTCGCTGGGCCCGGATGGCGGTGGCCGCGGGCGGGTGGTAACGACCTTCTCTCGTGTCCGCAGCTGCTGACCAGGCTGACGGAGAAGTTCGTGCACGGCGTGGACGTGTTTCTGGAAGCGCTGTGGAAGGTGTGGTTGGAGATCTTGGATGTCCTTGGCCTGGACGGTAGGTGTGAGGGTGCAGGGTGTGCCCTCGAGGCGCTGTTCTCCCGGTGTGACTGGTCCCCTCCGTGGGCGGGATGGGGGGTGGGGGGCAGCGAGGATGGGGATGAGCACCGGCTGTGACAGTAGCTTCCGCAGATGGGCGTGTGTGCCCCGGGCTGCTGTGCGGAGCAGGCGGGGTTCTCTGGGATCCGCATCAAACTGCTCCGGCCCAGGGCCTTCCGGTCAAGGGCACGGACCTCGGTTGCAGGCTCCTCCCTGGCCCTGGCTCAGGCCCTCCATCGATGCTTCTCTCTGTCCTTCCCTCTCCCTTCCACTCTCCCTAAAAACCAGTGGAGAGCATGCTCAGGTGAGGATGAAAACAAAACAAAAAGAACTGCTCCCGTCACTCGGTCAGAAGGGGTTTAATCCAGAGAGCGGGGCGCTGGCGGAGTCACCGGTGACGTGACGCTGACCCCGCACACGGCCCTCCGGTCCTGCCCTGGGAACCGGGAAGCTGCCGCCGGGGCCAGGCCTCCGCCTCCGTGTCGGGGTCCGGGACCGCCCAGGCTCCAGGCGCTTGACGGAGACTCGCAGGACCAGCTCGGCGTCCTGGCCTCGGCTGCGGCGGATCCGGGCGGAAGGACGTGACACCGGGTCAGCCAGGGGGACGGTGCCTGAGACGAAGTCCCGAGGAGACCGGGCCCCGGTGTCCAGCTCCCAGAGCCTCTCCCGGGGAGGCACACGGGACACGCTCAGGTCCCCGGCACGGAGCTGGGACGACACGTGTGCGGCGTGGCGTCTGCCCGGAAAACCCCTTGGAGACCCAGCGCCCGGGGTGTTTGTGGGGGCCGGTCACCTGGGCACCCTCTGCCTGACAGGCACCCAAGTCCCAGACTCCCCGAAGGAAACCTGGGTGTCAGTGTAAACCAGCGCGTTTGTGCAAACAGTCCAGGCCCGGGAGAAAGGAGGGACCCCTTTTTTTCAGTCCCGCACTCCCAAGCGATGACCTGATTCCCCCCAACACTGACCGGTGTCCCACATGTTTAGCTCAATTCTGACACCACCTGCCTGGAGGCAGCCTCGGATCCCACAGGTCAAGGGCTCAGTCCCACGAGACTTCCGGTGGCACTTGGATGTGACGCGGTTCTCTTGGGGGCTGTGAGCTCCTGGGGGTTCAGCGTCCACCTCCCTTCCGGTCTCGGCCTCCACACCTTCCGGGGGTCCCCGTAGGTGTCTCCTGCAGGAGCGATCGCCCAGCCCTTTGCCTGCTCGGTCTTTTCCATCTTTGGGTCCCTGGTGTGTGACACCTCCTCCAGGGAGTCCATCCTGATTACCCCACGTAAAGGGACGTCGTCTGTTCTCACACCACCCCTTCTTTCTCGTTATGGCATTTGTCTGCTGTAACCTCCTGTGTGTGTGTGTGTGGGTGGGGGGGTTACCCCTCTGGAATCTCAATTTCCTTGAGGGGGGTCTAGCCCATCTCCTCCAGGCCGTACACCCGCCCCCAACTCCGCCCCAGCACTAAGGGGCCCAGCGCTAATAAGTGTTGGATCTCGGCTGGCCTGGCTCAGTAGTTGAGGGTCGACCTATGAACCGGGAGGTCACGGTTAGATTCTCGGTCAGGGCACAGGCCTGGGTTGCGGGCTCCATCCCCAGTGTGGGGCGTGCAAGAGGCAGCCGATCCATGATTCTCTCTCATCACTGATGTTTCTGTCTCTTTCCCTTCTCTCTCTCCCTTCATCTGTCTCCAAAAAAAGAAAAAAAATAACAATAATAAAACATATTTCAAAAAATATAAAAGTAGAGCTGCCATCAGACCCAGCGATCCCACTTCTGGGAAAAAAGCTCATGGAAATGAAAACACTTGGTATAAGAGACACCTGCTCCCCCACGTCCATAGCAGGATTCTCTTCAGTGGCCGAGACAGGGAAACAGCCTCGGTGCTCATCACCGGTGAACGGGTGAGCAGGTGCGGCACTATCCGGCCGCAGAAGCGAAGGCAGTTCTGCTGTTGTTGACAAAATGGATGGACCCTGAGGGGATGATGCTGAGATGAGCCCGACAGGGAAAGACAAATGCGCTGTGGTCGCCCTGGTACATGGCCTCTAACAAGGAGATCAGATGGGCGGTGACCGGAGGCAGGTGGGGAGAAGGGGCGTTGGATGGAGGTGGTCAGAAGGTGCCCGTTCCAGCTCTAGATAAACACGTGCGAGGGACGCCATGTTCGACACGATGGCTGCCGTGAACACTGCTGGCGGAGACATGCAGGAGTTGTTAAGAGAGAGCTAGCCCGGCCAGCGTGGCTCCGTGGTTGAGCGACGACTTATGAACCAGGAATATAGAAATTTTTTGATAATTGCAACCATAGTAAAATAAAGACATATTTTTGATATTTATTTTATATATTTAAATGCCATTTAACAAAGAAAAATCAACCCAAAAAATGAGTTCGCATGTCACCTCTGACACGTGTGTCATTGGTTCGCCATCACTGGTGTATGAGGTGCACTGACCACCAGGGTGCAGACGCTCAACACAGGAGCTGCCCCCTGGTGGTCAGTCCCCTTCCACAGGGGGAGTGCCGCTCAGCTAGAGCCGGCTCATGGCTGGACAGCGCAGCGGTGGTGGCGGGAACCTCTCCCACCTCTGAGGCAGCACCAAGGATGTCGGACTGACCATAGGGAGCGGGCCTAAGCCGTCAGTTGGACATCCCCTGAGGGGTCCCAGACTGCGAGAGGGCTCAGGCCGGGCTGAGGGACCCCACCTTCCCCCAGTGCATGAATTTTCGTGCACCGGGCCTCTAGTATATTAAAGAGAGAGAGACCTAGATCCTAGGAGTTCTTAGGACAAGCACAAAATTTATTTCCTTTTTTGTATCCATCTGAGATGATGGACGTGAACGGAACTTACTGTGGTGCTCATGTCACGTATATGTAGGTCATGATGATGTGCACCTGCAGTTTATAGTGTTGATGCCATTCCTGTCTCAGGAAGACTAGAGGCGGGAGGAGCCTGCTGAAGTATGCCAGGCGCACGTTTCAAATGGTTCGGTGAAAACCGGTCTGTGGCCGGAGCGAGGGAGCAGGGCACGGCCGAGTGCGGGCGATGGTGAGCGGGTGTCGGTAGACGCGTTTCCCTCACCGCTCTCTTCGCTTTTCTGTTTGAAAATGTCCCCGAGCCGGGCACGCAGGGGATGAGCGGCCGCGTTTCCTCCACGCGCACGAGGGGCCTCCGTGTGGGGGTGCCGGTCACGAGTAGGTTTGGCTGTGGGTCAGGGCCCCCGCAGAGCAGCAGCCTGAACGAGCCGGAAGCTTATTTCTCTTGTGGGAAAGGTCGCAGGTAGGTGGGGAGGCAGGTAGGTGGGGAGGCAGCGCCGGGTCCTCGGGACCCAGGCCCCTTCCATCTTTTTGCTCCCCAGTCGGTGACTTTTCTCCCTTCGTGGCCCAAGACAGCTGGTCCCAGTCCTACTATCGCATCCAATTCCCAGCAGGCAGAAGAACCAGAGGTAAAGGGCACGTTGCTGGTACTTTTAGGAGAAAAAAACACACACACTCACACACACACATACACACACACACACCCTTTGGTCGAGTAGCTCTCGGGGGGAGCCTGGGAAATACCTTCGCCCTGGGCAGCCGTGTGTCCAGCTGCAGCCGGGCATTTGTCGCTGCGAGAGACGAGAAGGGCCCTGGCCAGTGTGGCTCAGTGGATAGAGCGTCGGCCTGCGGACCCAAGGGTCCCGGGTTCGATTCCTGTCAAGGGCACGTACCTGGGTTGCAGGCTCCTCCCCGGCTCAGGCCCTGGTCAGGGCACATGCAGGAGGCAACCCATCGATGTGCTTCTCTCACATCCATGTTTCTCTCTGTCTCTCCCTCTCTCTCCCACTTCTCTCTAAAATCAGTGGAAAAACATCCTCACGTGAGGACGAACAACAACAACAAAAAAGAGGCGAGGAGGGAGGACCTGAGGGACAGTGTGCCGGCCCCACCGGCCGTGACAGGCGTGTTAAACCCGGGGAAGGCCAGGCCGTCTCCCCCCAGGGCTTAGCGTGAAGGTTCCCGAGGCAGCTTCCTGCCCCGGGCTGTGGCCGAGGCCCGGGGGGTGCGCCGAGCTGCCCTCGCCCGGCCCCCTCCCCGAAACGCCCGCCTCCGACACCCCCGTAACCGGCCGCTGTCCCCCCCCTCTCGCTCTGTCCCGCAGTCTCCAACATGTCGCAGTACCTGAGCCCCGCCTCGGTGGCCAGCAGCCCCGCCCGCGCCCTGGCCCTGGTCGGCCTCCTGATGCTGGCCTACTGGTTCCTGTCGCTGACCCTGGGCTTCACCTTCAGCGTCCTGCACCTGCTGTTCGGCCGCTGCTTCTGGATGGTGCGCGTGGTGCTGTTCTCCATGGCCTGCGTGTACATCCTGCACAAGTACGAGGGCGAGCCCGAGGGCGCCGCGCTGCCCCTGTGCTTCGTGGTGGCCGTCTACTTCATGACCGGGCCCATGGGCGCCTGCTGGCGCGGCCCCCCCCGGCGGCCCCCCCGGCGGCCCCGGCCTGGAGGAGAAGCTGGAGCAGCTGGACGCCCAGGTGCGGCTGCTCAACGTCCGCCTCAACCGCGTGCTGGAGAGCCTCGACGGCGGGGGCCGCCGGCAAGTGACAACCAGCCGGCCGGCCGGGGCCCGCGGCGCCCGCGGCGCCCACCGCGCCCTCGCTCCGCAGGCAGCAGAGGAGGAGGAGGAGGAGGCCAGCCAACCCCAAACTGTCTCAATAAAGGTGCCTGAGCCCGCGGGGGGCGCTCTGTGAGGGTGTTTCGGCCGCGGGCAGGCTCTCGGGGCGCCTGCCGGGTGTGGTCCGCGGGACGGAGAGGTATTTTTTTAAACAGAGGATGGACCCTGTCAGCTGTACAGTCACCGACGTGTGTCCGCGTAGAGCAACCCGTGGATTCCCCCCCTCCCCCCGCCCCCAGCCCTTAGAGAACATCTTTTGTAAGGTTGTTATTGTTTTTTTTTTAAAAAAAAATAAAGGCAGATGCAAGTCCCGTTCCTTAACACTTGACATGGAGGGGGCAGAACACGCTCATTCGACGTCAGGACAGGGACGGACGCGGGGGTTCTTGGGCGTGAGCTTCAGGTTCCTGGGAGGTGAGCTCCGGCCGACATTGATTTGGGTGGATGTTGATGGAATCGATCCACGTTGTCGCCTCTGAATGTGGACGGTTGGGCTCGAGGATAAGGACACGGACACGTCTCCTGGGTCCTAGGGGCCCAGCCGCGCCCCCAGCAATGCTGTGTCTAAGGGAGGAACTCATTCTCTGAGGAAAACCTGAGTGTATTTCCCCCCCTTCTGTACTTGGACGTATTTTAGGCTCCAAATTTTGTGAAGGGAAAACCTCCAGGAGTTTTGGGGTCGGATGCCAGGAGCGCCCGGGGCAGGCGGCCGGGCTCCCTCCCAGAACCTCTTGGAAGCCGGTCTCGCCTGCCAGCGGGGCCTTCATGGGAAAGATACGCTCTCGAGGGTTTCCGGTTTGTTTGTTGCTTTTTAAAAAAATATATATGCTATTGATTTTTTACAGAGAGGAAGGGAGAGGGATAGAGAGCTAGAAACATCGATGAGAGAGAAACATCGACCAGCTGCCTCCTGCACACCCCCCACTGGGGATGTGCCTGCAACCAAGGCACATGCCCTTGACCGGAATCGAACCCGGGACCCTTCAGCCCGCAGGCTGACGCTCTATCCACTGAGCCACACCGGCCAGGGCTGTTTGTTGCATTTTTAGTGTTTAATCCTCCCCCGAGGATATTTTTCTGTTGATTTTTGGAGAGCGTGGAAGAGAGAGGAGAGGGAGAGACAGAGAGAAACATCAATGTGAGAGACACCGATGGGTTGCCTCCTGCACGCGCCCCGACCTGGACCCAGGCAGAAACCTGGCTTCTGTTTGGGCGTATTCTTAACCCCAGGGAGTGTGGGAATTTTTTTCTTTCTTTCTCCATTCCATGGAAGCTGGTAGGGTATTTGGCCTCCCGCCCCCGCCGCCCCCACGCCCATCTCTTTCTTTGTCCTTCTCTTTTGTACGTGGGGAATGTATTTTTGTACCGTATCTCATCCCTGGAAGAGGAACCTTTTTCTACCCCCAGGGCTGTGGACGATGTCAGTGTAACAGGAACACATCCCGGCGAGAACTGCCGGCGCCGTTGTAAGCGAGGCCCCGTGTTGTCGGGTCTCCGTCAGTGTTAACTTCCCGGGACTCCAGGAAACACCAAGAACAGAAAATAGTCCAGAAAAGAAAAAAAAAGGACCGCCTCCCTGTCCGCGGCGGGGTGTGTGTGGCTGTTTTGGGACCGATGTTTAGAGCGACCTGGTGCCTGATGCGTTGGAAGCGACATGTTGGGTGGGAGCCTTCCCTGCGTCCCTGTTCTCATCCCCGCGCTAGTCAGCGCTGCTGCCTCTCACCCGCCGCCTGGGCTTCTAGGGCCCGGGGATTCCCCACACACAGTTGCAGCGACAGGACTGCTTGAGCGCTTGCCCTGTGGCTTGTGCTGGGGTCTTCGTACTTTCTATTTTTTAATATATTTTTATTGACTTCAGAGAGGAAGGGAGAGGAAGAGAGAGAGATAGACACATCGATGATGAGAGCGAATCATGGATTGGCTGCCTTCTGCACGCCCCCCGCTGGGGATCGAACCTGCAACCTGGGCATATGCCCTTGACTGGAATCAAACCCGGGACCCTTCAGTCCGCAGGCCAATGCTCTATCCACTGAGCCAACCGGCTAGGGCATCTTCATATTTTTTTAAAAAAATATGTTCTTATTGATTTTTAGAAAGAGGAAGGGAGAGGGAGAGAGAAACAATGATCTGCTGCCTCCTGCACGCCCCCTACTGGGGATCGAGGCTGCAACCTGGGCATGTGCCCTGACCGGGAACTTTTAATTTTTATTTTTAATATATTTTATTGACTTCTTACAGTAGAGGAAGGGAGAGGGATAGAGAGTCAGAAACATCGATGAGAGAGAAACATCGATCAGCTGCCTCCTGCACACCCCCCACTGGGGATGTGCCCGCAACCAAGGTACATGCCCTTGACTGGAATCGAACCCGGGACCCTTGAGTCCGCAGGCCGACGCTCCATCCACTGAGCCAAACCAGTCAGGGCGAACCGGCAACCTTTTGGTGCACTTGAGGACGCCCAGCCAACCGAGCCACCCCGGCCAGGGCCTGTGCGGGGGTCTCAGCTTATAAAGGCGGCTGCATGAGGACACGTAGGGGTTAATTCCATTGAAAGGAGGTTTTTAATACTCAGGCGCCTGAAGATGAGCCACGCCACGCAGGGTAAGCGGAGACAGGCGAACTGGGGACCGTGCCAGGTCAGGGTCGGGGGCTGCGAGGCTCGTGACTTTGGACGCCCACGAGGGCTGGCTCGTGGGGACCACGGAAACCACTTGGGCAGTTAGTCTGTCTCTGATGCCGCGGTTCTGTGCAGCGATGCAGGATAACACACCCAATAGCCAACACCAGCGCTAAAGATCCGAAATCGCTTCCTTCCCCTGCTTCCTGCTGCTTGAGACGCTTCGGATGAATGACATCTGCCTGGCGGTTGATGCCCGGGACCTTCCCCCGGCCGGGTGTGGACTCACCCCAAACCCCAGCTCTCTGCCACCCGGCTTGCTCACGTTGCAAGAAATGCTTGAGCCCGGCCCGTGTGGCTCAGTGATTGAGCATCGACCTATGAACCAAGAGGTCACTGGTTTGAGTACCGGTCAGGGCGCAGGTTGCTGGCTCCATCCCCAGCAGGGGGTGTGCAGGAGGCAGCCGATCAATGATTCATCATTGTTGCTTCTATTTATCCCTCTTTCTTCTCTGGAATCAATAAAAATATATTTAAAGTAAAACCACACACACACATACACACACACACAAAAGAAGAAATTCCTGAGACCCTAAGGTGTCAACCTCCCCTTCCCCCCAACTTTATTTTTCTAATAAGAGATCACTGTTCTGCAAAGTTTTTGGCCATTTGAGCTGTTGGACTTCTGCGCCTCGCTTGTGAATAATAGAATTATATCTAGTTGGGCAGGGTCTGACGCAGGCCCCTTAAACTTGGTGTTAGGCGGCCGTCGGTAGGACGCCCAGCACCCGGGCACACAGACGTGGGCCTGCGCACTGCCTTCCCCACTCTGCTCTCCAGCGAGCGATCCCTTGACCTGTGGCAGCCACGCGGGACCAGCGTCACCCTTGGGATCGTCAATTGCATCTGAAACCTGGGGCGGTGAGTGGCGGCCGGGACCCTATGTTCCAGGGTCTTCTCGCAGGTTGAACGGTCTGAGTGTCCATTTCATTTCTGCTCGTGCGTGCCATCTCCGAGGGCCGCGTAATTCCGTTGATTTCTGGTGATGGCGACGGTGATGAGCGCTCCCTCCACATTCAGCAAAGCCATTTCTCTCTCCTTCGCCGGGAACCCCATTGGTGCCCCCTGTCCACAGTGCTTTCCTGATTCAATATTTTGTGTCCCTGGTTATGAATTTGATAGAGCATTTAATTTGACATTTACTATAGAACACCTGATTTCAATATAGTGGTACGTGTATGTGTGCGTGCGTGCGTGTGTGTGTGTGTGTGTGTGTGTGTGGTGTACACAGTTTTAGTGCCGTGAGCCTTGGGAAATTGACCCTACAGATATCGCATATAGACCTAAATGTATATAGGCTTGTTTGTATTTTTTTGGCAAAGCGATACATTCCTGTTATTTATGAAAATAACTGCCTTCGGTGTCATGTAGAGATCTTTGTAGACTGATTTCAGAACAGAATTAAAATATTGTGAAAATGACAGCTTAATAAATGTTTTATTGTCATAACTGGCTGCTGTACGACCTCCTAAATCTACTTCCTCCCTCCCGGCCAAGCCTACGTGGAGTTCTCCCAGTTTCGACACGTCATGGTGATGCTTTGATTCTGTTCCCCATCCGACGAGAAGATCAGACCATCTCTCAGACTTTAATTTTGGTTAATCCTCACCTGAGGATATTTCCTCCCCCAGCCCTGTTGATTTTTAGAGAGAGGGATAGAAACATCGATGACAGAGAAACATCCATCAGCTGCCTCCTGCATGCCCCTATTGGGGATCCAGCCCACAACCGGGGCATGTGCCCTGCCCGGGAATCAAACCATGACCACCCGGCTCATGGTGGAAGCTCAACCACCGAGCCAGAGCCAGCTGGGCTGTCGTTAAATGCTAATCGGTAGCTATAACCCACAGAAGGAAGTGCTCCTGGGGATAGGTTAAAGGATACATAAAGGTCCCTGCCTTGGGCTGCTATATACAGAAATACCAAGGACTGGGTGGCCCAAACAGCAAACAATTATTTGTTTGTTTAAATATATTTTATTGATTTTTTACAGAGAGGAAGGGAGAGGGATAGAGAGTTAGAAACATCAATGAGAGAGAGGAACATCGATCAGCTGCCTCCTGCACACCCGCTCCTGGGGATGTGCCTGCAACCCAGGTACACGCCCTTGACCGGAATCCAACCCGGGACCCTTCAGTCCGCAGGCCGACGCTCTATCCACTGAGCGACACCGGCTGGTGCCAAGGAACGTTTGTTTATGACAGTTCCGGGGGCTGGAAGTCCAAGGGCAAAGCAAGGTGCTGGGTATTTGGTGTCTGGGGAGGGGCCGCTTCCTGCTTCTCTGTTCTGTGACCCTTGATCCCTTGTCCCTTCCCACTGACTCCAGTTAGTTGACGTTCACTTCCTCCCTCTGCACTTCGCGGGGTCCCCTCCGAGCCCCCCAGCGCCCTGGGTCCTCACCTACCTGGGGCCCCACGTGCAGCCGAGTGTAGAAATGTTAGCGTCACCGCGTCCCAAACCCAAGCCCCTCTCTCGGTCCCCCGGGAGTTAAGCGCTGGGAACCGGCGGAGACCCGCACGTGGGGCGGGACTGACGCGCTCGGCGCCCATCGGGTTGCCAAGGTGACGGCGCGCGGCCTTCGCAGGCGAAGGGTGGCCCCGCCCCGCTGGTCAGCTCCCATTGGGCACGCCCTTTTCTGGTCTCTCCCTTGGGATTGGCTGAGAGGCGCGGCCCGTGTACCGGAACGACTTGCGATTGGTTGGCGCTCAGGCCGTGGCGCGGAAGCCTGGGCTGATGTGGGGCCAGCTCTCCGCCCGCCAATCAGCGTGCGAGCTGAGAGTGGTGCGTGCGCGTGGGGAAGATCCCTCCGCCGCGGCCGCCGCCGCCCTGGGGCCCCGGCTGCGGGGGAGGAAGGGAGGGCGGGCCCGGCGGGACCAGCCGGGTGGGTCTGGGCGAGGCCGGGCACAGGCTGCGATGCCAAGCAGAGGGGAGAGGAGCCGAGCTGGGCTGCTTTATGAGGGCGGACTTTGCCTACCTCTAAGCAGAGCCAAACCCTCGCTTGACACCCAAAAGAATCATAAAAAAAAAAAATAGAGGGATCTCTTTCCCTTTGGGAAGCACGGATGGACCCGGGAAATACTAGGCTAATCGAAATAAGCCGAACGGAGAAAGCCATGCGCTCACTTATGCGTGGGATCTAATGAACAAAATGAACTGACCCACAAAACAAGACCGGAAGCTGGAGGCATGGAGCAGACCACCATACCCCCATGGGGGGCTGGGGGACGAGAAGAGAGAAACCCAAGAGCTTATATGGTTACTGCACAGCCCATGGACATGGGCAATAGGGGGGGTGAAGACCTGGGGGTGAGGGGCTGGGAGGAGATGGGGGAAAGGGAGGATGGGAGATATCTGTCATACTATCAGCAATAAAAAATACATTAAAAAATGGAAAAAATTAAAAACCCACCCAAAAAGTCATGAACACAAATTATTAAGTATTAGAGGCCAGGTACAGGAACTCGTGCACAGGTGGGGTCTGGCGGGCCCACCCGATTGGGGGCGATTGGGCCAGGCTGGCCAGGGGGAGGGACCAAGGGCAGTTGGCCGGCCTGCCCCGCCCCCTGCTCCAGGGGACAATTTGCATATTAGCCTTTTATTATATAGGATTTCTCTCTTTACCGCGTCCAGCTCAGCTAGAGAGCGGACAGGAGTCCTGAGTAGGGGAGGCTGGGGATTGAGAAAGTGAAAGAAAGAGACACAGAGACAGAGGGGGAAAGCTGGGACCGGGTGGGACGCTGTCCTCTGCTGGAGAGACAGGAACCCAGAGCCGGTCAGCGCGTTTATTATGTACAGTATAACTCCAGGAAGGTTTACTAGAGTTTAAAACGAAGGAAATTATGTGAAATCATGGTGAAACATCAAGCTGTCGTCATGGTGAAAGATCAAGCTGTAATTTTTCATTCTTTGTGGCTTCTTTGTAGTCGTCGCTCCTGGCTGAGCTCGGACAATTGCGTCCGTTCCTTGCGCCCGGCTGAACTTAGATAATGAAACCCACCCCCGGCACCTGAGCTAAGGGTCGGGCTGACGACGTACCTGCCTCTGGCACGGCTCTGCCAACGCCACAGGACTCGGCTGACAATAATTAAAGAAACGCTCAGGTGCCTTCCCAGGCGCTCTCTACAACAAATAAATAAAAGAACCCTTATCATACAAATAGAAGAAAGGTTTAAATTGCCCACAATGTTCAGAAGAAATGCCCAGTATAGCCTTGCAACACAGAGGAGAGAGACGGACAAATTCTGACCCCCCCTCCCCGCCCCCCCAGTATATTTAACCTTTACATAAATATTTGAGCTGCTGCTGTGCGCTCCACCTCCTGGAACCAGAAGGGCAAGAATTTCGTGCTGTGGGGCAGCTTGCTGGAGGCACACACAGGACTTAAGTTCCGGCGGCCTCAGTGCTGTGGCAGAAGCAGGGTCGTGGGTGGAGGATTGGGGTGCGAGTGTAATTGCACCCACATGCAATAAAATGGGGTGCGGGGAGGCTTCTGAAGGAGGAGCCGCCTCTGGAGGCCTTTTGCCACGTGCACAGGAGGAAGTAGAGCGTGAAAAAGGAAAGTGTGCGTGTGTGCGCGCACGCGAGAGAAAATGAGATTTCTTTGCGTCTTGTCACACCATCCAGCCCCTTCCTTAACCACATGTGCCAGATGGATACACTAGAGACTTTTTTTCATGATCCTTTTCTAATATATATATATATATATATATATATATATATATATATATATAGATTTCAGAGAGGAAGGGAGAGGAAGAGAGATAGAAACATCAATGACAAGAGAGAATCATGGATCGGCTGCCTCCTGCATGCCCCCCACTGGGGAGCAGAGCGAGCCTGCAACCGGGCCTGTGCCCTGACGGGGAATCTAACCAGGACCTCCTGGTTCATAGATCGCCGCTCAACCACGGAGCCACGCCGGCCAGCCGGGCCCTGATCCTTTTCTCTGGAAGCGTGGCTTCTGCAGAAAGAGAGGAGAAGGAAGCTAAATCAAGGCAGAGGGAGGGGACCAGCTCATCCGAGCGCTTGCGGGAGCGGAGGAGGCATTCACGGTCACGGATGTTTACTGTGCGCCTGCCACGTGCCAACACAGCAGGCAGCTCTGGCTTTCACGCGGCCTCGCTGCCCAAGGCGCAGGCAGGAGATAGAAAAGCAAACAAGTGCATAATCAGGGTGATCTCTATCCCCCCCTTTCCCCACCCCACCCCCAGCCGATGAGCGGGGTCCTTTTGACAGACACTTCCTGACCCTGAGAGACAACCTTGAAGAAAGCCCGTAAACAGAGCACAGCTGAGCCTAAGCAAACAAGACTACGCCCTGGCGAGGAAGCAGGATGAAGCAGCGTGTAGGAGGCCTGGGCAGGGGGTGGGAGGAATGTGTAAGGGGTCGTTGGCTGGCTGGGGGAAGGCCGGTGGGTGGGGGTGACGTTGGAACTCATGACAGATGTCTGTGTCAGGTGACCCAAGCCGAAGGGTTCCATGGGCTTGGAAGACCGGAACCGAAGACGCTCCCCACCCAGGGCTGAGCTTGGAGGAAGGACCTTGCAGACAGGTGGCGCATCTAGCACGTGCCAAGGCCCTGAGGCACACGGGGCAAGGCCTTGGGGTTGTATGCAAAGTGTGGCTAAAAGCCTTTTGGAAAGTTGTGAGTGAGGAGGAGATGTGACTTACACTGTTAAAGGAAGGTTCTAGCTGCCCTAAGGTAATTGAGGGGGTGGGTGGGGCCCAATGGGGAGAGCTGTTAAGGGGATTTTGCAGTAGTCCACTTGGGGTATGGTGGTGGCTTGGACTAGGGTGGAGAGGTGGGGACGGTAAGAAGGGGGGTGGATAGATCGATCGATAGATCTTTAACAGTTATAGATACATAGAGACCCTCCCCAGTTATTACTAATAGCTTCACGTCTTCGGATCAGGTGGGCGATGAATGTACCAAAGGGCAGAGAAGCCCTAACCAGTTTGGCTCAGTGGATGGAGCGTCGGCCTGCGGACTGCAGGGTCCCAGGTTCGATTCCGGTCAAGGGCATGTACCTCGGTTGTGGGCACATCCCCACGAGGGGGTGTGCAGGAGGCGGCTGATCGATGTTTCTCTCTCATCATCGATGTTTCTAGCTCTCTGTCCCTCTCCCTTCCTCTCTGAAATCAATAAAGATACATTAAAAAACAAAACAAAAAAACAAAGGGAGGAGAAGCCCTGGGAGCGGGGAGTTGGGGGAAGGCAAGTGAGATGACCTTTGGCCACTGTTAGGATGCTCTCGGCAAAAGTTATGACACCTCCACAGCCCAGTGACTTAAACCATGATGACAGGTGCTGTTTATTCAACCAGAAGCCCAGCTGCCGGGGCAGCTCAGCGGGAAGGTCTAGGTGCCTCCACCCCCATCCCCGCTCCCCACCCCCATCCCCGCTCCCCTTTGCTCTCACGAGTATACCGAGTATACCGCGCGGGCCAGTCCTTGGCTAAGGAGGAAAAGGAGCACTGTGATTGGCTCCGGCGAGTGGGTCTTTAAATTGGGTCATGTTGATCCCTGGGGGTGTTCAGTTGTCCTGCACCCACTTAGCGACAATGGCACAGGCTTCTTGGCGCTCACCCCACTTCTGACTGTGGTGCCTCGCCAGCCCCGGGGGGTGACAGCCACCGGCCCCCAAAGTTTGCTTTAATAACTCCCCGTCATTCCCTGCTTTCTCTGCCTCGGACCGTTCTCCTCAGGGGCAAGTCTGGCCTGGATTGCAGTGTCCTCACTGCGGGACGGCGGAGGCAGCGGCATTCACTGACACCGGTTCCTTCACCTGAAAATGCAGTGTTTCCCAATACTTGTAAGTTCCCCCGGACCCATTAAGGTTCATCAGAGAACACGTTTTCACATGCAGCTTCTTTCTGATTTGCTGTGCGTGAGTCACTAAGATGAATGAAAATGTATTTTTTTCAGAATATATTTTATTGATTTTTTACAGAGAGGAAGGGAGAGGGATAGAGAGCTAGAAACATCGATGAGAGAGAACCATCGACCAGCTGCCTCCTGCACACCCCCTCGTGGGGATGTGCCCACAACCGAGGTACATGCCCTTGACCTGAATCGAACCCGGGACCCTTCAGTCCGCAGGCCGACGCTCCATCCACTGAGCCAAACCAGTCAGGGCAAAAATGTATTTTATTTAATTACACCAGGGCCTATTCATTCCCAGGACAGCAGAGCCTCATCCCACTTTATCAAATGCTCAATTAAAAGAAAAAAGAAAAAAAAAAGCGGCCAGACCCTAGTCCGTGTGGCCCAATGGTTGAGCATCGACCTATGAACCAGGAGGTCAGGGTTTGATTCCCCATCAGGGCACAGGCCCGGGTTGCGGGCTCCATCCCCAGCGTGGGGCGCGCAGGCGGCAGCGGGTCCATGATTCTCTCTCTTCATTGATGTTTCTCTCTCTCTCTCTCTCTCTCTCTCTCTCTCAAATCAATAAAAATATATATTAAAAATAAAAGAGCGAATGACTGAACCCCTGACAATCCACGGGCTCCTGGCTCCTGGCTCTCCCAGCTGCTTGAACCGCCTCCAGCCTCAGGTGCGCGCGGGGAGCCCGGGTCCAACGCGCCTGCGCTGCCCCACCCGCCGCGTGGGCGCGGGGACTCCTTTGCGAGGCGCTGCACCCGCGGAAGGTTACACGCGGGAGGGGGCGTGGTCACGGTGGGCGGGGCCTCCGATGGGCGGGTCCGCGCGGGCCGGGCGCGCCGGGTGCCGCGTGGTGGGCGGCTGCGCCAGGCTCAGTCCAGCGCCCCGCCGAGCCGCTCGCGCCGCCGCCGCCTGCCCGCGCCCCGCCGCCCCCCGCCCCCCGCAGCCATGTCCAACGAGATCGTGGGGTGCCGGGTGATGTGGGAGCCCGACAGCAAGAAGAAGACGCAGATGGATCGCTTCCGGGAGACCGTGGGCGTCTCCTGCGGCCTGGTGCTGGGTGAGTGCAGCCGGCAGCCCGGGGGGGGGGGGGGGGGGAGCCCCCCCGACTCAGGGGCCCGCTTCCTGGGGCCCGGGACGCCCCTTTTCCGGGCGTTGCTCTCAGAGCCTCCCCTAGTCATTCGAAGGGCCCCCGATGTCCGGGTTCCCCCTCCTGGGGGTTGGAGGAGCCGCTGGACTGGGGTCCCTCTCCAGGGTGTGCGGCGCCTCGCACTGTGGGGGTGGCCCCCTTGTCTGCGCGAGGCGTCACCTCCCCACGTTCTGGGCGCTGGACTCCTGCCTGCAGCTTCTCCCTGCGTGTGGGGCGTCCTCTCCCTGGGAGGGTCTCCCCTCTGGCCTGGGGACCCCTCAGTCCACAGGGGGGTCCCCTGCTCCGAGGTTACTGCTTGTGGGCTGAGGGGCGCCCTGGGGTCTTGCGCTGCAGCCTGAGGCTCCCTTTCCTCCTGGCAGCTCTTCCCCCTGTTTGTGGGGTCGCTTGCCTGCTCTCAGTACCCTGTGCTGCCCCCTGGTACCCCCACCCCACCCCAGGCTGACCCTGCCAGAAGGCCAGCGAGGACTTGCAGGGCGCCCAGGAGGAGGAGGGTCAGGTGGGAGCCTGCCTTTGGGGTTGGGGCGAACCCCTCCCCTCTGCTCAGGCTCCCAGCCTCAAGGAGCCCTGGAAGGGCCTCCTTCCAGCTGCACCCCAGCCATCTGGGGGGGGGGGTGTGGGCTGGGAGGAGGCCTCCTTGCCTGTGTCCCCCCAGCTCCTGCTGGCTTGTCCCACACCACACTGACCACCCTCTCCCCCCCCCCCCCCGCCCCCCTTCTGGGGTTTTCAGCTCCTCCTGGCTTCTCCTCCCTCTTCCCCTGGGCGGGCTGCACCCGTCTTCCTCAGTCAGCATCACCTGTCCCCCGGGCTTGCACGGGGTGTCCACCTGCTCTGCCGCCTCTCCCATCCCCCTCCACCCCGTGCACCTCCTGGGCCGCTTCCTCTTCCTCCACCTCCACCCCTGGCTGGTCCGCCTGCTTCCTGCCTTCCGTCCCGCGCTCAGCACTCCCGCGCAGGGCCCGCTGGCGCTGCCAGAGCCGCCGGGAAGCAGGTCTGACTGGTCACTCCTCGGCCCAGAGGCTCCTCGCTGACCGTGGACCTGCAGATGGTGCACCTGGCCCCGTGCAGGCCTGCAGAGCATGGCGGGGTCTTCTTCTTTTTCTAAAATATATTTTTATTGATTTATGGGGGGAAGGGAGAGGGAGAGAGAGAGAAACATCAATGAGGAGAGAGAATCATGGGTCGGCTGCCTCCTGCAGGCCCTCCCCTGGGGATCGAACCTGCAACCCAGGCCTGTGCCCTGTTTGGGAATCGAACCCTGACCTCCTGGTTCGTAGACTGACACTCAACCCCTGAGCCACGCGGGCAGGGGGGTAGGTCAGTTCTTGTCACTGCTCCCAGCAGAGCTCACTGAGGACCCCTGCCCCCCAGGCAGACCCTCAGGGGCAGCCTGCAGCCCGGCCAGCGGGCGTGGTGGCGGGCGATGCCAGGCCCTTCCGTGGGCCCCACCAGACCTGCCACATGGGCCGCCCTCTCATGAGGGGAGGGCCGCGGCTTTGGGGTACATGCTCTTCGGAACGCCTGTGCCAAGTGCCTTTCTGTACACGCCAGCTGTGGCCAGCGGCTGGGACAGTGCCAGCCCGTAGCAGGCCGCGTCCCTGTTCTCAAATAGTTTGAGTGCAGTTGGGGGTGGGAAGCTCATGCAAAAATAGCCATGCTCCGGGGTATCAGCAGCCGGGGCAGCGCGGCCCACCCCCCGGTGCCTCACTGCACCCCAGGACTATTGGGGTGCCCCTTCCCAGGGCCGACAAAATCTCTGCTGAGGTTTGAAGGTGCAGGCTGGTCAGAATCCTGCGAGTGGACAGGGAGAGTGGGCAGAGGGAACGCAGGGCTTGCAAACCCAGATGCCTACGGGGCTGAGCAGGCGGCGGGTGTTCATGAGAGTTAATATTGGGTGAGCACTGTTTTTTTTTTTTGTGAATATGTTTTTATTGATTTCAGAGAGGAAAGGAGAGAGAGAGAAACATCCATGATGAGAGAGAACCATTGATCGGCTGCCTCCTGCACCCCCCACACTGGGGATCAAGCCGGCAACCTGTGCCTGTGCCCTGACCGGGAATGGAACCTTGACCTCAAATCCAACCTTGACCTCCTGGTTCATAGGTCGATGCTCAATCACTGAGTCCCGCTGGGCGGGCTGACTTCACACGGCAGTGAGCCTTTCCTGTCCCCCTGCCACGGTGCCCTGTGAGGAGAGGCTGCTATTTGTCACCTCCCTCTCACAGAGGGGGAAACCGAGGCAGGGCGTGGGCGGAAGTAACTGGCCTGAGGTCCACAGCTGATCAGTGGTCAAGTCCGGATTGGACCCCCGGCCTTGTGGCTCCGGGGTCCCTGGTCGTAGGCGTGCTGCCGGCTCAGACACGCAACCGCTCCTCATTGGCTCTGTGCCCTGTGGGGACCAGCGGGGGTGGGTTTGCCTCAGCAGAAATCAAGATCCCCTCCGCCTGGCCGGCCTCCCTGGACACCCGGGGACCGCCCGGAGGTGCCCGGGGTTCCTCAGGGGGGCCCGTCTGCTACGCAACTGCTCAGACTTTGCTTCTGAGGTTCATTGAGCCCTGTGCCCTTTGACGTTATTTCCAGGAAATTACCACGACCTGTACCAGTGGTCAGTGGAGTCCTATGCAGACTTCTGGGCCGAATTCTGGACGTTCAGCGGCATCGTGTCTTCGCGCATGTATGACGAGGTAAGGGGGGTTCTTGTCATGTGTCATCTTTATGGTTCTGTTCCAAAGTGAAGTGGTCATTTTTGGCCTTTCTCTCTTTCTCTCTTTCTTTCCTTCTTTTTTTTTTTAAACAATATATTGTTACTGACTTCAGAGAGGGAGAGAGGCATCCGTGATGAGAGAGAACCCTTGATCGGCTGCCTCCTGCACCCCTCGCCCCGCTGGGGATGGAGCCTGCAACCCGGGCCTGTGCCCTGACCGGGAATTGAACCGTGGCCCCCTGGTTCATAGGCCCACGCTCAGCCACTGAGCCACACCGACCGGGCTCACTCTATTTTGTGTGGGGAGAAGGCGGAAGCCCCAACTTCCTAGTTGAGGCCAGTTCAGGGTTTCGTCTGTAAAAGGGGGGATAGGAGGCCCTGGGCTTCCTGGGACGAGGTGTCTTGGTTCTTCATTCGCCCTGCATGCCTGCTCCCCGTCGCTCCCTGTAGGTGGTGGATCCCTCCAAAGGGGTGGCGGACGTCCCCGAGTGGTTCGCGGGCAGCCGTCTGAACTACGCGGAGAACCTGCTGCGGCACCGGGAGAACGACAAGGTCGCCCTCTACGTGGCCAGTGAGTCCCGGGACCCACGCCCTCGTCCCCGCTCCCCCTACTCCCTCCCTCCTGGGGGTGTCACTCAGGTGCCAGCACAGGAGCCCGTTTACAGAATCACCCCATGGCGTGTGGGCCTGAGTGGGTGTCAGCACAGTCACAGGCCGTGAAGCCGTCACCCCTGTCCGCTTCCAGATCTTTTCTTTTTAACATATTTTTATTGTTTTCAGAGAAGAAGGGAGAGGGAGAGAGAGAAACATTAATGATGAGAGAGAATCATGGATCGGCCGCCTCCTGCACGCCCCCCACTGGGGATGGAGCCTGCAGTCCTGCCTGTGCCCTGACCGGGAATCGAACCCTGACCCCCTGGCTCCTAGGGCGCCGCTCAGCCACGGAGCCACGCGGCCGGCGCTACCGTCCTTTTTCTCTCCCAGGGGAGGGCAGGGAGGAGATCGTGAAGGTGACCTTTGAGGAGCTGCGGCAGCAGGTGGCCTTGTTCGCGGCCGCCATGCGGAAAATGGGCGTGAGGAAGGGAGACCGGGTCGTGGGTGAGTGTTTCGGGGAGAGACCGAGGCAGAGGGAGGGGCCTGGGTGTGCCTCTCTGGGGCGAGCCGTGGGCACTCGGCTGTGTTTGCCAAGCGGGCGGAGAGCCGGCAGCCTTATCGCAGGTCAGCCATCAGGGGCCAGGCCCTGTCCGCCCGTTTCGGTGGCAGGACCGGCTGGGGGCCCTGCTCAGTGTCTGCCCAGAAAGCCCCGAGCCCACGGTCTCTCCCGCCCCCCCTGCAGGGTACCTGCCCAACAGCGAGCACGCCGTGGAGGCCATGCTGGCCGCAGCGAGCATCGGCGCCATCTGGAGCGCCACATCCCCCGACTTCGGGGTGAACGTGAGTCGGGGTCCCCATGGGAGGGAGGATCCCTGGGCCCATGTGTGCCTGGGGTGTGCAGCCCGGTCCCCAGGGCCCTCTGTGTGGCCACGCGAGCCGCTTGGGGCCAGCGGGGTCCACTCGGGAAGCTGGGGCCGGGTCCCTGGGCGCCTCAGCACAGCGGGGAGAGGAGGCCTCTGGGCGAGAAGGCAGCTCGGCCGCTTCCTGGGGACGGCGCTGACCCACCTGCGGGGCCGGTCACGTTGGCTGCAGTGACTGGGGGACTGGGGTTTACTGAGTCAAACTGGAACCTTCTGGGACCCAGTGGGGAGGAAGTTGGGAGCTGTGTGCGGCCTGGGGCGTGGTCGTGGCCCCGGGGCTGCCGAGGGGGCACCCGGGGTGACCCGCCTCTACCCTCCCCTCCCCTCAGGGTGTCCTGGACCGGTTTTCCCAAATCCAGCCGAAGCTCATCTTCTCCGTGGAGGCCGTGGTGTACAACGGCAAGGTGCACGGCCACCTGGACAAGCTGCAGCAGGTGGTGAAAGGTGCGGCGGGGGCTCAGCTGGCCTGGGGGGCGGGGTCTGAGGGGGGCCAGGGCAGGGGGCGGGGTCTGAGCTGGCCTGGGGGTTGGGGTCTGAGCTGGCCTGGGGGGGTGGGGTCTGAGCTGGCCTGTGTGGGGGAGCGCAGAGACGGGAGCCCCCAGGACTCACCGAGGCCTCTGCAAGCTGCAAACAACTCCCTGTGGCCTGGCCAGCGTGGCTCAGGGGTTGAGCATCGATCTATGAACCAGGAGGTCTCGGTTCGATTCCCAGTCAGGGCATGTGCCTGGGTTGCGGGCTTGATCCCCAGTGGGGGGCGTGCAGGAGACAGCCGACCCATGACTCTCTCATCATGGATGTTTCTCTCTCTCTCCCTCTTCCTTCCTCTCTGAGTCAATAAAAACATATTAAACGAACAAGAACCCTATGGACCCCGCGCCAGATGCTGCGCCCGACGGGCCAGTGCCTGTCACTGTTGTCCCCTCCGCAGGACTGCCGGACCTGGAGAAGGTGGTGGTGATCCCGTACGTCGCCCCCCGGGAGGAGGTGGACATCTCCAAGGTCCCCAACAGGTGAGTCGGCCTCGCGGTGGGCCATGCACCGCAGACCGCGGGGGAGAAAGGCGTTTCTCTGGACGCAGCGACTGGATGGGCGCCTGTGCAAGGGGTGCGTGTGGGAGGCGGGCGCCCAGGCTCTGCCCGAAGCACCTCTCAGCCTCCCTCAGCAGCTCCCCTGTCCAGCAGCCACAAGGTGGCGCTCAGAGCCCCGTCTCCACAGTGGTATCTGTAGAAGCACTTTATTATTATTATTGTTGTTATTATTTATTTTAAAGTATTTTTATTGATTTCAGAGAGGAAGGGAGAGGGAGAGAGAGAAACATCCATGAGAAGAGAGAATCACAGATCGGCTGCCTCCTGCACGCCCCCCACTGGGGATGGAGCCCGCAACCCGGGCCTGCGCCCCGACCGGGAATTGAACCCCGACCTCCTGGTTCCTGGGTCCCGCTCACCCACTGAGCCTGGGCGGCTGGGCTGTTGCAGCGCTTTAGGAAAGAGCCAGCCCGCCGCTGTCGGCTCTGTTAGCAGCTAGAAATGGTCACCTGTGCCCCCGGCTGCCCCCAGGTCCCCGAGGTTGGGAGGCGCGGCTTCTCCCCTCCCTGGCTTCCCCTCCGGAAGGAAGGTTGGTTTCCCAGGAGCCCAGGCCCTGGCCCCGCCTGGCTGGACCGGAGGGAGCGAGGGCTGCGTGGGGCGGAGGGCGTGTCACTGTGTGACCCCGGCCTCGCCCGCAGCGTGTTCCTGGATGACTTCCTGGCGACCGGGAAAGGGGACCAGGCGCCCCAGCTGGAGTTCGAGCAGCTGCCCTTCAGCCACCCGCTGTTCATCATGTTCTCCTCGGGCACCACCGGCGCGCCCAAGTGCATGGTGCACTCCGCGGGGGTAGGGCTCCCTGTCCTCCCACCGCACCCCGTCCTCCCACCGCACCCCATCTTCCCACCGCACCCCGTCCTCCCACCTCACCCCGTCCTCCCACTGACCCCGTCCTCCCACCTCACCCCATCCTCCTGGACATCTGGGATTGAGCCTGCGTGGGGAGCTGCTGTGCCCGGGCTGGGCGGGCGGCACCACGGTGGTGGGCACATGGCTCCAGGCCCGCAGCCACTTCTCCTGTTGCCCCTGGCCTGCTTGTGGGCACCTGGCAGCTCCCTGCACACCTGGCTTTCCAGTGCCTCCCAGCATCTGGGTTAGACCTGCTCATAGCCCTTGTCCTTACACCCCCACCCCCGTTCCTGCCCCCAGTGCTCCTGCCCCCGCCTCTGCGGCGCTCACGTGGTCTCCCCCCCAGGGCACCCTCATCCAGCACCTGAAGGAGCACATTCTTCACGGCGACATGAGCAGCAGCGACATCCTCCTCTATTACACCACGGTGAGCGGGAGCGGCCGGGGGTGAGCGGGAGCGGCCGGGGGCGAGCGGGCTGTGGGGGAGCGGCAGGGGGTGAGTGGGCCGTGGCTCCGGGAGACACAGTGGGGTCTGTGCTCAGAGGGGTGCCCGTCCCCCGCGGCTTTGGGCTCAGCTTTGGTCTCCTGACCTCTTGGCCTCCCTGGGCGCAGGTGTCAGTAGTGAGCCGCACCCACCCCCTGGGCTGCAGGTGGAGCGGCCTCCCCTGGCCACCCGCTCGCCGCTGCGCTTCCCCTGAGCCTCCGGCAGGAGGCAGCCTTGCCCACACCCTGACGTTGGCCTCAGGGCCCCTGGGTCTGGATAATGAATGGTGTTTTGGGCCGGGAGGTCTGTGGCTGTTAGGGCAGCAGTAAGACGTGTGTGCAGGTGGCTCGCCCAGTTACAGCCACAGCTGGGGACCCGGGTTTGGGGACCAGGCACAGCTGCCCCCACGCCCGGGAGCCGGGCCCCCTGTCCGCGTCCCGGGAGCGAGGGAGTGCGGCCTCCGGTGCCACCCGCCATGCCTGTGTCCTGGCCTCGCCTCGGCCCCGGCCCGCCGCCCGCAGATCTCGGGCCTCTCGCTGAGCGTGTGCCCTGGAACCACCCACAGAGGTGGCTGACCCGCGCCATCTGTCTGTCTGTCTGTCTGTCCGCCACAGGTGGGCTGGATGATGTGGAACTGGATGGTGTCCGCGTTGGCCACGGGCGCCGCGCTGGTCCTGTACGACGGCTCCCCGCTGGTGCCCACGCCCAATGTGCTCTGGGACCTGGTGGACAGGCTCGGGTGAGCTGACACCCCCCCCCCCCACACACCCCCCCCTCGCACACACACCCGCTGGCCGGGACCCTCACCCGTGGGCTCAGCTTGCTCTGCCCTGCCTGGCGGCTCTGGGCTGGGCGCAGTGGGATCTCAGGAGCAGAGTTGAAGCCAGTTAAGAGGAGCGTCCTGCCCTCCTGGTCCCTGGGGTTGTGAAACCTGGAAGGAGGAGGCACCCCGCCCCCCTCTAAGCCCCTCCTCCCGGTAGGAGGTGGCCCCGCCCCTCTAAGCCCCTCCTCCCGGTAGGAGGCGACCCCGCCCCTCTAAGCCCCTCCTCCCGCTAGGAGGTGGCCCCGCCCCTCTAAGCCCCTCCTCCCGCTAGGAGGTGGCCCCGCCCCTCCTCCCTGTAGGAGGTGGTGGCCCCGCCCCTCTCTAAGCTTTTCCCCCCAGTAGGAGGTGGCCCCTGCCCCTCTAAGCCCCTCCTCCCGGTAGGAGGCGACCCCGCCCCTCTAAGCCCCTCCTCCCGCTAGGAGGTGGCCCCGCCCCTCTAAGCCCCTCCTCCCGCTAGGAGGTGGCCCCGCCCCTCTAAGCCCCTCCTCCCGCTAGGAGGTGGCCCCGCCCCTCTAAGCCCCTCCTCCCGGTAGGAGGTGGCCCCGCCCCCCTCTAAGCCCCTCCTCCTGGTTCCTGTCGGGAACTGTCAGGCCGCCTCCCTAGCGATTCCTTTGCTTCCGGCTCCGCGCTCACCGCCCAGCCCGAGGTCAGCCGCGCTCTGGACCGTCCTCATTAGCTGAGCTGAGTCTGTGCACGGAGGGCAAACCGGCCGCTGGCATTTTTAAACCCTCGGCCATTAACATTTCAAATATCACGCCGCGGCCCGGGCAATATTTAAATCCTGACATTTGGCTCCTGGTCTCAGCCAGCGAGGCTCCTCCCTAACGAGACCGAAAGGTTAATCACGTCCCGGGAACTGAGTGTCCGTTCAGCCGGGTTGGGCACACGGATGGGAGGCGGGCCCCTCGGGGGAGGAACCTCGAGGAGCTCGGGGTGACCCCTTTCTCTCCTGTGCCCCAGCATCACCATCCTGGGGACCGGGGCCAAGTGGCTGTCGGTGCTGGAGGAGAGAGACCTGAAGCCAGGTGAGCCCCTGACGGCCAGCCAGGGAGGCCGCCCTCCCCCTCCCGCTCCACCCCCCCACTTCCCCCAGGGAGGCCGCCCTCCCCCTCCCTCTCCACCCCCCCACTTCCCCCAGGGAAGCCAGCCCGCAGGTGCAGGCGGGGTTTCACCTCTCTGCTTCTTCGCGCAGCGGAAACGCACAGTCTGCAGACACTGCACACTATCCTGTCCACGGGCTCCCCCCTCAAAGCACAGAGCTACGAGTACGTGTACACGTGCATCAAGAGCAGCGTCCTGCTGGGCTCCATCTCAGGTGCGGCTGTGGGGGCTGGAGGCCGGGGGGGGCCGGGGCCGGGGGGCTGGGGGGCTGGGGTCCTGCAGGGCTCAGCGGGGTGGGCGCCCGACCAGGCTGGTCCCCAGGAGCCTGCGCACGCCCTCTGGCCCCGCGGCGCCTGCAGGTGGATCTGACAGGCGAAGCACCCGTTTCCTGTGAGCCTGAGTCTCACTTCCCGCGGGAGCCCGAGAGGCGGTTCATTTAGGCTCCCCTCCCGCAGGGAGACGGTCGGAGAGTCACCCAGACACCGGAGGCCTGCGCCTCGGCCTCGGTCTCCTCTCCATTTCTCCCGTGAAGTGGCCCAGTCTGTCTAGAACTTTCCAGTATTTAAATATATATATATATATATACTTGTATTGATGTCAGAGACAGGAAGGAAGAAGGAGAGAGAAACATCCATGATGAGAGAGAATCATGGATCGGCTGCCTCCTGCACGCCCCCCACTGGGGATGGAGCCCGCAACCGGGCCTCTGCCCTGACCGGAACCGAACCGGGACCTCCTGGTTCCTGGGCCGCCGCTAGTCCACTGAGCCCCGCCGGGCAGCCGGGCCGTCGCCGTGCTCACGGGGAGGAGCGGGGCTGTGCTGTGGGGCCTCCCTCCCCGTTGGTCACTCGTGAGAAACAAACACTTGGTCTCCATTTTCTGACTTGGAATCCGTCTCTCGCTGTCGCAGGCGGCACCGACATCATCTCCTGCTTCATGGGCCAGAACGTCTCTCTCCCCGTCTACAGAGGCGAGATCCAGGCCCGCAACCTGGGCATGGCCGTGGAGGCCTGGGACGAGGCAGGTACGGTGCAGCCGTCTGCGGGGACGGGGTGTGAGGGGTGACGTGGGAGTGCGCGGGGCGGTCGGCTCGGTGCCGGCGGGCGTGTCCTCGCTGACCTCCCCTCCCCTCCCCCAGGCAGGGCCGTCTGGGGCGAGAGCGGCGAGCTGGTGTGCACCCGGCCCTTCCCCTGCCAGCCCACGCACTTCTGGAACGACGAGGCGGGCAGCAAGTACCGCAAGGCCTACTTCTCCAAGTTCCCCGGTAGGCGGGCCTGTGGGTCCAATTCCGGACGTCCCCTCCCCGTGCCCCTACCCCCGACAGCTCCCCCACCTCCCGCCCCGCCCGAAGCCCAGAGAGGCCGCACCCACGCAGCTCCTGGCACCCGGGGGCGGACGCGAACTCTGGGGGGCACCTCGTCCCTTCGGCGTGAAGCGTCCTATGCGCGGGAATTGGGGCTCAGCCTCATCTTAACCACGTCTGTGCCCAGAGCCCCGCGGCCCCACGTGGCACCAGCCACACGATGGCCTGCGGGAGGCGGGAGGCGGGAGGCTCGCTCGCTCGCTCAGAGACAGGGCTCCTGCGAGGGGGCCCGGCTGCCTGGGCCTCTGCCTTCGGTCTCACACCCCGTCCCCCAGTCCCCACAGAGATGTCGGGCAGGGCTTTCTGGGCGGAATGGTTCGGGCCGCCGGCCACCCGCACAGACGCACACCTCGCGGGCACCTTGCCCTGAGCAGGAGGGGCTGGTTTAAGCTCTGCCGCCCGCTGCTCTTAGTGCACTGGGCCAGCGGCGGTAGACTGGGACCTCAGCGGCCGTCTGTCCAGGGCTGTTTGTGCGAAGCTCTTGCTTCCTGCAGACTCTAGCCCAGTGTTGGCGAACCTTTTGAGCTCAGCGTGTCAGCATTTTGAAAAACCCTAACTTAACTCTGGTGCCGTGTTACATATAGAAATTTTTTGATCTTTGCAACCATAGTAAACAAAGACTTATATTTTTGATATTTATTTTATATATTTAAATGCCATTTAACAAAGAAAAATCAACCCAAAGAATGAGTTCGTGTGTCACCTCTGACACGCGTGTCATACGTTCGCCATCACTGCTCTAGAGCAAGCATGTCAAACTCGCGCCCGCGGGCCGCATGCCTCGTTTGTTAGGCCCGTGTTAGCCTTTGACTTTGACATGCTTGCTCTAGAGGGAATCTGATTGGGCATAAACCACACGTGGAGAATCAGAACAGGCAGGTGACAGGCACCCTTGCCCTGTCCCACCCCCACCCCCACCCCATACCATGCGGTTTCCGGCCGGGCTCCTGGGGTGACCCCTTCCCCTGGGGTGACCGAGCGCCTCTGCCGCCGCAGGTGTCTGGGCGCATGGCGACTACTGCAAGATCAACCCCAAGACGGGGGGCATCATCATGCTGGGCCGCAGGTGAGGGTCTGGTCGCCCCCCTTCCCTGGAGCCCCTCTTCCCGAGGCCGCCGCCTGTGTCAGCTTCCCACGGGCCTGGCTCACCTTCCTGGGCTGGGAGCTGGGGGTGGGGGTGGGAGGTGGTGGGGGCGTAGGGAGAGGCCCGCACCAGAGGCACAGCCGGTGACCGTCACAGGCGGCAGCTCTCCCGGTCGGGGCTCGTGGGTCCTGGGGCCCCCACAGCGGGAGGGACCCTGCACGGGGAGGTGCAGTGAGGGGACAGGGTGTCCACACGAGGGGGCTGCCTCGGTACCTGGCTCTGAGTTTAGGGGAGAGAGAGGGAGGGAGGGCTGGTTGGGATCAGAAGAGGGCACTCGAGCCTTCCGTGGCCGGCTGTGTGGAAAGGGGTGCCCACCACGCGGGGGCCCCTCCGGGACATGGCTCGCTCAGGAGCCACTCTGCGTTCATGCCCGCGTCTCTCTCCCCAGCGACGGCACGCTCAACCCCAACGGAGTGCGCTTCGGCAGCTCGGAGATCTACAACATCGGTAGGTGCTCCCTCTCCAGAGTTGTCCTCAAGTCCCTCAGGAGGGAGGGTGTCCTGCGGGGAGCCTGGAGGTCGGCTTTCCCACGACCTCCCCTCTGGCCCCACGCCTCCCGCTGTGAGTTGGGCACGGATGAGCGTGTCCTTCCCGGGATGTACCTCGTCCCGGTCGCTTGCAGCTCCCAGGACCTCAGGAGGGGGCTCTTTAGGGGTCCCCGGCCCGGCCCCGTCCTGTCGCTGCCCTGCTCCTGGTGAGCTGTGTGAGGTTCGTTACCTGTGCCTGCTCCTTGCGAGTGAAGGTACAGAGCACAGAGAGGTTGCGTGAGTGCTGAAGGTCACACAGCACCACACAGGGCGCCAAATACAGGGTGGGCCCCTGGGCCTTACAGCTGCACGCCCCCCACTGGGGATGGAGTCCGCAACCCGGGCATGAGCCCTGACCGGGAATCGAATCGTTACCTCCTGGTTCAACCACTGAGCCATGCTGTCTGGGTTTTAAATTTTTTAAATTTAAATTTATTTTTTGTTAATCCTCACCTGAGGATATTTTTTCCATTAATTTTTTTAGAGAGAGTGAAAGGGAGGGGGAGAGAGAAAAACATTGATGTGAGAGAGACACATGGATTGGTTGCCGCCTGCATGGCCCGGCTGGAGCCAGAAATGGAACCTGCAACCCAGGTACATGCCCTTGACCGGGAATCGACCCCGTGACCCTCCAGTGCCTGGGCCGAGGCTCTAACCACTGAGAAACACTGGCCCGGACAAGCCTCCTTAAAAAAATGTAATCTGGAAAGTCAGGGCCGCACATGCCTCTTCCTCGGAGACCGTCCAGCTTAAGGGGGCGCTGTCTCCCCGGTGGGGTGATTGTCCACCTGTCCCCGCACCCCCAGGGCTACCGCCGGGAGGGCTGGGAGAAGGGCCCAGCCTCCCCTGCGCCTCTCCCCGGGGGCCGGGCCGGCAGAGGCCACGTGTCTGAAGCCTGGTCCCCGTCTCGCAGTGGAGGCCTTCGAGGAGGTGAGCGACAGCCTGTGCGTCCCGCAGCACAACCAGGACGGCGAGGAGCGCGTGGTGCTCTTCCTGCGCATGGCGGCGGGCCACGCCTTCCGGCCCGCCCTGGTGCAGCGCATCCGCGACGCCATCCGCAGCGGCCTGTCCGCCCGGCACGTGCCCAGCCTCATCCTGGAGACCAAGGGCATCCCGGTGCGTACGCCCCGGCGGGCCTGCCCCCGCCCCCGGCCCCTGGCCCCTGGCGGCGGCCGCCGGCGCACTGGCACCTCCCGGGGGCCCACGCGCTTGGGGACTCAGGGCCAGGCTGGCTCGGGCTTTATATATAGCTTGTCCCTGTTGCCTGGCAACAAGTCCCTTTTCCCCTGCCACCCCCCTTTTTTAACCCTTCCTAAATCGCACCACAAAGCACCTTCTGCTAGACGCCCCCGTTCAGAGAGCAAGCAGGCCCAGCCCTGCACCCCCCCGCACCCCCCCCTCCACCGGCTTTTCCCACGTTCCCCACGCGGTTTTAGCGGGTTCTCGGAATTCCTGTGAGGTTCACTCCAGCTGCCGAAGCGCCGCCCCGGCCGGTTCATTCTAGGTTCCGCCTGGCAATGACCTGCGTCTATTTAGGGGCCTGAGCGCTGTCCGTGCACCCCCCCCCCCATGTGTGTGAGTGGGGTCGGATCACAGCACCAGGGATCTGTCAGCTGAGAGAGGGAAGTGCTGTGTACGTGTGTGTGCACGCGTGTGCGCATGTGTGAACGTGTGTGCATGTGTGTGCATGTGTGTGCATGTGTGTGTACACAGCTGCCTGAAGTCACAGACCAGCGGCCTGCGGAGCAGCTGTTCCCCGCGGCCAGCAGGTGGCGCTGCGCCTCTGAGCTGCTGCCCCGTCCCCGCCCCGTGTTCACTGCGGACTCGCTCCTGTTTGAACGGGGCGCACACGTTCCTTTCCGTTTGGTGACGCAGGGGTGTGTGTGCCCACAGCTCGGGCGTGCTCCCCTCCCTCGGCTCTCGGTGACTGTGGGCCGCCCCTGACCAGGAGGCGGCGGCGGCTCCCATGACATCCACGCTGGTTTTGTCGGCTGGTGGGGGGTCCGGTGACCAGCTCCCACGGCCAGCCCGGTCCTTCTGCGGGAGCTCGGACGCGCGCAAAGCTCGCCGTCGTGCGGGCCCTGGGCTGAGGGCTGGGGCTGGTCTCCGGTGGGAGGCGCGGGGTGGGCGGAGCGAGGGGCTCCTCCCCCTGGGGGTTAACCGCCTGTCCCCTCCGCCCGCAGTACACCCTCAACGGCAAGAAGGTGGAAGTGGCTGTGAAGCAGGTCATCGCGGGGAAGGCCGTGGACCACCGCGGCGCCTTCTCCAACCCTGAGACCCTGGAGCTGTACCGCCACGTGCCCGAGCTGCAGGGCTTCTGAGCGCGGCCCAGCCATGCGCGCGCCCCCGGCACCCGCGGCGCCCCCAGCACCCGCGGCGGCCGGCGCTGTAAGGCTGGGGTCCAGGACGTGGCCCAGACCCGCGGCTCCGCTCCTGGGGATGGGCACCCGGCTGGGGGCTAGGGGCTGGGGGCTGGGGAGGAACCTGCCCTCCATCCGGGAGGACCTGGTCTGCCCGCGCCAGTACGTGGACCTGCCCTGGAGGCCGGGGCGCGGGCTGGGCGTGGCAGTGAGTGTGGAGGGGTGTCCGTGCGCACGTGCTCGGCCCGCAGCCCCCCCCTCGGCCTCCCCCGCGGCCCGCTCCGCGCTGTTCAGGTGCGGATCTGCACCTCCAGCTCCGGCCGCTGGTCCTCCGGCCGGTCTGTCCGCTGGTTGCCAGGACCCGGCGGCCGACCGCGTGCGCCTCCTGGCGGTGGAGGGGACTCACCGTTCCTGGTGGGCGCGGCCCGGAGCAGGCGGTCCCTCCGCGGAGGGAGTGGGCCCCCGGCTGCATCTGACGTTATTTCATGGACCGAACGGGTTAATGTCTCAGGTGAACTGTCTGGTGCGCGGGCGCTTGGCGAGCCAGCTGTCCCTCCTGCGGGTGCCCCGAGCGGTGGACGCCTCGCTCCTCGGGTCGGAGATGGTGACCCTCCGGCCAGTGCGCCCCGGCCCAAGGTTGGCGGTGTCGTGTTCTTCCTCTTCCGCTGAGCGCTTGTGTCCACTTCGTGTCCTTTACACGGAGCGCAATGAAGGACTTCGCCGAATCCCTTTCCTTCTGATCACACGCCTGTAGGGGAAGGTGCCCCGGGAGGCAGTGCAATAAACACGTGTGCGCCACCGTGCCGCGTGCTCGCGTGCTTTCTCGGAAGGGGCGCCGGCTCCGCAGGCAGGAGGCGGGCTGGGCCGTGGGGACGGCAGGAGCCCGCCATGTCCCCGTGACAGCCATTCATCCGTGGGAAGCACAGCCGGGGGCGCTGCCTTCAGAGCCGGCTGCCTGGGCTCAAGTCCCGGGTGGACCAGCTGGGCCCCTCGGTCCGTGTCCCGGCCACTCGGGGCCTCAGCTTCCCCGCCTGGAACACGGGACCGTGGGGACACGCCAACCTGGCGATAGGAACAGAGTCTCGGCCGCGGCCCAGGGCGCAGGTCTCGGCGGCACCTGTTCGGTTGTTTGGATCCAGTTTAGAATCTGGGAGGTTTCACCACTGCTCTTGAAATCGCCTGGTGGGAAGCTCACACCGGCTGACCGCCCGCACCACGGGACACCCTTCGAAGGCCTTGCCATGCTATGTTTATTTATTTAATTTAAAAAATGATTTTAGAGAGGAAGAGGGAGAGAGAAACATCCAAGGGAGAGAGATATGCGTCAGCTGCCTCCTGCACGCCCCCTTCGGGGGATGGAGCCCGCATCCCGGCTGTGCCCTGACCGGGATCCAGCCAATGACCCTGCCCTGCAGGGGACGAAGCCCAACCAGCGGAGCCACACCGGCCAGGGCTGGGGGGCGGTTCTCGAGTGTCTGATGAACACACGTCAGACCGCAGTGCAGTCATCAATCGCCATGTACGTCTCCAAGGCACCAGCCCTCGCACATGCTGCGGCCTCCAGTTAGATTTGGGGGGACCAATTCGTGTGTCAGGAGCGCCCCCTTGGCCAGCCTGGCTGAAACGGCGGCTTTTAAGAAGGAAGTTGTTTAACCCTCCAGACGTGGCGCGTGCAGAGGCTGCCCATGCTGCCAGGGACGTGGGAGTCGTCACGCTTCTCAGGGTGGATGCGTTTCTGGGGCTCCCCTTCCCCTGCCCGGGCGGTGAGCCCCCCCCCCCCCCCCACGGGCGTCAGGGGCTCGCCCAAGTATGTGACACATAATTGCTTTCATGTTCCGCCCGGCACGCGCATGTCGATGGCCACGGTGCAGATGTGACAATTCTATTAGGCCCGGTGTCCGCATGGCTGACCTTGCAAATTGAATCCCGGGGGTCAGGCCTTCCGCCCGCGGCTAGATTTCATGTTCCCGGCGCGGGGAGGGCCTGGGCGGTGGGGCTGAGGTTTCGGGGCCGGGGCACCTGTCCGTCCCGTCCTGCCTTCTCCCCCTCCGCTCCCCAGGCAGACAGACGGCCGCCCTGATGCATGGGCCCCGCCCTGGCGTTCGGAGCCTCCCTGTGTCTGTCTGTCTCTAACTCTGTGTGTCTTTCTCACTCTGTCTCTGTTTTTCCTTCTTTCTCACTGTCTCTGTCTCTGTTTCTGTCTCTCGCTCACTCTCTGCTGTCTCCCGGGCACTCAGCGGGTCTCTGCGCCCAGCTATCCCACCAGCGTTCCCCAGCTCCGAGCTGTGAGCTGGCGCCTCTTCCAGGTGGCGGGCGGATTTGAGTTGCGGGCCTGGTGCGCATCAGGCACCAGCTCAGTCTTTGCACTGACGGGAGGCGCTCGGAGCCTCCTCCGGGTCCGTGGAGACGCCCGGGGCGGTCGCCGGCCGCCACCCGGACAGTGCTTTGGCTGACCCCGGGCGGCTTCATCTGCAGCCTCGGGCCCAGGCTCAGCCTGGGAGCCAGGAAAGCCGGGCCTTCGGGATCCGGGACGGCTGAGCCGCGAGGCCAGAGGCTGCCTCGCAGGATCCCGAGTCACAGTCACGAGGGAGGCACTGTGGGCGCCGCGGCCACGGAGCGGGGCGCACCCTCGCCCCTCAGCTGGGAGCGGGGAGCAGGGGGGCGGCCGGCGCTGCGTTCCTGGATGATGAGCTCAGGCCGCTGGGAGCGGTGCAGAGCCACGCACAGAGCCAGCGGGAGGCCGTGTGGGCCCCGTGGCTCCGACCACGCCCGGGACTTGGCCTCTGGTCTTCCCCCCCACCCAGTGCCGGCTTCCCTCCAGCAGCGAGTTTGGTCTCGTGCCCTGGGCACCCCAGCACCTACGGGGGTGCCTGGCGCACAGTAGGGCTAACACACATCTGGCCGAATGAGTCAGGTTTAAGGAGGGCAGTTTAGACTGTCTTTATCCTCTCTCTCTCTCTCTCTCTCTCTCTTTGTGGAGGAAAAAACCCAAACAGGCGCGTCTCCCTCCCAGCAGCCTCTTATGTAACCAGCCTCCCGGGCGGGTGCCCCAGCTGCTCGGTGCCTCTCCTGGCTGCTCTGGCCTCTCCCTCGGAGGCAGCACCCCCCCCTGCCCCCAGCAGCCCGGAGCCTGACTTCGCTGCAGCAGGAGTAGGGGCTCCTGCAGGGGCCGGGGTGGCCCTGGGGCGAGGGCGGGGGGAGCTGACCTCCGCCCTAGGAGTCAGCCCGTGGGAAGGTGCCTCCCACGGCCAGTGCATCTGCAGTCACACCCGTTTGTCTGTTTATGATTTTCCCACGCGCGCTCTCTCTTATGCAATTAAGAGCGATTTCCACTTCAGGTGGTTCGTCAGACCTGATGAACTTGTAAATGTCAAGGTCACTGCAGGGCCCTGTGGGTAGTGTGGGTCCAAGGAGGCTTACAGCCGGGGGCTTACACCTGGGCATTCACTAAACTGGGGGCGTCCCCCCCCCCCGCCCCCACAGGCGCTGTGGCCTGGGGCTGCCACGGCTCAGCACGTGGGCTCTGAGAGGCACCTTGCTGGACAGGAAATATGAATTTTTCTGTGTTTTCGACGCCACTGGACGGAGGCTGTTGTGCTGAGAGGTTTTGCATCCGGTCCATTTGGGCTTCCCGGGTTCCGGGACCCGCCTCCGCCCAGCGGGCAGCTTTGGGTTAAAGTGTCCGAATAGCAGGACTTGAGCCATTGGGGCATCACCTCAGGGGGCAGGAGGCCTGGAGGCAGCGCCTGTGGGGCTCACACCAGGGCCCAGGGATTCTCATGTTCTTATGGCCCAACAGGCGGCCAGTGCACCCCATCACACCTCACTCATGGGGCACAGGGTGCCCACAGCCCCCCTGTCCCCCACTGGCCGGGTCTGGGTCACATGCCTCCTGCAGAACAGCCCCCGCCCAAGGCACCGTGGAGGGGACTCACTCCCCTGCCCAGGGCTGAGGGCTGCCACTCACACCGGCGGGGGCGGGGGGGGGGGGGGGAGGCTGCTGGGCAGGAAGACAGGCAGCCAGTGTCCGGGGGTCGGGCCTTGGGCTGCGCAGAGGCTGAGAGACCCTGGTGCCGACGGCCCGGGGTCCAATGCGGTTCCGCCGCTGTCCGGCCGGCCGTGCGACCGAGGGGAGATGGCTCCGTCTCGCTGAGCCTGTTTCCTCGGCCACAGAGCCAGTGGCTGGTTGTGAGGAGCAGAGGAAGGAAGGCTGTGTTGGGACGAGAACTCACACACGTGTGGATAGGAGGACATTCCTGGCAGCCGGCGGTGCCCACAGCCCGGGTGTTCCCACAGGCGAGTGGGCACCCACGCCCACACCCACAGGGGGTGTATTGTTCCGCTCTGAAAGGCAGGGACCTGCTGGCTCGCACCCCAGTGCGGCGGGACCTCGAAAAGGCCCTACTCAGTGCAAGGGGCCGGACACAGACCACTTCCTTCATGTCCCGCGTATAACGACAGGCCCGGCCGAGGTAGACCCACAGGGACAGGCAGCATGTGGTGGGCGGGGAGGGGCGTTGGGGGCGGGAACCGGGTACAGGGTTTCTGTCTGGGGGAGGGAGAATGTTCTGGAACTGGTAGTGGGGGCGGTCACAGCCCCAAGCGGGGACGGATCGCCAGGGAGCCGCACGCTGAAAGGGTCGGCGGCACATTCTATGCCGTGTGCGTGTCCCCACAACAGGACGGGGGAGAGACGGAGCGGAGCCCGCCAGGCGCGTGCCAAACGCCGTGTCATTCCTCGTTCCTCGTCTTTCTGTTTCCACTTAAAATGCTCCGGCACACGATCCCCCCACTTTTTAAGATGAAGTTTACTGGGGTGACCTGGGTTAAGAAGATTGTCTAGGTCTCCGGGGCACAGTGCTAGGGACCTCATGTGTACCTTGCATTGTGAGCTCACCACCCAGAGCCAACTCTTCTAGCACATTAAAAAATACAGTTATTTGTACTGGTTTCAGAGAGGAAGGGAGAGGGAGGGAGAGAGAAGCATCCATGATGAGAGAGAATCATGGATTGGCTGCCTCCTGCACGCCCCCTACTGGGGATGGAGCCCATAACCCGGGCCTGTGCCCTGACCGGAATCAAACTGTGACCTCCTGAATCACAAGGGCCAGGCTTCTAGCACACTTTTTAAAAAAATATATATATCTTATTGATTTTTTACAGCGAGGAAGGGAGAGGGAGAGTTAGAAACATCGATGAGAGAGAAACATCGATCAGCTGCCTCCTGCACACCCCCCACTGGGGATGTGCCCACAACCAAGGTACATGCCCTTGACTGGAATCGAACCTGGGACCCTTCGGTCCACAGGCTGACGCTCTATCCACTGAGCCAAACCGGTCAGGGCTTTCTAGCACACTTTAAGCTGTTCCCAAACCCCGCCCCCTGGGTCTCTTGTCCAGCCCTGAGTTTCACCCATCCATCTGTCTGTCTGTCCATCCATCCATCCGTCCATCCAACCACCATTTACCGGACACCGCCCTGGGCCCAGCGGCTGCTTGGTGACCAAGGCGCAGGCTGACCTTCCCGGGCGGGAGATGAGCAGGGATGGAGTTTCTCTCCCTGCACATCCGCCACCAGGTAGTCACAGCTGTTCTGCAGAAAAATAAAGTAGGGAAAAGGGACAGAGAGAAGGGGAGAGAGAGAGAGAGAGAGAGAGAGAGAGAAGGAGAGAGAAGGAGAGAGCGAGAGAGAGAGAAAGAAGGAGAGAGAGAGAGAGAGAGAAGGAGAGAGAAGGAGAGGGGAGGGGATGCTTGAGGCCGGGGCTCCCCAGAGTGGTTGCCCTGAAGGAGCCCGCCTCCCTCCACCACGGGCCCAGGCGCCCGGTGAGCTGGGGACGCCTCCCTCCTGCCTCCCAGGCAGGTGAGCGCCACGCTGTTTCGGGGGCCCCCTCCCCGCACCGTTCCCGGGGGGGGGGGGGATTTGAGTGGGTTCCGGTTCAGGGTCAGCTAAACAGGAGCCTTCGCTGGGGCAATCGAAGGCTGCCGGTCTTTGCAAGGAGCATCCATCCAACTGGCGGGTCACGTCGGGGGTCGCCGGCTGCGGCTGGAAGTGCTGTCGGTGCAACGGGTGAAGGGGTCTCTCAAGGCCTCTGCGCGCGGGGGGGAGGCGGGGCAATCTTTTCGCCTGGCGCCCCCCCCTCCCCCTCGGACCCCCCCCTCCAGGTCCCGGTCTTTCTTTGCTGCGCAGGTCGGGCCCGCAGTACCAGCGGCCGCCACGCGATGGCAGTGTCGCCCTAGGTTTGCAGCCCCGCGCGTGGGCTGAGCCGCAGCGAGGGGCGGGGGCGGGCCCGCGTGGGGGCAGCTGCCGCGGGGTGGAGCCTAGCGCCGCGCCGAGGCCTTGGGCGGGGGCCAGGCTGGTTCCTACTTGGAGCTGCCGCCCCACCACGTCCAGAGCGGGGGCAGGGCCTTCCCGGCCTCAGGGTCCCTCTCTGTACCCCAGGGGTTTGGGCTGTGGGGTTCTGTGATCCTGCCCCGGGCTGGGGTGGGTTTCTGGGTTCGCTGGGAGGGGGGATAGGGCGGGAGTGAGAGGCCCGCTCCGCCCAGCCCTGGGGGGTCTCCTAGGTCATTGCTGCCAGCGCCGCCACCCCCCATGCCCCCCCCCCCCAGCACCCCTGCAAGATCAGGGAAGGCCTTGCCCTGCTCATATCAACGCCAGAAACACCCCCCTTAGATGTGGACTTGTTAATATGCGGACACCTCCATCCAATCAGGGCGCAGGCCGAGGAGAGGCGGAGCTGGGGTTGTCATTTCCGCTGGCACAGGAGCTCAGAGAGGGCGAGGGGCTTGCCCAAAGTCACACAGCGGGGAGGTGGCGAGGGCGCCCTGAGAACCCGGCCCTCTCCTGGCTTGGCCTGGGGGAGGGGGGGGCGGAGGCCTGTCCGTCCACCTCCGCTCTGTCTCACCAGCACTTCAAACACATGGGCAGGGCTGGAGAGGGAGTGGGAGTGGGCTACGTTTTATTTATTTTTTATTTCTATTTTTTTAAAATGTATTTTTATTGATTCCAGAGAGGCAGGGAGAGGGAGACAGAAACGTCAATGATGAGAGAGAATCAAGGATCCGCTGCCTCCTGCACGCCCCCTACTGGGGATGAGGCGCAAACCCAGCATGTGTCCTTGCCTGGGGATTGAACTCTGACCTCCCGGTTCATAGGTTGACACTCAACCGTGGAGCCACGCTGGCTGTGTGTGTGTGGTGGCGTCTATTTTAGATGGGGTGGTCTGGGAAGGCCTCCTGGAGGAGGTGACATTTGAGCTGAGACCTGAAGGGAGAAGGAGCGGGTCCTGGGATGACCTGGGAGGGGGGCCCAGGAGAGGAGGCCCCAGGGCGAAGGTGTGCAAGTCCCCGGAGGCTGGGAGGCTGCAGGGCCATGAGCCAGGGGCCGGCTGGCAGAGGCAGGTGAGTGGAGGTGCCGCTGCCCCCAGACCCAGCTCTGCCCTGAGAAATGGGGTGCCTCTGCGGGGTGGTCCTGAGTGGAGAGCAGGAGGCCTGATCCCGTGTGACTGGGGGACACAGGCCCCCCTCCCCCATGCACCCTTCTTATCTCTGGGCACAGACGCCCAGCTTTCTCGGGCCTGGAGTCCGTCAGACACGTGGGCACCGTGGCAGGAACACCCCAGGCCGCGCGGGCACGTGTCCCCGCCGTGGCAGCCCCTCCCAATGAGCTGCGTGCGCATTCCCCCCCTCGGGCCGGCCACAGGGAACCCCATGCGTGGTCCTTGCCACCCTCACCCCGCACAGGCCGGGCGCACAGTAGGTGCTCAGCTCGGCCAGCACTCGGGAATGAGAGCGGGGGAGAGAGGAGGGACCCCAGAAAAGGCCTGACAGCTTTGGGGGTTCATCACAGAGAGGGGACAGCGGGGGCCTCCAGGAGGCCACCCACTGCCCAGCCTGGTATGTGGGTCTCCGTGCACCCCAGGCCTTGCCAGGGTGCTGGCTGGGGGGCTCGGCCAGGCCTGGGAAAATCCCCGAATGTTTCCTAATTAACCCGGGCCGGGCCTCCCCACCTGCCCCAGCCCCGTCTCCCCCCTTCATCTCACAAGAGCCGAGCTCTGCTAATGAGCCTGTCGGTACTAATGAGGCAGGTGCCCGGCAGCCCCTGGCCAGCTGGGCGGGGCGCAGGCCGGGCCGCGGGGGAATCAGACAGGAGCACGAATGGCCGCGGTGATGAGAGTAATAATGGCCGCGGCGGCCCCTTCGCACAGCTCGCTTCCTAGTTAGCGCGGGACCTGGGACCCCAGGTGGAGGCCACCACGGCGCCGGCTTCTCAGATGGGGACACTGAGGCTGGGGAGGGGTCACGGCGCCCCCCCTCCAGGGTGCGCAGCTAGAGAGCGGCAGGGCCAGCCGGATGCTGGGCCCCGACTCCAGGCTGCGGACGTCCTTCCCAAACCCTCGCATCACTCCGCGGCCTCCCTGACCGGCTGCGGAGTCTGACCCACTTTGTCAGGGAAAACGGAGCCGGGGGAGCCGGGGGGGGGGGGGGGGCGGGGGGGGGGCTGGCGGGTGGGGGTTGGGGAGTGCGCGGACTCCAACCCCAGGCGCCCCCTGCCCCCCCCGCCCCCCCCCCCCCCCGGGCCCCCTGCGCTTGCAGCTGTGCGGGGCGACTTTCAAGGCATCTGCGGACTGCTGGCCGGATGCCCGGCCTGGCCCAGCCGCGCAGCCACGCCCGGTGCCCGCCCGGGTTGGGGGTGGGGTGGGCTTCTGGATACAGGGCACCGGGAGCCGCTGAGGCCCTGCCCCGGGCTGGAGGCATCCGGCCACCCGTCCTCCTCTCTGTCTCTGCTCCCCCCCCCCCCCCCCGTGCCTGCCCCCCACGGGGTCACTGACCCGCTCGGCCTTCCCCCCCACTGCGCCTCGGGGGGTGTCCCTGCTGCTCACCGGGGTACACAGCCCACGACCCCTCAGATCTGTCTCAGGATCCCTGACCGCCCCCCCGCCCCCCCAGGTACCCCCGGCTCCCCGCGGCCGTCCCTGCCGCCCCTCCCCCAGGCACCCCGAGCTGTGCCAAATCTATTGCGGGACCTTCGCCTGCGCTCAGCCTCGCCGTCCCTGCCACCTGCCCCATCCCAGGACCTGCCTCGCCTCCCGCAGCCCGGACCTGGGGACTCCCCCGCGACGCCCCGACCCCCCTGCCCTTCCCGGGGCGAGTCACCCCGCGGCTGTGCCCGCGCCCCGCCCCCGCCCGCCCCCGCGGGTCTCCCCCGGCCTCCGCGGCCCGGCGCCCTCCCCCCCGGGGACGCCAGGGAGTGGCACGTCCCGCCGCCTATCACCGGGCGGCCGCCCGCTGCCCCGGCTCCCGCGGCCCCTCCCCCGGCCTCGCCGCCCCTCCCTCCGCGCCCCTCCCTGCTCCGGGCGCTCGCTCGCCGCCTCGCTCACTCTCTCCCCGGCTCAGGGGCGGCCGGCAGCTGGCGCGGCGGCGGCGGCGAGGCCGGGATGGGACGGGCGCTGGGACGCAGGAGCCGCGGAGGCGGTGGCGGCGGCGGCCGGGGCCACGCCACTCGGGCCAAGCTCAGGGCCGCCGGCGAGGGCGCGGGGCGCTGAGCCTGGACCCCGCTCCCTTCCGCGCCCGGCGCAGCCCCAGAAGCGCCGCCCGCGCCGGCCGCCTGCGCCCGGGAAGAGCCATGTCCGCAGCCCCGGCGTAGCCCCCCGGTCGCTCCCGGGAGCCGCGGGCCGGGCCGGGCGCGCGACCGGAGCAGCGCCCCCCGCGCCCCCCGCGCGCCGAGGACCATGCCGCCCCCGGGCCGGGCGCCGCCGCTCGGGCTGCTGCTGGCGCTGACCGCGCTCCGGTGCCCAGGTAACGCGCCCCCGGGACCCCCTCCCCGACCCCGGCCGCGGCGCACAAAGTTGGCTCCGGCGCGGGGCGACCACCTCCTCCTCCTCCAGTCCCTGGCTGCTCGCCTCTTCCTGACTTGGCGAGACCTGGGGAGACCCTGGGAACCCGGGGGCCCCCAGCACGGACCCCCTTTCCAAGCGCGAGCCCGCCCGCCCTCCTCCCCAGCGCCCCTGCGGATCCTCTGAGAGCGCCGAGCCTCCGGAGGCGAGTGGGGGCGCGCCTCCAGGAATCCAGCCCCCTCCCCGCCCCGCCTTGGGGCGCCATCCCCCCAGGCCCTGGTTCTCGCGGGGTTTCGCGGTGGCGGGGCGTCGGTGGACCCCCTCTCTTGGCTTCCGCATGCCCGTGGGCGCAGGGCCCTGAGTTCCCAGGACACCTGCGGGCCGGGCCCGACTTCGGGTCGCCTCTGCCCGCGCAGCCTGGCGCGTCCCCAGCGCCTCCCCGCGCCCCGCGGCACTCGGGGACCCCTCCCCAGCGGCCTTGCCGCCGCCCCAGCGCCCGGACCTCCAGGCCGCCCGGCAGCCCCGGGCGGGCGCGCAGGGCCTCCGGGAACGCGGTGACGCCCGCCGCCGGCGCCTGGGTCCGGGAGCCGGGCTCCGCCTGCACCGGCGCAGTGTGCGTGGGAAAGGCAGCCTCTCAGCTATTTTCCGTCTCCGCTGGAGTTCGGGGAGCTTGCCGCCGCCTCGGCGCGGCTACGTGTTGGTTCGAGCGGCAGCTGCTCCTAAAATGCCGGGCCCTCCCCTCCCCCGCCGCCAGCCGCGGAGAAACAGCGAGAGGCGCGGGGAGCGGGGCGCAGTCACCCGCGGGGTTCGCGCGCGCGGCGAGAGCTCCCTTCGCCGGACCCTTTCGAGCCGGGACCGGCGGTTTCCCAGCCGGGAGAGCCCCCCACCGTGTTCCCGGCAGCCTCGCCGCCCGGGCGCGCGGAGCAGGAGACGCGCAACCCGAACTTTTAAGCTGGAGCGTCTGGGGAGGCGGCGGAGCAGCGCGACGCGCGTGCGTGGGGGAGTGAGCGTGTCTCCCTCGGAGGTGCCCTCCAGTGACCCCGAATGTGCGAGAAAACCTCCGTCCGGAGGCCCCTTCCCTTCGGCCCGAGGTGCCCATCGGCACCCCACTCTCCAGTGTGCTCGGCGCATCGGCAGCCCCGGGGCGGCGAGGCTGTGCGCCCTCCGCGGGGCACCTGGGAGCCGCGGTGGCCGGGGCGGGCGGGGGAGGCGGCCTCCTCCGAGCCGAAGCCCCGGGACCTGTTCCCCGAACGCACAGGCCTCGGGGCTGGGACGTTGGGTTTGGCGCCGGCTTTGTTTCCCCTCCGGGCTCAGCGTTGGCCTGGATGCGCTCGCGAGCGAATGCTGGAAATTTCCTAGAGAAGCCGCCTGCCTGGTGCGGTGTAAGAGGACATGGCGAGCCCCCCCTGGTCCCCCCAACCCCATCTCCTCCCCCGGCCACGGGAGAGCTTGTGCCCGGCTCGGGGAGGCCTGGGCCGCGGGAGGGAAGGCGCGCCACCCCTGAAATCTGTTGCTGGCCCAGCTCCTGACCCGGCTGTCTCCTCCCCCGCCCCCCCGGCCCCCCGCCCCCCATCACCAGGCCTTTGGAAGCTCATGTCTACCCCCCCCCTCCTCCCCAGGGACATAAAGGGAGACAGTTTGACACCTATATTTAGCAGCAGCTCGGAGACCTGGGCAAAAACAAGGCTGAAATTCCTGAAAGATACTTAGTTGCCTGCGGTTGGTTAGAAAGGTTTGCAGGCAATTAACCAGAGCGTCCCTCAGAGCCGGTGGGATTGGGGGGTGGGATTGGTGGGATTGGGGGGGTCCTTTGGGCAAGATTTGCTCGCGGCGCTTGGCGGAGGGGTTGGCGGAGTTGGGCGGCAAGGAAGGGCCTGCTCGGAGTCGCCGCAGGGGCTGCCCGCGCCCACCCCTGCCCGTGCCCCCTCCTGCGTGGGCAGCTGCCTGGTAAAGAGCGTGGTGGGTGCACGTGGAGCCTCGCGAGGGCTTAACCATATGGGACTGTGCTTGGGGCGAGTCAGCACAAACCCCCGGCTCCGCGACCGGGGGGCCCCATTATTCGAGCACTTTTGTGCAGGCTGTGGCTTTGCACATTAGCAGCGCGGTGGCATCCCCGCTGGGGGGCGGAGGGGGGGCGGACGCCGGTGACCCACGATGCGTGGGGGTGGCAGCGGCTGACAGAAGGGCCTTGTGAGTGGCAGCGCCTGGAGTGGGAGGAGGGGGCTCCCCGCGGAGGCCCTCGCAGCCCCGCCTGGCACCGTGGCACCAGGCACATGGGTGGCTCTTTGGAGAGGCGGCTGGGGAGGGGCAGGCAGTGGTATGCAAATGCCGTGGCCTCCCCTGAGTGATTTAATGGTGGGACAGCGGACATTCCCAGAGTAAATCATTTCAGCATCCGCCCACTCCCCACCGGAGGCAGGGGGGTACAGGGGGTAGGGGTGGGGGGGACCCCTGTCTGGGCTTCGTTGCTTGGAGCCAACAATGGGCATGGCGGCTGCCTTGATCCAGGGGCACCAAAGAAACCCCTTGCTTGTTGGCAGGAAGTCTGGGCGGGTGGTCCCCGGGCCAGCAAAGTCCTTCCTGGGGCCTCATTCCCGGATGAGCCCGCCCCCCCCCCCCCCCAGCCCCCAGTTGTATGTGGCTGGGTGGCCCCTTTCTGCTGTGCTGGGTCTAAACTGAATGCCCTGGAGAGGGTCCCTTTCCCTCTGGCGCTGGGCATTCAGCACAGGCAGCCCCCCCCCCCCCCGCCCCCGTCACCACGGGGACCCCCGCAGCATCACTGGGTGATGGACAGTGAGCCACCAGCCCTTCCCCAGCGGGAATGAGTGGACTCGGAGAGCAAGAACGTGACTCAGAGCCCGGCTGCTGTGGCTCAGTGGTTGAGCGTCGACCTATGAACCAGGAGGTCGAGGTTTGATTCCCAGTCAGGGCACAGGCCCGGTTGTGGGCTGGATCCCCAGTAGGGGGCGTGCAGGAGGCAGCGGATCGATGATGATTCTCTCTCATCATGGATGTTTCTCTCTCCCTCTCCCTCTCCCTTCTTCTCTGGAATCAATGAAAATATATTTAAAAAAAAAAGAAAGAATGGGACTCAGAGTGCGTCCTCCACCAGCCCCTTCGCACCGGGGACAGAGGAGACGCAGCCTCAGCGGGAGTGGGCGTCAGGTCGGGGCTGGGGCGCACACACTTCCTCTTTTTATTAAAACTTCCCCAGGACTTTCTCACGCCATGACTGTGGGCTTAGGTGCCAATGTTGAACAAAGCGGGAGCTGTCAGTATCGCCATCCAGTGCCTGGCTTCTCTCTTGAAACGGGGACATCTGCTCTAGCCCCTGGAGCTCCCTGAGACTCAGTTTGCCCATCTGTAAAATGGGCCCTGTCTTCGCCCACCGGGCGGCTATGACCGAGTGCCCCAGACGGGCTGTCTGATAAGCAACAGACATGTAATCCTCCCCGTTCCAGAGACCGGGCAGTGCGGGACGAAGGTGTGGGCGTGGTCACACCCTGAGAGGACGGTCTCTCTGAGTGCTCACCTGGCAGAGGGGCCAGGAGCTCTCAGGGGCCGGGAAGGGCACTCATCCCATTGGGGGCTCCTCCCTCCAGACCTCCTCAGCTCCCCAAGGCGCCACCTCCTGGCTCCATCACCTGGGGTGTGGGCGGTTTCAACATATGGATTTGGGGGGGATGCAACCTTTGAGCGGAGGCCAGTTCCTGCACCCCCCCCCCCCCCCGTGGTTTCCTCACCAGCTTGGGCCCCTTCCATCTCCCGCCGCCCCTCCTGCACCCCAGGGATCTCCCAGCCCCCTCCCCCGACACCTGACTGTGTAACTGATCGATCCCCTCGCCTTTCGCTTCGGCCCCAAAATTGTTACATACAAAATCAATGAGTCCGATTTGATTTGCTGCATTTCATTACGGCGGGTGGTGGCGGGCCCAGCCTCGCCCGGGCGGCGGTGCTGTGGGCAGGAACCTGAATGAACGTCCGGGTCCTAACTCCTGGGGAGTCCAGTGCAGGGCCTGGGCCCAGTCCAGTGGGGTCGGAGGGCAGGTATAGATAGATGGCAGATGGCATTTTGCCAAAAAAGCTGCTCCCAAGGGGGCAGGGAGCGAGGGCTGCGGGGGTCTGGGCCCTGTCCGCCAGCAGATGTCTCTTGTTAGCGGCTGGCACTTTTTATTTATTTTAAATAAATATGTTTGTATTGATCTCAGAGAGGAAGGGAGAGGGAGCGAGAGAGAGAAACATCAATGATGAGAGAGAGTCATGGACCGGCTGCCTCCCGCACGCCCCACACTGGGATGGAGCCTGCAACCCGGGCCTGTGCCCTGACCGGGAATCGAACCGTGACCTCCTGGTTCCTAGGTTGATGCTCAACCACTGAGACCCGCCGGCCCGGCATGAAGGTGACATTGGAGCAAAGACCTAGGGGCGGAGGGAGTGAGGCAGGGCTGCCTCGGGGAAGAGTTCCACACGGAGGGACTGGCCAGTGCAAAGGCCCTGAGGTGGGCTGTGCGTGCAGGTGCAGGGACAGGAAGGAGGCCATGGGTCCGGCGAGGGAGTCGGGGCCCAGCACCAGGAGGAGAACCCGGGCGGCCCCTGAGGGGCCAAGGCCATGGTCCCGGAAGCGGTGCCGGCTGGGACCACAGAGGCGCCCGAGAGGCAGGAGGAGGAACGGGTGCCGCCTGGTGGATTCTCACCAGGTGCCGCTGCCACGCCTGCCCTGCCTGTGCCTGAGCTGGAATTGGCCCAATCACGATGCATTCGTGACCAAGTGGACAGACAGAACGCATGTCCCTGAGTTTTTGGCGTCGCCTCCTCCGCGCCCCTCTCACACCCTGGGGAGAAGGTTGGGGGGCCGAGCCTGTTTCTGCCACCTGTGAGGTACGTGACATGTGCTGACATCACTAACGAGCGCACAGTGACGAGGACCCAGGGAGACGCAGTGCTCCTGCTCAGGGCCCAGCGCATAGTAGGTGCCCAGCGCATAGTAGGTGCTCAGTGATGAGCCGTGACGTTGGTCGGGACAGTTGAGGAAGCCCGGCTCTGGGACGCTCCCTGCCCTGGACACTCCGCCGGTGGAGGTCGGGCAGGGACGGGTTTTCATTTTTCCTGCGGGGCCACTCCTGTTCCAAGAACAAAAACCCTCTTGCTGTGGTCACGATGGCCCGATGCCTGGGAGAGGCTTCAGGGCGCCGGGTTAAAGAATGGCCAGGCGTTTCGGGGAGAGGCTCACGCAAAAGCCAGACACGGGGACGCAGGGGGTCCCTCAAAGCCTCCGGGGCCCACAGGCTCCGGGTCGTGCTCGCGGGGGGCGGGGGGGGGGGGGAGCCTTTCGAAGAGGCACTGGCCAGCCCAGCCCGGCCGGCGCCTGCGGAGGTGAGGCAGGTGTCGTCCATCTTCCTGATGAGTTTCGCCTCCTCGCCCGGAAGCGGTTCTGCAGGAGCCACAGAGCTGAGGGTCTGCGGGCAGCACCGGGGCCTGCAGCTCCCCAAGGGCCTGGTCAGGCTCCTCCCCGAGGCTGCGGCCAGGGCGGCCTCCAAGGCCCTGAGCTTTGCCCACTCGCCTGGGGAGGCCTCAGCTCGTCCTGGAGAGAAGGCGGCCACCGCGCTGGGTTTGCGACGTTAAGATGCTCAGCGCCCTGGGCCTCTCCGCCAGCTCAGCTCCTGGGGGAAGCGGCCCCGCCCTGGAGAGCCACAGCGTCGGTGGAAACAGAAGCCCAGAGAGATGCGGGTGTGGGGCCGCAGAGGCAGGGCCCGGGCGGGTGGCCGCCCACCTCGGGGAGTGATGCTGACGGATTGGGGCTCACGGTTGTTGGCAGTAAGCAGTGAAGGTAGGAAATCCCGGTGTGTGGGTGTGTGGGCGGGTCTCGGAGGCGGTTCCGAAGGGGGTGAGTGGATAAGACGCGGGAGGCGGTCGGAGGCTGGAAGGAGGGTCCCTGGGTCTGTTCCGACCGAACACCGGGGAAGCAGGAGGCAGACCAGACTGCCCGGGGCACTGCTGATTGTTTCGTTCTGTCTGTAACTTGTTTTTTAAATCCTCACCCGAGGATATTTTCCCAGTGATTTTTAGAGAGAGTGGAGGGGAGGGGGAAAGACAGAGAGAGAAACATCGATGTGAGAGAGACACATTGAGTGGTTGCCTCCCTCATGCGCCCCAACCAGGGCGGGGGATTGAGATTGCGACCCCGAGGCACATGCCCTGGACCGGAATCGAACCCGGGACCCTGCAGTCTGCAGGCCGACGCTCTACCCACTGAGCCACGCCGGCCGGGGCCAGCGCCGTTTATGCTCCGTCTGCCAGCACCGGTGTCCTTGTTTTAGTCAGTAGGCCTGCAGGTGAAACGTTAGGTCAATCAAACTCCATTTCCTCCGCCTGCTCCCGCAATACGTTAGAGACGTGTAGATTCCGTCAGACCCTGAGCTGGCCCGGGCTCCTGGCGCATTGCTTGTTATTTCCTGCACCCCTCAAACCAGGCAGCACCAAACGATGGCCCGTGATCAAATCCGGCCCTCCGCTTGTGTGTTTAAATAAAGTTTTATTGCAACACAGCTGCGCCTGTTTGTTTACATACGGTCGGTGGCTGCTTTCTCACAACAGCGACGCAGGCGATTGTGACAGAGATCCTATGGCCTGCGAAGCCCGAGTAAATGGCCTACACTCTGGCCTTTTATTCAAGACCAAGTTTGCCTTCAAGCAGGGACTGCTCCGTCGATGCGTGTTTACAGCCCTTTGTGGTCAAGAACAAGAACCCTCTTTAACATTAGAGAACATCGTCCAGCGAGTCTGACTGAGCAGAATTGTGGGTCGGGTGTGTCTTGGTTGAAAAAGAAAAACATATTGATCGAACGTCGCCATCAATTCTGCGATGGTCTTGAGCGAGCGGGTTTGGGTAATTGCAGAAGCATTTATGTAACGTTTTAAAAATAGCGCCACACGTGCGTGCGGGATAGATTTTGCTCTGCAGGCAAGTGCGCTGATGGCTCCCAGCTCAGAAGACCCCTCGCGGGGACGCTGCTGGAGGGAACTGGTACTCGAGGGGCCCGCTGGTTAGTTATTTTATCCTCGGGATGACTCTCACCTGCGGGTTGCTTTAAAGATGAACGGAGCCTCCCTCACTAGTTTTGGGGGGACACCCAGGTCTGTTTTCCACACTAAGATTTTGGGGAGGATCCGCCCATGGAGAGGATGTAGCAAATGCAAGAGCATATTCATCTGGATTCTCATCGCTGCAAGGGACAACATCGGGCATTTTCTGGTCCTGGGAGGTGGGAAGGTCTCGGAGGAGACAGCTTCAGGCACGGCTGGATCCAGGGGCTTAACCCTTCTCCTAACCGGAGCTTCTGCTCTTCCCCTTTGAACTATCTCACCGTGCTGAGCCATCTTATTATTATTATTTTTTGAATGGCTGCATAGTATCCCAGGCCATGGGACTATGGAAAAGTATATTGAGCGATTTCCTGCTGCCTCATAGAGTTGGGGGTTTCCCAGACGTAGAGAGGGGGTTCAGAAAGAGTTGCCAAGGGCCATCCCACCCACCAGGAGCACTGTCCTTCCTTGTGAAGGTTTTCATTAAGTTGTGGAATGAACTTTTTTTAAAAAAAGATTTAATATATTTTTATTGATTTCAGAGAGGAAGGGAAAGGGAGAGAGAAATATCAATGATGATAGAGAATCATTGATCGGCTGCCTCCTGCATGCCCCCCCACTGGGGATCGAGCCCGAAACCCGGGCACCTGCCCTAACGGGAATGAACTGTGACCTCCTGGTTCATAGGTCGACGCTCAACCACTGAGCCACACCAGCCGGGCACAACCTCATTTATTTACTTTCCTCCCTAAAGGCCCCATCCTCAGATACAGCCACGGGGGGGAGGGAGGAGCCTTCCCCATGTGAACTGGGGGGAGGACACCAGCCCTCAGCTGCTGTGCCGCCCACCCCCCCGCCCCGAGGGCCTCTTTGTGGAGAAAGCAGGAGCCGCAATTGCCTCCCGCCGCCTCATCACCCCCGGAATTACTCTATTATCGCGCCGACTCCGCGCTCCGCCAGCGCCCGCCAAATTGACAGGATGCTAAAGGATGTTCCAGCAAAGGTCACCCAGCACAGCCTCTGATTAGTTCCTGGGAAAAAGAGTCGGTGATTCCTGTCCTGGCCCAGAAAGAGGGGGGGCAGCCCGCGGCCGCACAGATGCCGGGACCCAGGGGCCGGGCTGGGTCGCCGGGGGGCTGGGAGCTTGCCCGAGGCCTGGTGCGCCTCCTCCACGGTGCTCCTGTCCACGCGTCCTTGTAGGGCCCGCAGCCATTGTTGTGATGGGAGAGATTTGGGAAGAGCCGACAGCGGTTAAATAAATATGATCTGGCCCGGCCCATGTGGTTCAGTGGTGTGCGTCGACCAATGAACCAGGAGGTCACGGTTCGATTCCCCGTCAGGGCACATGCCCAGGTTTGCGGGCTCCATCCCCAGTGGGGGGCGTGCAGGAGGCAGCCGATCCACGATTCTCTTTCATCATTGATGTTTCTATTTCTTTCTCTCCTCCCTTCCTCTCTGAAATCAATACGAATATATTAAAAAGAAATAAAAATAAATTCTGATCTCTCCAAGCAAGGAAACATTTTGCAGCTTCTACAAAAACGAGGCGGGTGTGACCTGGGGAGGGACGTGTGCTGTTCGGGCTAAGACGTGATGGGCAGCAAGGGCTGGAGACGCTGCCGTGTGCACACCGAGGAACACACGTGTGTGTGCGTGTTGGCAGGCTTGGGGGGCTTGGGAGGGTCGCCCCTTGAGGGATCCGTGTAACTGGCAACGTTGGAAACCTCCTGGTGACCTGGCAGAGGGTGGTCCCCGGGCACAGGATGGGCGGAGACTTAATTCTCTCCTTTTTTTAAAAAAAAATATATTTTTCTTGATTTCAGAGAGGAAGGGAGAGGGAGAGAGAAACATCCATGATGAGAGAGAATCATGGACCGGCTGCCTCCTGCACGCCCCCCACTGGGGATGTGCCCGCAACCTGGGCCTGTGCGCTGACCGGGAATCCAGCCCTGACCTCCTGGTTCCTAGGTCGGCGCCCAACCACTGAGCCACACCAGCCCAGATGCAACTGAATTCTTACCGTGGGCTTATTGGTACCGTCTCCACTTGTGCGCCATGCCCATTGATTTAAACCATTTCATTAAACAGTATTTTTCAAAGAAAAATGACAAAGGTCACACTGCCCAACCCCCCCCCCCCCCCCCCCATCCACCCAGCGAGAGAAGGCTCAGCCCAGCTCTGTGCAGACAGTCCCTGGTGGCTCCCGGTGACACGGACAGGGACGGGGACGGGGACAGGGACGCTGCCAGGAGGGTTTCTCTTTGCTGTGGCTTCGTAACACCCTGTCTCCGGCGTCCTCACTCCGCAGCACAGAAATGAGATCTGAAAATCTCAAACACCCACGCCCGAGCTCCAGGCTGGGAGAGAACCCCGTGTTCCCACCAGCCCCTCCCGCTGGGCCGAGGGGTGGGGGCGGGGGTGGGGCTGGGGGGGTGGGGGGTCCCCTGCCGTGAAGCTTGAGGCGCCTCCCCCCCCCCCCCCCCGCCCCCCGCCCCGTGTGCTCCTCATCTTTGAGAGAGAAACAAACGGGCAGGCTGGCTAGGGGGGAAGGGAAGCCTCTATTTCGTGTGAAGCTTTTTTATTTTTTAAATCAGAATTCCCAGCCATTGCACTAGTAGGTTTTTACCTCAAACAACTGGACACAGTCCCCCAAGCCCGTGTCACCTTGCGATGGACGTGGGCCTCCGCGGCGAGGGTCCTTGTGTGTGCACCTTCGTGTGCACGTGCAAACCTGCCTGTTTGCTTTGCATTTTCAACTGTTTATTTCAGAGAGGAAGGGAGAGGGAGAAAGAGAGGGGGGGGGGGAGAGAGAGAGAGAGAGAGGGAGAGAGAGAGAGAGAGAGAGAAACAGCAGTGAGGAGAGAGGACCATGGATTGGCTGTCCCCTGCACGCCCCCCACTGGGGGTGGAGCCCACAACCCGGGCCTGTGCCCTGACGGGGAATCCAACCGTGACCTCCTGGCTCCTAGGTCCACGCTCAGCCCCTGACCAGGTGGCGGCTCTCACGGAGCCCGGCTCTCCAGGGGAATTGTCTGGGATTCCAGCGGAAGCGCATTTCATGCCCGACTGTGCCCGGCTTCGGGCCCGGGGGACCGGCAGTTACCACCTTGGATAATCACACGCCCCATAAGCGGCTCAACGAGTGTGAGGGAGGAATGCAGGTCTGTGTCCCTCAGGGGGTGTGGGTGGAGCAGCGACAAGAGAGGCCCAGGGATGGGGAGACCCCGGCGCCCTGGACTCAGTGTGGGCACGGCTGTCAGGGGCTGACTTTGTGTCAAATCCTCTAGCTCTTCTTCTTTTGTAATGTATTTTTATTGACTTCAGAGAGAGGAAGGGAGAGAGAGAGAGAGAGAGAGAGACATCAATGATGAGAGAGAATCATGGATCGGCTGCCTCCTGGGGATGGAGCCCACAACCCGGGCAGGTGCCCTTAACCGGAATGGAACCGTGACCTCCTAGTCCAGTGATGGCGAACCTTTTGAGCTCGGCGTGTCAACGTTTTGAAAAACACTAACTTAACTCTGGTGCCGTGTCACTTATAGAAATTTTTTGATCTTTGCAACCATAGTAAAACAAAGACTTATATTTTTGGTATTTATTTTATATATTTAAATGCCATTTAACAAAGAAAAATCAACCAAAAACATCACTGATCTATCTCTATCATCTATCCAGCTGTCATCTTTCTATCTATTGAAAGAATGTATTGGCTCTGCAGTGGAAAAATCCAGGCATGGATTTTCTGTGGCAGCTTCAGGTATAGCTGCATCCAGGCGCTCAGACAGTGTCACTGGAGGCTCCTCTCCAGCGCCTGGCTTTGCTGCCCTCTGTCGGCTGTCTTCCTGGGCAGGTTTCCTCGGGAGGTGTCCGAACAGCTGCCCGTGCCCCCAGACCCTTAGGCCCCCCCATCCTCCAAGGGGAAAGAGACTGGAATTTTCTTAGTAGTTTCAATGATCTCTCCCAGGATTTCATCCAAGGGGCCCGGCTTGGGCCCATCCTGAAATCTGGCACTCGGCTCAGAGGACAGAAAACACCATTTGGCCTGGGGCACGTGCTGGGTGGCATCCATCCCCCCGAACCCCAGGGGCCAGGAGCCGGGAAGGATGGCTCCCCCGGGGGGGAAGCTGGGAGGAAGGAACAGGAGGAGGGCTGGAGCCTGGGCCAGAAAAACAACAGATGTCTCCTCCGGGCTACGGTATTTCGGGGGGAGAGAGACACTGCCGACTTCCCCGGTTCCTTCCTATAATCGCCAGTTGTAGGACCCTTTGTTAAAAATCAGCAGCAACCTGCCCCAGGTGGTGTGGCTCAGTGGGTAGAGCGTTGCCCTGCAGACTGAAGGGTCGCGGTTTCGATCGTGGCCCCGGGCACAGGCCTGGATTTCGGGCTCGATCCCCAGGAGGGGGCGTGCGGGAGGCAGCTGACCGACGTTTCTCTCTCTCCCTCTCCTTTCCTCTCTCTAAAAACATCAATAAAAACGTATTAGAAAAATGAAATAAAGTATCTTCCCATCGATGGGTGTTCACATGGTTTCCAGAGTACTTTTTCATGTAAACAGAGCTGGTGTGAACATCTTCGCTCTGCTCGTGCGTTAGCACGGCTTCACAGCCCCTTCGCTGGGGCCGTCTCCGTTCCCCATTCCTTTCAGAGCAAATCCATGGCAATGATACCCATTTGAGGAAGAAGGACATCGGAAAGTGTCCACGGGGACTTGCTTTTTAAAATGTCCTCTTCCAAGAATTCCCCCTCCTCCTCCTTCTCCTCCTCCTCCACCTCCTCCTTCTTGTTTTTCTTCACAAAAGCAACTTTTTACTTTTCTAACTTTTAAAAAAATATATTTTTATTGACTTCAGAGAGGAAGGAAGAGAGAGAGAAACATCAATGATGAGAGAGACTCATGGATCGGGCTGCCTCCCACATGCCCCACACTGGGGATTGAGCCCAAAACTCAGGCCCTTGACTGTAATCAAACAGGGGACCCTTTAGTCCACAGGCCAATGCTCTACCCACTGAGCCACACCAGCCAGGGCTGTTTTTCTAACTTTTAACCCACTTTCTTCCCTAGACGAATGGCGGCAATAGGCCGTCCCAGATCCTGGAATTTTCCTGATGAGTTTCCCGCCAATGAGCAGCCCCGGATCAGTGGAATTCTGCGTCGGCTTTAGGAGCAAGTTTGAGGCACAAATATAGACGCGCCACCTGCTGGCCAAGGCAGACGGGAGTGTGCTGTCAACGTCGGGGCGTTCTTAAATGTGCAGGGTCACGTCCTGCGTGTCTCTCTCTCTCTCTCTCTCTCTCTCATAAATATGCAAACAGCTCCCGTGTCGTTCCTATGGACCCAGGCTTGACTGCTTGGGCAATTAATTAAGGGAGGTGTTGGAGAGATTGTCTTGTTCTTTTCTGTTTTTAGTTCTGGCAAAAGCATTATTTTGGATTCCCTGGGGCACGGGCAGATATTTCCGATGAAGGTTGCTGGAGTATAAACCTGCTCGCCTGGGGACGCCGTGGGGGGAGCCTGGGGACGCCGTGGGGGGAGCCTGGGGACGCCATGGGGGGAGCCAGTCCGATGGGCCCTCCTCTAATCACAGCCTTCCCCCCCCTCTAACCCTTTGCCTGTGCCGACCGCACGATGCTCGCTTTTCCGGTTGAAATGCCCCTCGTCCTGTGTCTTCACTTGGAATCACCCGGCCGGCGTGCCTCAGGGGCTGGGCGTCGACCGATGAGCCAGGAGGTCACCTGGAAAGGCCACGAAAGCCCGAGACCCTGGTGGCGCAGAACAATCGCTCAGATGTTGGTTTCAGAGAGGAAGGGAGAGGGAGAGAGAGAGAGAAACATCCGCGGTGAGAGAGAGTCATGGACCGGCTGCCTCCTGCACGCCCCCCACTGGGGATGGAGCCCGCAACCCGGGCATGAGCCCTTGACCGGGAATCGAACCCTGACCTCCTGGTTGCTGGGTGGACGCTCAGTCACTGAGCCACGGCTGCCGGGGGCTCATAGGTATTTTTCAAAACCAGACGTGATTGTGTTTGGATTTTGTGCTGCCTCTCCCCCCTTCCTCCCCCCCCCCAGAGGGCCGGGCGTTGGGGAAAGATGTTGGGGAATTTCCGGGAAGTTATGACCTCTTTTCTCGCCGGGGGTCGCCTCTGTGTGTCCCGATACCCTCAGAGTCACCCTCACGTCCTGCCGTGTGGCTTCCCTCCGCCTGCCTCCGGCTCCGGCTCCGGCTCCTCCGCTGAAGTTCGTGCCCAGGAGCGTGGGCTATGGGTTTTGTGTTCCCTCGCCGATCGCAGCGCATCCCAACAGCCGGTTTTATTCGTGGGGCGTTTCTCCTGCGGGGCCTGAGTTCTGAGGGAGACTCGGCTGGGGAAGCTCTGGGAGGAAGGTCAGAGCATGGTCAGCAGGGACCGAGCCGTCAGGGCGGCTGAGATGCTGAGAGACGCCGACGGGCGTGCGGGTCCCCGGCCCAGGCCGGGACGGTGCAGTTTTCCAGACCAATTTGGATTCGGTTCTTTTCAAAACGCTGGCCGTTCGCCTTGGAAAGCGCTGAGAATGTGGCCCGGCCGGCGGGGCTCGGCGGTTGAGCATCGACCTGTGAGCCAGGAGGTCACCGTTCCATCCCCGTCGGGCGCGTGCAGGAGGCAACAACCCACCGATGTGTCTCTCTCACCTCGACGCTTCTCTCTGTCTCTCCCGCTCTCTCCCACTCTCTCTGGGAAATCAGTGGGAAGATATCCTGGAGGGAGGATTTAAAAAGAAAAAAACCTTAGGTCCCACTCAACCATGAGCCGGCGGCGGGCGCGCCCCGTTTGTTAACACGCCACTGCCGCGTGGAGGCGGAACCCGTGCCGACGCCAGGACAGCGACGACCGTGCAGATTTGTGCCGTGATGTCGGCAGCCCCAGGCCCCAGGGCGGCCTCGGTGGCCCCGCACATCCCGAGGCTTCCACTTGGGGCTCTGCTGTGAGACGGGCAAGCGCTCTGATTCCTGAACCCGGGTGGCTTGGAGGCGCGTCATCTGGCCCTTGGCTCCCGGGAGGAGAGTGACGGCTCCTCTTCTGGAGGGATCCGTCATCTTGACGCATCTGCCCGTGAGGCAGCTCCGGTGTCTGAGGGGCCACTGCCCGGTGTGGCCGCATTTATCACGCCTCCCCGCGTGGCCCGGTGCATGGCGGCTGTTCCTCTCCTTTCGAGGTATTACTCTCCGGGCCTGGCAGGGGCATCTTTAGGGGACAGTAAACCGAGTGACGGGAATCGGAGAGGCCCCCGCCCTGCCCTGTGCAGGGATCGCCTTCTGGTGCTGCTTGATTGCTCCCAGCGACGAGACACTCACTACCCAGAGAGGTGACTCATTGCATCACAGCGCAGATCTGATTGCTGCAGCTCCTTCCTTCCTCCCTCCCTCCCTCCCTCCCTCCCTCCCTCCCTTCCTCCCTCCCTCCCTCCCTCCCTCCCTTCTTTCTTTCTTTCTTTCTTTCTTTCTTTCTTTCTTTCTTTCTTTCTTTCTTTCTTTCTTTCTTTCTTTCTTTCTTTCTTTCTTTCTTTCTCTGTGTCCATAACCACCCATGCCCTTTGAGCTGCGGGCCTTGTTCAGAACACGTCTGCTTACCTATGTGACGAACAGGCATCACATCCACTCCCAGGCTAACCTTTCCGTGTTCTTTCCGCTTTTGGCTGGATGATATCTAGTCTCCGTCAGTTTCATACCGGAGGCTCCGTGTAAGTCCAAAACCTCCCGTGAGACAGGTTCCCGGGGACTCATGGGGCGGGGATTGGTCCCCCAGATTCTGCCTGTTCGCAGAAGATAGGATCGGGGTTCGGCTTCTAGGCCCGGCCAAGTCCCTCCTGTCTGCACTTTGTGGAGACGATTCTTGGAGATTTTGCCGGAAGGCGGGTTCCCCTGCCCCGAGGATCAGGTTTGGTTCTGGGGCAGCTGACTTACCTTTAGCCTCAGCGAGGCACGTGACCAATCAGAGGTAACATCCTGGCCAATCAGAGCACAGCTTCTCCCCCAGCTGCTGCCATTGGCTCTGGCATAGGCGTGACCTTGGTCCTCATCTCAGAGCTTGTGCTGGGCCCCGGGGTGGGGCTCGGGTTGAGCGCTGACCTGTGAACCCGGAGGTCAGGGATCGATTCCCGGTCAGGGCACAGGCCCGTGTTGCGGGCTCGATCCCCACTGGGGGCGTGCAGGAGGCAGCAGGTCCACGATTCTCTCTCATCATGGATGTTTCTCTCTCTCTCCCTCTCCCTTCCTCTCTGAATAAAAATGTATTAAAAAAACCAAGAATTCGTGTAGGACAGTGCGGGCATGGGGTCCCCCTCCCTTCCCTTTTCCTGTAGGCAACGCGCTCCCGCTCCCACTAACAAGGCTGCGCTGGGTCCTGTGATTCGAGGCTCAGCCTCATCCCCAGACACGGCGCCCAGGGCACAGCCTCAGGCCCCTTGGATTTGCTCGCAGGTTCTGTGCAGCCTCAGAGGCACAGCTGCCTTGACATGAGTCCCAGCCGCCCGGCTCTCATTCCCAGAAGCAGATCTTGGAGCTGGTGGCGGGGAGAGCGGCGGAGAGAGGCTGTTCCACCCCCCGCAGGCATGTCGGACGGTGGCTGGGAGCTGCAGCCGAGGGAGCTCAGATCTGGGGCCCCTCTCTTGTCTTCCTTCAGGGGAAACGGAGGAGCTGGCGGGAGCCGCGTCCAAGGACACGGAGCCTCTCACACCCCGGACAGGCTCCCTTCTGAGGGTCACCCAGCGGAGCGCAGCTGAGCCATATTCAGATACGTTCTCTCTCTTCTTTTTTTTTTTTTTTTTTTTAAATATATTTTATTGATTTTTTACAGAGAGGAAGGGAGAGGGACAGAGAGTCAGAAACATCGATGAGAGAGAAACATCGATCAGCTGCCTCTTGCACACCCCCCACTGGGGATGTGCCCGCAACCCAGGTACATGCCCTTGACCGGAATCGAACCCGGGACCCTTCAGTCCGCAGGCCGACGCTCCATCCACTGAGCCAAACCGGTTTCGGCCTCTCTCTTCTTTTTTAAAAATATATTCGTATTGATTTCCGAGAAGAAGGGAGAGGGGGAAAGAGAGAGAAACATCAGTGAGGAGAGAGAGTCATGGACCGGCTGCCTCCTGCACGCCCCCCACTGGGATCGAGCCCACACCCCGGGCCTGGGCCCTGACCGGGACTCGACCCATGACCTCCAGGTTCCTAGGTGGACACTCACCCCTGAGCCCGCCGGCGGGTGAAATGCAGTTTCTTGGGAGCCGGTGTGTCGGACAGAAAAAGATCACCTTCCCACAAGTGAGGATGCGAAGGCGGCTGGGAAGGCCTTCCTTTGGTCGAAGTTGTCATGGCGACGGATGGTGGCCCAGGTGAAACTCATGTCTCTCGAGCTGGGGGACAATTAGGGAGTCACCTGGGCCCCGTGTTAGGCTCCTGTCGTCAACCCTCATCACTGCGTTTTGAGTTCTGTGTGTGTGTGAGTGTGAGTGTGTGTGTGAGAGTGTGAGTGTGTGTGAGTGTGAGAGTCTGAGTGTGTGAGTGTGTGACTGTGTGTATGAGTGTCTGAGTGAGTGTGTGAGTGTGTGAGAGTGTGTATGAGTGTGTGAGTGAGCGTGTGTGTGTGTGAGTGTGAGTGTGTGATGTGTGAGTGTGTGAGTGTGTGAGAGTGTGTGAGAGTGTGTGAGTGTGTGAGAGTGGGTGTGTGTGTGATGTGTGAGTGAGCGTGTGAGTGTGTGTGAGTGGGTGTGTGAGTGTGTTGTGAGAGTGTGTGAGTGTGTGAGAGTGTGTGAGTGTGAGCATGTGTGATGTGTGAGTGTGTGAGTGTGTGATGTGTGAGTGAGCGTGTGTGTGTGTGTGTGTGTGGTGTGTGTGTGTGTGTGTGTGAGTGTGTGAGAGTGGGTGTATGAGTGTGTGTGAGTGTGTGAGCGCGCGCGTGTGTCTGTGTTATGAAAGCGGCGCTGGAAGGTCTGATCTCTCGATCTCACAGCAGCGATTCTGGGTCAGGCGGTTCATTCCGGGCCTGGCACCTGTCATCACAGCCCACAGATCTCGAGGCTGAAAAATGATGAGCTCCCGCCGCCGGGAGGAGGGCGGTCGGAGCCGCTGCGCGCTCTCCTCTGACAGCCGGGCTGGGAGACAGGGCGGCCGCGTGGCCATCGCGGCGGAGCCTGTGGAGGAGGCTGTCAGTCACCAGGCTTCATATATTTTTAATGCGGCCTCTCTGACGGCAACGGGGAAGCGTGTGCAGTGTCCCCAGGAAGGTCTGGCATATGTGTGTGCATGCGTGTGTGCATATGCGTATGGGTGTGTGCACATGTGCATGCATGTGTGCGCGTGCACGTGTATGCATGCGTGTGTATGGGTGTGCGTATGCGTGCATGTGTGTGCACGTGCGTACATGCAGGTGTGCCCGTGCATGTGTCTGCTGCAAAGCTCCCGCAGGTTTTTCCGGTGGAAGTCCAAAACCTTCCCTTAGAGCTGAGCTTGGCGAGCGAAGACCCCTGAGCTGCACGGGCCCCCATCCTGTTTTTTAAAAAAATACATTTTTATGGATGTCAGAGAGGAAGGGAGAGGGAGAGAGAGAGAAACAGCAATGGTGAGAGGGAATCATGGACCGACTGCCTCCTGCACGCCCCCCACTGGGGATGGAGCCCACAACCTGATCATGTGCTCCGACCGGGAATCGAACCGTGACCTCCTGGTTCCTAGGTCAGCGCTCACCCACGGAGCCACGCCGGCCGGGCTCTGAGTCCCTCCTCATGTGGGCGAGTGGCCGCAGGGACCGTCCGGAGATGGAGTCGTTAGCGAAGAGCCAAGAATGCGGGCCTCCCACTGGATGCTGGGAACCTGTCACTGGCCGCGTTGAAGCCGGGAATGACGCTGCTCACACAGGCCCCTGGTCACTCACACGGAGTCCTCTTTCCCTGGATTGAAACCGGGAGGGAACAGGGCCTAAGGGGCCCCGGTAAATGGTGTCCGTAATTAATCCCCCGGCACCCGCGGCGGTGGCTTCGCGCCTGTTACTCATGCACAGAAATAGAGACAAATGGGCTGGACCCGGGCCCGGGAAGGCATCCATCTCGCTTGTTCACGGCGGAAGCCGCGTGCCAGCGCTCGCCACTGCCGTCCGGCTCCTGTCCGTTTGTGGGAACGCGCGTCCTGCCAGGAGCTGAGGGTCAGCACCCAGGGGAGGATGGTGGGTCTGGTGGTCCCCACGGTGGCTTCACGTTTCTTTCGTTCTTCAAGCAAATATTCCTGTTGATTTCAGGGAGGAAGGGAGAGGGAGAGAGAGACAGAAACAATGATAAAAGAGAATCACGGATCGGCTGCCTCCTGCACACCCCCCACTGGAGATGGAGTCTGCAACCCGGGCCTGTGCCCTGACTGGGAATTGAACCGTGACCTCCTGGTTCCTAGGTCGACGCTCAACCACCGAGCCACGCCGGCCGGGCTTGGTGTGTGCTTGTTTATCCACCGTTCCCGCCCTCAGAGCAGCCTGGGTCAAGTGTGTAACGTCAGGACCAAGGACAGCTCCCCACCCCTGGTTGTTGGTCCATAAAAGGTTGTTGCAGGTGAACACACAGCACAGTGCACGGAGGCCGTGCACCTGACACCCGTCTAATGTGTTAACCAGGGTCACCCAACGAATTAAAAAAAAAAATAGAAGAAGAATGCCCCAACCGGTGCATTAAAACATTCTCAGCTCTTCAGTGTTTCCCATCGATGTTTCTAACTCTCTATCCCTCTCCCTTCCTCTCTGTAAAAAAATCAATAAAATATATACAACAAACAAACAAACAAAAGAACATTCTCAGCTGTTAACATTCGCGTCCCCCTGGCGATCACGGGGCCCGGTGTTGTGGGAGAGTTTCACGCGTGGTCGGGAGTGTCCGCCGTGGGCACAGCTGTGGGGCTGGGAGGGCTGTGTGGAGCTCTAGGCCAGCGTCCAGTGAAGCAGGTTTAAGAAATCGGTCAGCGAGAAGTGGGGAGAGACCTCCACCTCTCCCCTCCCTCCCCGCCCCCCAACGGTGAGCTCACCTGGAGCCACGCCTCCCTTTCCTGCCGCCTCCGGCTCACCTTCCCCTGTATTTCCAGCAGCTGGAACTGCAGACCTACTGTGTGCGCCGCTAGCCCCCGGGTCAACAGAAGACCAGAAAGGAGGGCTGGGTCGCCTCCACGTTGGTCTTTGCTGTATCGTATCTCCATCGCGGCTGTTTTCCCGCCCCCTCTGGGATATTCCTGTGCTATTTTCAACGGAACGCGACGCATCCTTTTAAAACGGGCTCGTTGGTTTTACTTCAACATGTTTATTTTAAAAGCACCTCTCTATGCATCACACACGGGAAGGCAGTACCGCTCGCCACAAACAGACGGAAACTCCGAGATAAAGACAATGGAAACAAGACCGCGGTCTCACGCGCCAGCCGGCACCGCCGCTCGCCAGAGACTCCCAGACCGAGGCCCGCGGCCTCCTGGCCAGCGAGGGCGGTGGCCAGGGTGCGAGCTTGCGAGCGCGAAACGGCGGCTTCCTGACCCTTAGGAGCAGGGTTGCTGGAGACCTAAGAAGCGAGTTGCCTTCTTCTTTTTTTCTTTTTTAATGTATGTTTTTAAATTGATTTCGGAGAGGAAGGGAGAAGGAAAGAGAGAAACATCCACGATGAGAGAGCATCATGGACCGGCTGCCTCCTGCACGCCCCACGCTGGGGATCGAGCCCGCAACCCGGGCCTGTGCCCTGACCGGGAGTCGAACGGTGACCTCCTGGTTCCCGGGCCGACGGACACCAGCCGGGCTGGCACAGCTTCCTGACCGCCGCCTGGAGCACCTGTGGCAGCTGGTCCTCCCGCAGCGGAGGCCCCTGGGCAGGCTGGCGAGGGCAGCTTGGGGAGGGCGCTGGGTGCCAGGCCAGCAGAGGTGGGCAGCTTCCGGACAGGGTGGGGGTAGGGGTGGCCTGGGGGGCAGAGGCGTGTTTGTTCCCATAGAGACGATCTCGAGGACTGGAGCTCCCGGGTCCCCACGGAGATGTTCCCGTTCAGGTGACCGACGCCCGTGGTCCAGGGTGCGATGACCGACGGCCCCGCCCGCCTGCCCACAGGTGCCCCAGGGCGTCCGCTCCCGGAGGCGCGGGGGCTGTGTGAGTTCCCGTGAGGCCGGGCACACGGGACATCGCCCGAGCTGGCACCCTCTCCATGGCATGTGGCGCCGGCGAGCGGGCGGGCGGGCGGGTTATTTTTATTTATGGTCGCTGATTCACGACCGTCGCCATGGCGATGGGGAAGCTGGAGGCGGAAGGGAGAGGCGAGTCGGGGCCTTATTAACTGACCGACGACGGGAGGAAGCCTCCCGCTCACCAGGGCTTAAGTTAACTCGGTGCCTCGCCCGGCTCCGTGCCCGTCCCGCCACCGACGTCCGAGTTCCCCGTCCAGGGCGGGCGAACAGAGCGGGGCTCCTCCACGCGCAGGCGACCGTCACGCTTGGCGGAGATGCAGCCGGTGCCGGGGGCCAGGGGGCCGCCGTGGCCCCACCGGGAGGTGCTCTCTGCCACGGAACATTCAGGAAGGTGCTGTTTTCAATGTGAGTTTGTATATATACATAGCAACGTGTGTGTATATATACACAAATATCTTTTTAAAAGCACAATTGGATACATACAAAATCATAGATTTATAATGACTTAAAAAAAATATATATTTTGCCCTGGCCGGTTTGGCTCATGGATAGAGCGTTGGCCTGTGGACCGAAGGCTCCCGGGTTTGATTCTGGTCCAGGTCCCATGCCTGGGACCCTGGTTGGTGCACGTGCAGGAGGCAAGGAATTGATGTGTTTCTCTCACATCGATGTTTCTCTGTCTTTCCCTCTCTCTTCCTCTCTCCCTAAAAATCAATGAAAAAACACCCTTGGATGAGGATGAAAAAATATACATATTATTTTTTTTCATGGATTTCAGAGAGGAAGGGAGAGAGATAGAAACACCAATGATAGAGAGAATCGTGGACCGGCTGCCTCCTGCACGCCCCCCACTGGGCATGTGCCCCGACCGGGAATCGAACCCTGACCCCCTGGTTCACAGGTCGATGCCCAGCCCTGAGCTCATTCTTCCAGGAAACGCTTGGCAGAGCCCATCGGGTGCCAGGCCTGCTGGTCAGGGCTGAGGACGAGGGCGGTGACCACAACGATAAGAAGACAGATCGTTGGCCTTTGTCAGGGGCGCTTCCTGGGTCGGGTGAAGGACACACACGCGGCGACTCGATGTCGGTTTGGAGAGCAGGAACCAGTGACCGAGGGGACTGGAGAAGTGGGTAACGTTTCCCGGAGGAAAGGTGACTCGGAGGTGGGTTTTGAAGGGTGTGTAGGAGTTTCACGGCTGGCCCGCTGGCTTCAGGCTCCCACCTCCCGGCTCCGGGGGGGGGGGGGGGGGCTTTGGGGGCCGGGAGTTCGCAGCCTCTGTGACCTGTGACTAGGAAACGCTTTACAGGCGACTGTTCACGGACACTGGACAGCGTCCGTCTGTGTCCATGGGTGTTGACCGGGTGCATTCACTGGGCGTGAACGAGAAACCGGCCGCCTTGTGTGTGATCACACCGCTCGCCCCGCCGCTTTTGGGATCAAACATCGAGGAGAACGGCACAAACCGCGTGGTCGCACTGCGGCTGCCGGGGCCCTCGCTGGGGGGCAGACGGCTCCTCTGGGGCCCCGCCGTCCCTGCGAGGCGCACCCCCCCCCCCCAGTGTTCCCAGCTCTTTAGCTCTGACTCCGGGTCTGATCCCAGCGGCTGGAACCGCAGTCGTGTTCGCTAAGGAAACAGCCGTCCGGCGGGATGGCCGTCTGTCCCCGCCTCGCCGGACGCTTGTCCGTCTGAGGGGATCTGGGAAGAGCTGGCCGGGCCGGGCCCCAGCACCTCCGGGCCGTGTGGGGTGGGGGTCCAGGTGGAAGGCGGGGGCCTGCCCGTCTGTGAAGGATGCCGCCTCGTCCTGGGCCCTGAGCTGACCTCCTGGGCTGTCACTCAAGCGGACAGAGGCGCCGGCCGCTCCGCTGACGGCTGGCTCAGTGGGACTGGCCAGTGTCAGGACGTCGGGGCGTCCCCCCACAGGGGCCGTGATGTTTCAGTCTGGACAGAGGAAGGAGGGCGGGATGGGTGGGCGAGTGGCGGGCACGGCACGGGCCGCCCCGACTCCGATTTGGACACGACTTTGGTGCCTCGTCTTTCGTCGCACGGGCTCCCACGTTCGATTCGAGGGGAGTTGCTGGATGGACCCGCAGCGGGATGGTGGGGTTGTGGGATGATGGGGCCCCCCCAAAGGGCAGGTCCGAGTCCTAACGCCCGGTGCTGGGAGGGGGCCCCCTGGCTGGCCTGGTCCTGGGGGACACCTTCACCTTTTCCGACGGAGGGGGTGTCAGCGAGGATCAGCCGGGACGCGTCACCCCGAATTCTCAGCGGTTCATCCCCTGCCCAGCCTCTAGGTGCCTCCGGGCTGCTGGGCGCCCTGGAGAGGGAGGACCACTCACCTCCCATTGGCCAGGGAGTCCCGGGAGCCCGCCCCCCACGAGGGAGCAGGACATGACCCTGCCAGGGCCCTGAGGGCCGAGGAAAACTACTTAGCGAGCAGAGCAGCGCATGGAATAGCACAGCGGGATTAGAAAGAAAAAAAGAGACTCATTTGCCGTGACTGTTTGGGTGACGGTTGCTCAGAGGAGAGGGGACTCGGGGGGGTGGGGGGGGTAGGGGTGGCGGGAGCGTGTCATTGTCGAGGGCGCAAGTGAGCGCAGGAGGCCGTGCGCTGACGTCCTTCCAGAAGGAAAGTGATTTCCATGACAACAATCCCATTAGAGCGACACCAGTTCTCCGAGTGGGGGACCCAGGGATGTGGCCCCGTGAACCGGGCGGGCGGGGCCTGGCCTGGAGGCCGCGAGGGGACGGGACATGGCCCAGCGGGCACCCCGGCTGTCCCGGTGCCCACACGCCCCTGTGGGGGAGGCCCCCGGCTCCCCCCAGGCCAGCGGGCGTGGAGGGCGCGGGAGGGGCCACGGCGGGGGGGGGGGAGGGCAGAGCAGCAGGGACGGCCAGTGACTCAGGAGGGGCCGCGTTTGGCTTTTGGGGGGCTGGGAGGGTTGCAGACGCGGCGGGGACGTGTCTTCCCACAGAACCAGCGTCCCGAGGCGCGGGGAGAAGAGGAGGCCCCGGGTGTGGCGGGAGGACTGTGCACTCTCCCCTTCGCTTCCTTGTTTCTAATCCTCCCCCGGGGATTTTTCCCGTTGATTTTTAGGGAGCGAGGAAGGGAGAGGGAGGGACAGAGAGGAACATGGATGTGAGAGACACACATTGATGGGTTGCCTCCTGCAGGAGCCCGGCCAGGGCCTGGGCCGGGGAGGAGCCTGCCCTTGACCGGACTCGAACCCGGGACCCTTCGTCCGCAGGCCGACGCTCCATCCACTGAGCCACGCCGGCCAGGGCTCGGGCGCTCTTCGATTCCCGGTTGTAATCCCGCGGCTCATCCTTGAGTCGCAGACGCCCCGTCCGCAGGAGGCAGCCTGGGGGGCAGTGAGCACCCTGGCCGGCGGGGCCCTAACTCCTCCGCGCAGCTCATTGCGTGGGAAGCGCCACCGGCCGCGGCGTCCGAGCGGCGGGCAGTTCCGTCTCCTCGATCTGTTCCACCCGATGCAGGAACCTCACCCCCCAAGACCGTGCAATACGCCCAGCAGAGCTCGAGGGGCGGAGAAGTACCCTGAGGAGCACCCAGCTCCCAGCACCCAGCTCCCAGCACCCAGCTCCCAGCACCCAGCTCCCAGCGGGAGGAACACGCCGGGGCCGTCACAGTCGATGCTTCTGTAGACGGCAGCTGAGTCTCATTCCTTTCTCTACCCGAGGATTTGCTGCCGGATTTAGCATTTAAACAACAACAGCAACGGTGGGCCCTGGCCGGTGTGGCCCAGTGGGTAGAGCATCAGCCTGTGGACTGAAGGGTCCTGGGTTCGATTCCAGTCAAGGGCATGTGCCCGGGTTGCGGGCTCCATCCCCAGTGTGGGGTGTGCGGGAGGCAGCCGGCCCATGATTCTCTCTCATCATCGATGTTTCTCTCTCTTCCTCTCCCTTCCTCTCTGAAATCAATAAAAAAATATGAGAAGAAGGTGGAGACAGCGTCCCAGGCTGTGAGGCTGCGGGCTGCGTTTACGGGAAGAATTAAAACAGCTCGGCCTCTGTCTCCCGCGGAGGCTCCTCGCCGTAGCGACTTCGGGAAGAAAAGGAAAGGGTTTCTCGCCAGATTCCTCCCTCTAGCTCCCCCCCCTCCCTGACGTGTATAATTCGTTGCTTAGAAACACGTTCCGGCCCCGTCCTACCTGGTAGGCCCCCGTGGCAGGATGGACCGGAGGGGGGTGGAGGGGGGTGGAGGGGGGTGGAGGGGCTCCTGTGAAAGCTCTTACGAAACTGCCACAAACTCGGAGTCTCCGTGTCTCCCTCCTGGGCCGGGGGCCTCCCGGGGGGAGGGTTCGTGTCTCCTTCCTGAATGTATTTGTGCGGAAGCCGTTCTTTATTGGCTGCTGCTGCATCTGAGACCAAGATCCAAAAAATGACTACGATGGGGCAGAGAAGGGGCTCGCCATGGACAGACGCTCAGCCCAGAACGGGCTTCAGGGAACGATGGGCGGCTCCCAAACTCCCTCCCGGGAGGACAGCTTCAGGCGAGGCTGGATCCAGGGGCTCCCATGGGTCATCAGGACGGTCTCGGCGTTGAGGTGTCTCTCTCCCTCCCTCTCCCTGCCTCTCTGGAGTCGATCTGTGCACATGACTGGCTCCTCCCGTGGGAAGGTGTGGGCTCCGTGCTCCTCAGCCCTGGCCGGTGTGGCTCAGGGGACAGAGCGTCCACCCTTGGACAGAAGGGTCCCAGGTTCGATTCCGGTCAAGGGCCCGGGCCTCGGTTGCAGGCTCGATCCCCGGCCCTGGTCAGGGTGCGTGTGGGAGGCAACCAATCGCTGTGTCTCTCTCACATCGATGTTTCTCTCTCTCTCTCTCTCTCTCTCTCTCTCTCTCTCTCTCGCCCGCCCTTCTACTCTCTCTAAAAATCAATGGAGCCCAGCCACCACGGCTCAGTGGTTGAGCGTCCACCTAGGAACCAGGAGGTCAGGGTTCGATTCCCGGTCAGGGCACAGGCCCGGGTGGCAGGCTCGATCCCCAGTGTGGGGCGTGGGCAGGAGGCAGCTGGACGGCACAGGGTTGGAGGGGATCCCTGTGGGCGCCAGCACCTGCCAGCCTGGGTTCTGTCTTTCCCGCGCCCCTGCTGTGTGACCGGGGGTGAGCTCCTTACCCTCTCTGAGCCCCTCAGCACTTCCTGGAGCCGGAGGACGAACCCAAAGCCCCAGGCCCGGGGCCGGGCGCACGATGCGATCGGTAAAGGGACCTGCACCAGGGCTTTGCCAAATGTGTGAATTGACGCCTTTTTAAAAAATATATATTTTTATTGATCTCAGAGAGGAAGGGAGAGGGAGGGAGAGAGAGAGAGAGAGAGAGAGAGGGAGAGAGAGACATCACTGGTAAGAGAGAATCATGAATCGGTGGCCTCCTGCACGCCCCCTACTGGGGATCGAGCCCACAACCTGGACCGGAATCGAACCCGGGACCCTTCAGTCTGCAGGCTGACGCTCTATCCACTGAGCCAAACCGGTTAGGGCTGACCCTTTATTTTTTCTCCTCGTAGCCGAAGCCATCGCCCCCTCCCGCCTGCTCTGGGTGATAATTCAGGTGGAAAACCCTCAGAAGCACCCCTAGCCCTGGCGCTGGAGGAAGAGGCGTGCGCTGGTCGGAGTGTGCCCGATCCTGCCTGCGCTTGAGTTCCGTTTGGCTTGCTGACTGTTTGGTCCACAGAAAATTGGAAAGAAAGAAAGAAAGAAAAAAAAAAAAGGAGTTAGTTGCCAAACTTTAAAAATAGAGAGGTTTCCAATAAAAATCCAGATCTCTAGCTTCTCTCGGAGACAAGCATGCGTTGGAGCCACGCTGGGCGGATCTCTCCGCTTGGCAACCAGGGGCTGGGGCTGAAGAGCCGCCCGCCTGGAGGTGCCGCGAGCTCTGTGCTCAGCCGCAGTCCCCGCCGCTCCCTTTCGCCTCGCCGCTGGCCGCTCCCTCACGGAGCTCCCCTGCCCGGCCCCCCGGAGGCATTTGCGTGTGGGAACCTGGGGCCCTGGTGTGGGTCTGAAGGGAGACGCAGGGGCCAACGTCAACTCCAACGTGAAGGTGGCTTTTTCCGGAGAAACTCGGGGTCTTTGGGGTGGACCCGGGTCTGTGCTGGGGCCCGTAGGATGGTCCCTGACAACACAGGCTTCCTGTCCGTTGGACGCGAACGGCCTGAGCAGTCCCGGCATAAAGTGAAAGCCCGAGGGAAACTCGTGGTGCTAATTCCTCGTTAGGTTTTCCCACGACTGAGATCCAACGCGTTTGCTCTGTTTTAAGGTTTTCCTTAACATCTCCCTGCGTTTATGGACACGCTGATCTCCATTGGGCTGATCTGGGGCAGAAAACAGACATTTCTGTGCTGGGCTGTGGCCACGGCCGTCCCCACGGAGCTGCGGGTGGACTGGGAGGGGGTCGGGGTCGGGAATGGGGGTTCCCCAGCTCATGGACCAGAACTGACTCCTGTAAGCGTCTGCCCCGTGGGCAGCCCCTGTGAGGGCCCGAACCCGAACCCGAACCCAAACCCGGCAAGTCCTGGGAACTGGGAAGGGAACAGCGCGGGCTGGATGGGAACAGCACGAGGTCACGCACTCGGGCGAGAGGCACAAAGGCCTTTTCTTCAGCCAGAAGGAGGGACAGTCCCGAGGCCCAGGGGTCAGGCGCTGGGCGGACTTTTCTTTCTTTGGCGCTCATGGCCAGGCCGCCCGGTTCTTCCCCAGGGGAGAGCGGACTTGAACTTGTGCCGAGTCTATCCTGGGCCTGGTCGCTGCGGGGAGCTCTGCACCCCCGGCTGGAGGCTGGACCGGTGGCCGCCACCCGCTGGGGGGGTGGGGGGCGGGGGAAGGGGTGGGCTCTGGACGCGGTGGGCGCTGGACTTGTGGGGGAAGGGGGTCCGTTGATCTGGCGCCCGGCCTTCACCTCCCATAGGGAGCTGATGTGCAGTAGCTCCAGGCGGCGTGTTCACGGGGTGGCCAGCCGGGCAGACCCGGGAGGTGGGCCGCGTCCTCTCTCGGCCTCTGGTCCTGGGCTGGGAGCCAGGGCCTGGTCCTGCCATTTGCCCGACCTGTGGCCGCTGGCCAGTCGCCTCTGGGGCCGGCAGGAGGGGTGGGCGGGCTTTACCGCGAGGGACCTTCCCTTCCCGTTTAGTTCTCCCCTTAACAGCTCAGATGTGAATGCAAATCCTAGAACCGGCGGGAGACACGTGTGAGAAGTGTTTCCTGAAACAACGTGTCTCACCGCGGGGCCTGGGACCAGCTCGGCCGGAGAGGGTCCAGGTGGGGTTTGCACACAACTCTCGGCTCTGTCACCGCGGACCCTCCCTGGGCGTGAACTTCACGGCTGAGACGGTGGGAAGAGGCCGGCTGCGGAAGAAGGGAGTAGGATGGATCGATGCGAAGTCTGCTGTTCTAGAAACGGCCCCAGGTAGCGTAGGTGAGGCAGACACCATATACCGTGAGGGGAAGCAGACACTGCCATGGTGAACCCCCAGTTCAGGAACCCCAAGTTCAGGAGGGGGATGCGGCTGGGGAGGGAGCACGGGGGGCCTTCAGCCGTATTCGCAATGACTTCTTTCTTCCGCCGGGGAACCTGGCGTGTGACATGTGCATTTTTGGGTTCAAGAGACAGAAAACGTTCCGCCTGAGGAAGCTTCAGGTGCGGCTTGATCCAGCAGTTCCAATGGTGTTACCAGGACCTGGTCATTCTCCCTGTCTCGGATCTCCCCCGAGGATTGGTTTAATTCTGTTCATCCACCCGGGGTGTGGGCAAGCCCAGAGGGAAGAGTTTTTGTCAAATATTTCAAACGCGAATCCCATGCCGTGTTATCGTGGGCCTGCGCCGGGTCTCCGAGTGGCCGGGCCTGGGTCAAGGACGCATTCCTGGAAATGAGAACGGAATCAGGGCCTGGAATATGGAGCGAGGGAGGAGGTCGTTCCCCTAGGAAAAGTGGGGTGCGGTGACCGGCAGAAGGATGGCTGTGGGTGGCTGAGTGAGCACGCACGTTGACAGGGACCCCAGGGGCTGCCGGTCTCGGGGCCCACGGCCACTGCTGACCACCAGGCCTCTCTCTGTCCTGTCTCTGAGCCCTGGGTTACGCCTCCAGACTTTGGGGCTTTGGCTTGGCTCCTGGTCCTCCCCCCCCCCCCGCCCCCAACCCCTCGCAGGAGCGCCCAATGGCCAGGGAGTCTGACCCGGAGGCCTCCTTCTCGCCAGCCCCCAGAGAAGGACGTCGGGCGGGAAATTGCAGCCGACGTGAAAGGTAGATTTATCCTGTCGGAGTTAATTGTAATCTTTATTTGCTCCCGAGTGATTCATTCTTATCGTTCTTATTATAGCTGAGAAAATTAATTTTTATTCTGCCATAAAGGTGGCGGCAATCATCTGGGCTCGGGGAGGGGGGCCGCCGTAATGAGATTTGCCAGGGGGCTTTGAAACCGTCCGCTTTCATTAGCCCGGGGCCGCCCGGCTTGTGCTGGAGGGACAGGGGTGTTTGCTCTGCGATGCGTTCAGATTCATTCCCGCCTGTAAGGACCGGAGGCTCCGGGGGCGGGAGGCCGAGCAGATCCCCGTGTCATTGACCGACTTCAGTGGCAACAAATCCACGGGAAGGAACCCCGAGCCCGCCCACTCGAGCACCCTGCTCCCGGGGTGGGGGTGGGGGGGCCGGGGACTCTGGGTGGGCACCGTCCCTCGAAAGAGAAGCACTCACCTCCTGGTATTGGGGGTGGGAGTGATGGCAGCAGCAAATGCCTCAATAATAAGAAAAAGCCCCGGCCGGTGTGGCTCAGTGGATAGAACGTCTGCCTGCGGACTGAAGGGTCCCGGGTTCGATTTCTGGTCAAGGGCACGTGCCCGGGTTGTGGGCTCCATCCCCAGTGTGGGGGGTGCAGAAGGCAGCTGCTCCATGGTCCTCTCTCATCACTGATTTTCTCTCTCTCTCTCCCTCCCTTCCTCTCTGGAATCAATGAAAATAGATTTTCAAAAAAGAAGAAAAAGAGAATCAGGCGAACCTTATTTAAAAAAAATAAAAAAAGAAGGAGGACTCCTCCCGGCCCCGCCCTTGGCCCCGCCCGTGCCCCGGACCTGGTGTGGGGGGGTCCTGGGTGCGGCTGCTCACGCTGAGGGGCGGGCGGCGTCCTCTTCCCGGCCGTGGTTTGCCACCGTCTCGGTTTCAGTGTTTTATTTTCTGCTGAAAAAGCTCCCACCCTCCTCATTGACCTGTTTTCGGTAAAGCCGGTGTGTGCAAGCTCACCACGGAGCGCACGCTGACATCCCGTCGCCATAGCAACCCAGGTGGTAAACACGGCCGGATGCTGCTGGGAGCGGCGGGGATGAGGGACTGGGGGGATTAGACAGGCTCAGGCTGGAGCCCTCCCCTCCGCTCAGGCCTGCAGGAGATGGTCAGCCGGCGGGTGTCCGCAAGGGGCAGCCGGCTGTGTCCAGCAGGGGGCGGCGGAGGGGGCTGGGGACCGGACTCAGGGGGAGGGCCCTCTAACGCCTATTCCCTTTTTTAAACAATATTTTCTTTATTGATGTCAGAGAGGAAGGGAGAGGGAGAGAGAGAAACATCAGTGATGAGAGAGAATCACCGATCGGCGGCCTCCTGCCCGCCCCGCACTGGGGATCGAGCCCGCAACCGAGCCCTGACCTCCTGGTTCATAGGTCGGTGCTCAACCACTGAGCCACACCGGCCGGGCCTGAGCTTCAGCTTCCAGCTCAGGGGCTCACGGGCGTCTGCACTGAATGGCCCACACGGGTCTTGAACTCAGGCCCGAGCGGAACTCATCGTCTCTCTCCCAACGCCCCCATCCCCCCATCTTCGTCTCAGAGACGGTCCCTCCCTCTGGCCCAAACCCAAACCCACAAAACTCTGCTCTGGGACCAGGCTCCTCCCCCCTCGGGTCTGGGGAGCTTGGAGGACGCAGGGACCTGGGCAGGGCCTCGGGGACCCCCGGCCGGCGGGTGGGTGAGCAGGTGACGGGCTGGCTGTGTCCATGGGCACAGTTCCTAAGAGACACCTCAGTCCCGAGTCTCGCTCTGCCACCACGCCGGCTGGACCTGTCCCTGTTAGGGTGGCTTTTCCGGGTCCTCTGCCCCCTGCGGTCCCTGAGAGGGAAGGATGAACAGTTTCCATCAGAGCCGCTCCCCGCCCGCCCCCCCCCCCCCCCCCCCACGAGTGCAGCTGAGCCAAGGGAAGAAAAGCCCTTTTCATAAAACATGCCTCAGGGAACGGGAGTGATTCAGGCGACAGTCACCCCCCTCCCCCGCTTGGAGATTTCTCGGGGTGCCAAGGGGAGGGGACAAGGGCTGCCAGCACGGGAGGGATTGGAGGGTTGTGGGGGGTGGAGGGGGGCGGCCTGGAGCTCAGGACGCCCTGCGGTCAGCCGCCAGCCATCGCCTGGAAGCCCAGCTGTGTCTCGGGTCCTGGGGGTGGGGTGTGGGGGGGGATGTGGTGTCTCCTCCATTCGGGGTGCACAGGGAAGCTGGCCATGGTGGGTGCTTCCGCCCCCTGCTGCCTGGGTTCTATCTGCCCCGACGGAGGCCGGGGGGCAGGGACGCCCGTTCTCACGGAGGGCTCCCCGGGCGGGCGGGGTTTCTATCGCCAACAAAGAATCCGGGCCGATGACGTCATTGTGTTTGAACTAATGGCTTCTTTCTTAAATATATTTTTATTGATTTCAGAGAGGACAGGGAGAGGGAGAGAGAGAGAAAAATCCCTGAAGAGAGAATCATGGACCAGCTGCCCCCTGCACGCCCCACACTGGGGATGGAGCCCGCAACCCGGGCCTGTGCCCTGACCGGGAATCGAACCCTGACCTCCTGGTTCATAGGTCGATGCTCAACCCCTGAGCCAGGCGGCCGGGCTGGTTTTCTTTTGAAAGCAGCAGTGGGTCTGGGTTCAAGTCCCCGAATCGCCACCAATTGCCCCCAAACGGACCACCCGTGGCTCACATGGTGATGATGGCCTTGGCCACTGGGTGGCAGTGCTGCTGTGCTCGGGGCCACAGGAGAGGGGACAGGGTCAGGGTCAGGGGGTGGCTGGGGGTGAGCCCCGTGCCTGAACCCGGGGGCCCTGCCTGGGTCTGGGCGCTCACTCCGCCTCCCAGAATGCTGTCCTCCCGGCCCCTGCCTTCGGGCTGATCCTGTCCCGCACGGAATAAGCTGTGAATGAAATTTGATTTAAAAAAAAGGACTGGCTTCCCCTAAGCTGCTGTTGGGAAGCGATTTCACCTGTGACGGGGGCTCCTGCGTGGCCTGGGCCGGTGTGGTGAAGAGGGTTCTATCTCTCCTCACATTCGAGGTGGATTAAAAAAAAATGCCTATTTTTATTGATTTCAGAGAGGAAGGGAGAGGGAGAGGGAGAGAGAAACATCAGTGATGAGAGAGAATCATGGACTGGCTGCCTCCTGCGCGCCCCCCACTGGGGATCGAGCCCGCAACCCGGGCCTGTGCCCTGACCGGGAACCCTGACCTCCTGGTTCATAGGTCGACGCTCAACCACTGAGCCACACTGGCCGGCAGCACAAAAGAGCATTGTTGACCTCAGCAAGGACGGATGGAGGGGAGGCCGGTCTGAGTTAGCGGAAAGTCCAAAGGCAGCGCTCTCCGCCTATTACGTCCCTGCAGCCCGGTTCCCTCAGGGTGTGTCCCCGAGGGGTGGCCGGGGGGGGACCCCGTTTGGCGCTGATGGAAATGGGACCTCAGGGGCCATGGGGAGGGGTCTCGGTCCATGCATCCAGCCCGGCCGACCGGGACTCTGGCCCCGGTGCTCCCCTCGAGCCTCCACGGCCTCCCCGCTGGCCGGGGGCGGGGGGGGGGGGGGGGTGGGGAGGGGGCGGTGGAGCTGCCAGGGCTGCTCGGTGCATTTCCGTCTCAGCTACGCCCTCGCCGAGGCGTCCAAGTTAGAAGAAACATACACGGAATCAGACAAGGTCACCCCCAGTTCCTGCGGTTTTACCAGCTGACGTGCCTGTGGGGGTCGGCAGTGCTGTCACCGAGATCCACACCGGCCATCCATCCATCCCGCGCCCGGACATCTGGTGCCCGCGGAAGCCCCTCGCACCGCTCTCCATGCTCGTGTGCTGAGTGTCTTCCTTGCCGCCTCGCTAACGAGCACAGCGGACCTTAGGGAGCAGCCGAGCCATTCGATTCGACTTCTTAATTTTTAAATTTTTATTGATTTCGGAGAGGAAGGGAGGGGGAGAAATAGAAACATCCATGATGAGAGAGAATCATGGATCGGCTGCCGCCTGCACACCTCACACTGGGGATCGAGCCCGCAACCCGGGCCTGTGCCCTGACCGGGAATCGAACCCTGACCTCCTGGTTCCTAGGTTGACGCTCAACCCCTGAGCCAGGCCGGCCGGGCTGGAGTTAGCGCACTCAGACCCCAGGGCTTCCTTAGGAACGATGAGGACTGAGTTCCTGGACGCACCTCCTGCCTCCGTTCTCACCGGTTGACAGTGCATCCGGCCGCAGTGGCTCAGGCCCGTAGGAGCCTGTTTTATGGGATTTGCTCTGTAATCTCGCGGTGGCCAGCGCCTTCTGACTTCCCGCCTTCCTTCTCGGTGGGTGACGTGGGTCCCCGAGGTTCCACGGTGGCTGCTCCACGCCCACCCCCTCTCTCGCGATGTGGGGACCGGCGCCCACACGCGGGCGCCTGGCATTTCTCTCCTGGGTGAGTCCAAGCTCCTCAGAGGAGAGCTGAGTTTTGACGGGGCGCAAGTACCAAGCTTCTTCCCTGTACTCGGATGGGGGCATGGGGAGGAGGCCTGCCTGGAGGCGGTGTCCCACCTCCCGCCCCCAGAGAGTAGTCACTCTCCCTGCTCTCGGCCCGGTGCTCGCCGTCGAGGCGCGTTGTCTGGGGTCCCTGTGGGCCGAGCCGCCCGGACCCTCTCTGCCGGGCGCACAGAACGTCCTCGCTCACGGTTTCCTCCGCCCGTCTTGCCCATCAACACACTTTTCTTCCACCCGTTTTCCCCCACTTCCTGGGATAATGGCTTTGTTCCTTGTTGTGTTTGATGCTTTCATTTCCGCGGTGATGCGAGGAGACGCATGTACTCAGGCTGCCACTTAAAATCCAATTCCGAATCTTCCTTTTTCAGGGAGAAATGTCAATATTTCCCTTAGACTGAATAAGCAAGAGGCGTGTACTCTGGAAAAGTAGGAACCACCTGGGAAAGCACAGCGGGGAGGGTTGAAAGGCACCCACTGACCCCTGCAGGTAGCCGCGGGCCTCAGGTGAGGGCCCGGCTGGGTTTCGATGGCCTGGACAACTTGACCACAGGATTCTTAAGTCCATCTGAAGCCAGAGGCAAGACTAACCTCATAGAACTTTGCAAATATGTTTTTATTGATGAGAGAGAGAGAGAGAGAGAGAGAGCGAGAGAGAGAGAAAGAGATAGAAACATCGATGATGAGAGAGAATCATGGATCGGCTGCCTCCTGCACGCCCCCCACTGGGGATCCAGCCCTCAACCCAGGCCTGTGCCCTGACCGGGAATAGAACTGTGACCTCCTGGTTCACAGGTCAACGCCCAACCACTGAGCCACACTGGCTGGGCTCTTTGCTATGTTTTCAGTCTTGTGCCTGGGCCTTGATTGTCTACGGAGAACCTTCGGACCCCCCCAGATCTTGCCAGAAAATATAATTCAAGACTCAGCCACTCCCCTCTTGCCGAGACCTCGGCTGTTTCGGGAGGAAAGTGCATTCATGGAGGGGGCGGGGGAGGCGGCGTTCTCTGGGATCATCTTCCGGATTTTATTTTTCTACCAGGACAGACCTTCCAAGAGCCGCCAGCTGTCTTGGCTCCCACTCCCGCGTCCTCGGCAGAATGGCTCTGGCTGGTTTTCTGTTGCTACGTCCCGCCTTGCAGGGAGGGGCTCGGTCGGAAGGACGCGGATAGACTCACTCGGGGAGGCTGTGTCCCCAGAGCCCCCCAGGAGCGCCCGCCGGAGGGGCTGCTCGCAGAGCCAGGAGCAGCGTTGGCGACTTGCTCTCATCGCATGGCCCGTGTCCAGCCGTGACCTCATCGGGGGCTGTGAGAGCCGGGCGTTCAGAGGCACGCTGGCCGTCCCCCGGGGTCATTGTCTGAGCTCTCACAAGAGGGACGTGGCTGGCTGAGCGTTCCTCTGGCAGCGGGTCAGCGTGGCTGGGGCTGGACGGTGCGGCTTGAATCCCACCCCTGCCCCTCACGCACTGGGGGATGGGAGGCCGTCCCTGAGCCTCAGGTGATCTATGAGTCGTGGTAATAATTGTCTCCTCAGGGTCAAGACTATTGTGAAGATTGAGAGAGCGCATACCTGTACAGGGATTAACATAGTGCTTGCTGTTTCGTAGGATTCTATAAATGACGACGATGATGATGGTGGTGGTGATGGTGAGGATGGTGATGGTGGTGATGATGGTGATGATGGTGGTGATGGTGATGATGGTGGTGATGGTGATGGTGGTGATGGTGATGGTGATGATGAGGATGGTGATGGTGGTGATGATGGTGGTGATGATGGTGGTGGTGACAATGGTGATGAGGATGGTGATGGTGGTGATGATGGTGGTGATGATGGTGGTGGTGACAATGGTGATGAGGATGGTGATGGTGGTGGTGGTGGTGATGGTGGTGGTGATGGTAGTGATGATGGTGGTGACGGTGATGGTGGTGATGGTGATGGTGGTGATGATGGTGGTGGTGATGGTGGCGATGGTGGTGATGATGGTGATGGTGATGGTGGTGATGGTGATGGTGATGGTGATGATGGTGGTGATGGTGGTGATGGTGATGGTGGTGATGGTGATGGTGGTGATGGTGATGGTGATGGTGGTGATGATGGTGGTGATGGTGATGGTAACAATGATGGTGATGATTGTAGTGATGATAGTGGTGATAGAGATGATGATGGTGACAATGGTGATGAGGATGGAGGTGGAAATGATGATGAAGATGATGGTGATGATAGAGATGATGACGGTGACAATGATGATGGTGGTGATGGAGATGATGGTGATGGTGGTGATTGTAGCGATGTGATGATGATCCTATTCTTTCCCTATTCATCACCCACGACCTCAAAGGTATGGATCGCTGGCTGTTTTGGCAGAAACGGGGCTGAGATGCCCTGAGTGCCGATTTTCTTGTTCTGCTTGGGAGTCCGGGCTGTACCGGGGTGGGAGGCAGAGTCACCTGTGACCGCAGAGCAATGGGAACCTTGCCGGGCGTCCAGGGAGGGCGCCAGGAACTGGCTGTGAGCATCGTGCTGACCCCTGGGCCTTGTAGAGCCGCAGGCGGTGGGCCCAGGCGTGTGGACGCCAGCAGGTGCAACATGGGCGGCGTGTCTCTCCCTGACATGCTATTTTCTGCTCCGTGTGGGAGAGACGGGGCTCGGCTCAGCAAACCTAGCCACCGGCCATGACCACGGCGAGGCGACGTCCGTCCGAGCAGGAAGTGAACGGAGCCACAATGGGATGGGCACAGGGTTTGTTCATGCTCACGGTGTCTGTTAACAACCTTGGGGAGAGGCCGACGAGAGGCCGGGAGGCACCGGAGAGATTTATCCCCTCAGGCGTGAGGCCAGGCCTCCTAATGGGCGGATGTCCCTTCCGCAGGCGTTGCTCCGTCTCCTCCCCGGGTGCTGGAGACCCAGCCCTAAACCGGCCGTTCATGCCTCTGCGCTCAGGGAGCTGAGTGAGGCTGTTAGCAGGGAAAGCGGAGAGTCGATGAGTAAACAGGCGAAACCACAAAGGCCGTTTCAGGCAGCGGCGAGGGTGGCTTTGGGGAAACGGAGTGGGATGAAGTGATTAGTGGCGGGATCAGGCGCCAGCCCATAAACCAGGAACCACTGGAGCTGTTGCCACAGAGGGAACTCCATAGAGGGAAGCCGTTCCTGGGGGGGTGGGGTGAGGGGGACTGGGATGCCGACGTGGGCGCCAGGAGGCACCGTGGGGATGGGAGAGTGTTCTGGGACGTGATAAGACGGGCCAGCTGGTCCACCTGCCGGTGGGGGGCGCAGTGTGGGAGCGTGATGGGGGGTGAGAGGGAGGGGCGTCAGCGTTTCGGACCGCGGATATATTCTTTTTTGTTTTTTTAAATATATTTTTTATTGATTTAAGAGAGGAAGGGAGAGGGAGCGAAAGAGAGAAACATCAATGATGAGAGAGAGAGTACTGGGGATCGAGCCCCCAAACCGGGAATCGAACTGTGACCTCCAGGTTCTTAGGTCAAGGCTCAGCCACACCGGCCAGGCAGGACCATGGGTGTAGTCTCAGGACACAGTCTCACGGCTTCATAAACTGCTCCTAGATCTGGATATCCTATTTAAAAAATTTTTTAAAATATATTTTATTGATTTTTCACAGAGAGGAAGGGAGAGGGATAGAGAGTTAGAAACATCGATGAGAGAGAAACATCGACCTGCTGCCTCCTGCACATCCCCTACCGGGGATGTGCCCGCAACCCAGGTACATGCCCTTGACCGGAATCGAACCTGGGACCGTTCAGTCCGCAGGCCGACGCTCTATCCACTGAGCCACACCAGTTTTGGCTAAAAAATTTTTTTTAAATATATTTTTATTAATTTCAGAGAGGAAGGGAGAGAGAGATAGAAACATCAATGATGAGAGAGGATCATGGACCGGCTGCCTCCTGCACACCCCACACTGGGGATCGAGCCCGAAACCCAGGCCTGTGCCCTTGACCAGAATCGAACCCGGGACCTTTCAGTCTACAGGCCGACGCTCTATCCACTGAGCCAAACCGGCTAGGACTAAAAAATTTTTTAAAATTGATTTCAGAGAGTGGAAGGGAGAGGAAGAGAGAGAGAGAAACATCAATGAGAGAGAAACATCATGGACCGGCTGCCTCCTGCACGCCCCTGTGGGGACTGAGCCTGCAGCCCGGGCCTGTGCCCCGACCGGGAGTCGCACGGGGACCTCCTGGTTCCTAGTCCACGCTCAGCCCTGAGCCCCGCGGCAGGAACGGGCGTCACGTGTGGTTGCAATCGGGCCCGAGGACCAAACGAGGCCCAGGCAGCTGAGATGCATGGCGTCCAGACAACATTTGTCCTGCATGTGGCTTGAGTTTGGTGTTCTCTCGGCTGAAGGGGTTGGGGGGAGGGATCTGCCGCAGTGAGGAAGGGAGAAGGCAGGGCTCTAACTTCCTTGTCACCAGTTCCCGGGGGGTCTAACCCATCCATGCCCGTGACAGAGAGAATAAAAGAGACAAGAGACCAGTCCGCACCGAACGCGGAGCCCACATGCATCGCGCGTGTTCTCATTTCTGTCCCCGCAGCGGAACCTGAGCTGGGATCGCAGGCCTGCCCAGGCTGCCCGGGGTGGGCTGAGCAGGACAGTCGGGGCTTCTCACCCCCGCCGGCCGCAGGGCATCGCCACGCTGCTCTCGGCGGCTGTTTCCCTCGTCGCCGATTAGGTCCCGGGCAGCTCACCTGGAAGCGACTTCCGGGAAGGAGAAGGGGAGACAAGCCCCAGAGCACGAGTGGATGTGCTCCGGGAGGCGCTGTGCCGGTGGCGGCCGCAGCTGGGACTCTTCTTGGGGCGATGCGACCCCTCAAAGCCATCTGCCTCCTCTGCCTCGAAGGAGGTCCCGCCCCGTCCACGGGGTCCTCGCGGCAGGAACCGTGTGTCTGTGAGGGAAGGGAACACGCCGCTTGTGTGTTTAGGCGTCGATCATCTGTGCGAGGGGCATACGTGTTTATGTCTTTCACTGTTTGTCACTCCTCCCCTGAGGGCGTTTTCCCACTGAATTGTAGGGAGAATAGAAGGGAGGGAGGAGGGAGGCAGAGAGAGACATCGATGCGAGAGACACGTCGAGTGGTTGCCTCCTGCACGCTCCCCGGCTGGGGCTGGGGATCGAACCTGCATCCCAGGTACTTGCCCTTGACAGGGACCAGGGCAGGCGAGTGGAGGGAAGATTTAAGTTAAAAATATATTTCTATTGATTTCAGAGAGGAAGGGAGAGCGAGAGAGAGAGAAACATCCATGATGAGAGAGAATCACCGATCGGCCGCCTCCTGCACGCCCCTGACTGGGGATGGAGCCCGCAACCCGGGCCTGTGCCCTTGACCGGGAATCGAACCCGGGACCCTTCAATCCGCAGGCTGATGCTCTATCCACTGAGCCACACCGGCCAGGGCAGCCACAGGACCGCTGGATCCGTGGCAGACGGGGCTCCTCCAGTCCCCCTGGATGCCAGGACTTGTCTGTGCCGAGTAGGGGGGGTAGGTCGGGGGGAGGTGGCGTGACGTTTATTTCCTTCCCCGTCGGGACCGGCTTTCACGCTCCCTCTCTGTCCTTGTCCGCAGGGACGGAGGGCCGCGGGGTGGCCGACAGCCTGCAGCGCTTCTCCTCGCTGCCCGCCTACCTCCCCGCCCGCGTCCAGCTGGCGGGCGCCGACCAGGCCTTCTTCCTCAAGGAGGCCCACCAGGACGTGACCAGCAACGCCAGCCTGCAGGCGCGCGCGGAGCCCTTCTTCGTGTACCGCGCCCGCTCGGCCCCGGCCGTCAACGCCAGCTACGGCCCGTTCTCCGCCGAGCAGCCGGTGCCGCGGGCGCTGCTGCTGAGCCCCCCGGCCTTCCCCGGCCCCCCCGACGGCTTCCCCTTGAACTGGAGGCTCCGAGCCCACGTCCTGGGCAGCGCCATCTACTCCAACCGGCCCAAGGTGCAGACCCTGTTCTACGTCACCGGCCGGGACTGGGGCGCCGGGGACCCCGCCGACACCCTGCCCTGCGTCAAGATGTTCGCCTTCCCCGAGGCCCGCGAGGTGGCGGCCAGCTGCCGGCTGCGCGGGGCGCCCGGGCTGTGCGTGGCCGAGCTGGAGCTGCTGCCCGAGTGGTTCAGCTCGGGGCTGGACCTGGAGCCCGAGGAGGAGGTCCCGGCCCTGCTGGGCGGCACCGCCCTCGAGCTGTTCTTCTCGCTCTACCCCGCCGACCCGGCCGGCCGCTGCCCGCTGGACGCGGAGGCCACGTGGGCCAACCACATCCACGCGGGCCCCGAGGCGCCCCCGCCCGCGCCGCCCGCCCGGCAGCGCATCGGCAGCGTGGTGGTCTACCCGACCCAGGACGACCTGCGCTGGTCGCCGCTGCGCCTGGACCGCAACGTGGTCCTCTCCGTCCCGCTGAACCTGGTCCGCGAGGGCGGCACGGCCACCTTCCTGGTCTCGCTGGCCGGCGGCGCCGTGGCCGACCACTTCACGCTCAGGTGGGGGCGCGGGTCCGTGGCTCGGCGGGTGGGGGTCGTGTGCTGAGTGTGGGGGGGGGGGGTGAGGGCACGTTCAGGCAAGAAATAGACACGGGGGGGGGGGGCAGAGGGAGGCAGGCAGGGTATTATCTCCTCCTCCTCCTCCTCCACCCCCTCTTCCTCCTCCCGCTCCTCCGAATTTTAAACTGGTTAATAGCTAATCCGTGTTTTTAACTGGTATGCAGATTAGCTATTAACCGGTTAAAAATGCGGATTATCCATTAACCGGTTAAAAGTGGATACCGTTAAAAATTCAGATTTTTTAAAAAAAAATATATTTTATTGATTTTTTACAGAGAGGAAGGGAGAGAGATAGAGAGTTAAAAACATCGATCAGCCGCCTCCTGCACACCCCCTCCTGGGGATGTGCCCGCAACCCAGGTACATGCCCTTGACCGGAATCGAACCCGGGACCCTTCAGTCCGCAGGCCGACGCTCCATCCACTGAGCCAAACCGGTTTCGGCTAAAAATTCAGATTTTATAATCAAAGAAAACACGATAATTTCAAGAGAAACATCCAAAGTGCTTTATTCCAAGTCATGTCCATCGCTGGCTACCCATTCCCCATCTCTCAGGTGATCGGTGGAGACCGTCCCAATAGAACTTTCCTTGTTTTGAGGCAGGACACTCAGAGACCCAGTTTCCCACGTCGTCGCACGTGTTGAAGTGCCGCTCAGAGAGCGCGTGTGCCATCGATCGGAACAGGTGGTCATCGGAGGGAGCAATACAACAACATAGCACACACATCAAATCACATGTAGATCAGCACACGTGTGACACTGTCTATTGAAAAAAAACCCGCATTATTAACCAGTGCACCTAGTATTTGTGCCCCGGCCAGTGCAGCTCAGTGGCTGAGCATCAACCTAGGAACCAGGGGGTCAGGGTTCGATTCCCGGTCGGGGCACAGGCCCGGGTTGTGGGCCCCATCCCCGGTGGGGAACGTGCAGGAGGCAGCCCACCGTGATTCTCTCTCATCATTGATGTTTCTATCTCTCCCTTCCTTCCTGAAATCAATAAAAATATATTAAAAAAAACACATTAATGATAAGAATCATGGATCCGCTGCCTCCTGCACGCCCCCTACTGGGGATGGAGCCTGCAACCCGGGCCTGTGCCCTGACGGGCAATCGAACCCTGACCTCCTGGTTCAGAGGTGGACGCTCAACCACTGAGCCACAACGGCCGGGCTCTACCGACACATTCCCGCCACCTGTTTGGAGCGGAAGTGCTCACGTGCCTCCCGCCACCTGTTTGGAGCGGAAGTGCTCACCTGCTGCCTCCCGCCACCTGTTTGGAGCGGAAGTGCTCACGTGCCTCCCGCCACCTGTTTGGAGCGGAAGTGCTCACCTGCCTCCCGCCACCTGTTTGGAGCGGAAGTGCTCACGTGCCTCCCGCCACCTGTTTGGAGCGGAAGTGCTCACCTGCCTCCCGCCCCCTGTTCGGGGCGGAAGTGCTCACGTGCCTCCCGCCCCCTGTTCGGAGCGGAAGTGCTCCCGTGTCTCCCGCCCCCTGTTTGGAGCGGAAGTGCTCACGTGTCTCCCGCCCCCTGTTTGGAGCGGAAGTGCTCACGTGCCCCCCCTCCGGAAGTGCTCACGTGCCTCCCGCCCCCTGTTCCGAGCGGAAGTGCTCACGTGCCTCCCGCCCCACAGGATCAAGGCGGCAGCAGGTGTGAAGATCGTGGCCGTGAGGGTCAGCAGCGAGGAGCAGTGGGCCGTCCAGGAGGAAATCGACAACAGCGGCGCTCAGGCCACCGCCACCCTCACCTGTGCGGGCCCCCGCCCGGACCCGCAGGGCAGGTCAGTGCCCGCTGGGGCCTCGGCTCCTGGGCAGCGGGCGTGGGGGCGGGGGCGGGGGCGGGCGCGGCTGCAGAGCTGGCGGCAAACAGATGTCCGTGCGGCCACGCCCGCCTGTGGGAGGGACGCGCTCCGCGGGGCCCATCACCAGTCACCAGCCGCAGCCTCGAGCGGCCGGGGGGCTGCGGGGTGCCTTGCGGGGTGTGGGGTGGGGGGGCGTGTGTTCTCTCTGTGCTTGGCCCTCGGGAGCGACAGCTCAGAAATGCCCTGAGCCCCCCCTGGTCACCGGGCCGGCGTTGACAGCTGCCCTTTAAGAATCTTGTGGTGTTATTGTGCCCTGGCCAGTGTGGCTCAGTGGATAGAGCGTCGGCCTGAGAACGACGGAAGGGTCCCGGGTTCCATTCTGGTCAAGGGCATGTAGCTTGGTTGCAGGCTCGATCAACAGGCGTGGGGAAAGCAATCCGTCTCCCCCCCCCCCCCCCCTTCCACTCGCTCTAAACATCAGCGGAGAAATCTCCTGGGGTGAGGATTCACACAAAAACATTGGAAAGCCATTATTTTCATTATTGCTACTGTTTGCCCTGATGAGTTTAAAGGACGAAATGGGGAGGGCAGGAAGGATTTAAGAGGCAAGGGAGGGTGTCCTTCCTTTAGGAGCAGCCCACGGTGGCCCGGCCGCGGAGTCATCGTCCCTGGGTGCGTCAGCGCCGTCATTTCGGGGACCTCACCCCTGGGTAGGGGCCTGTGGCTTCAGAACGTGGAGTTGGGTGAATTTGGTGAGGATGGTGGCACTGGTCTTCTCCAGCCTTCGCTTAAAAAACAATAAATTAAAAAAATATTTTATTGATTTCAGAAAGGAAGGGAGAGGGAGAGAGAGATAGAAACATCCATGATGAGAGAGAATCACCGATCGGCCGCCTCCGGCACGCCCCCCACTGGGGATGGAGCCCACAACCCGGGCCTGTGCCCTGAGCGGGGAATTGAACCCTGACCTCCTGGTTCACAGGTCGACGCCCCACCGTGCCAGCTGGGCTCCCCTCTGCAGGCTCTTTGCCGAGTGTACTATCTGTTGCTCATCACCTACTCTCGTAACTGGCTCTCTCTTCCTTCTTCTCGATTCTCTGAACTCTTTGAAGTCATGGTGTCAGGCTCAGAGGGAATGAATGAATGAACGAATGAATGAGGGACAGGGCGGGTGCGGGGAGCGTGAGAAATGGGGAGGTCGGTGGGGCTGTGCAGGCCGTGGCTGCCACTCTGGGTTCTGCAGGCATCGGTTCTGCATTCCCTTCAGAAGAGATAAACGGTTACAAGGGAAGCGAAGTGGTTGTGTGAGTGGTTACATAATTCCTAGACAGCTCGTCTCCTTCGGTCCCTGACCCCCCGGGGGGGGGCGGGGGAGGATGCTCGGGGATCTACGCTCCCCCCTGTCCCTCCAACACCCGCTCCGTCATCTGCATAAATAATTGCTTCTTCAGATGCTTTCCTGTTGGATTGTGATATCAATGAGGTGTGAAATACAGCGGCGTGAATACATCCCTAACAGAACCCGCCACGGAGCGCGGTGATCTCGGGGTGGTGACAACCTTGGGTGCAGTCGGCCTTTGAACAGAACAGAAGGTACCAGCGGCCTGAAATCCTGCGATAAGAATTAAAAATGTGTCGTGGGGGGGGGGGCCCCCGACGCGCGCAGCGGGTGAGGCGGGGAAGGTCTTAATTTGGAGCATTTTAATGAGCGCGCGTGGCGAGGGCCTGCGAGGAGGGAAGATGACAGCCGGCCGATAAGGACGGGCGCTGCCGCGCGAGGAGAGCGGCGATGAGAAAAATCGGCCGATGGGAGCGTGTTCCGAGCAGATAACACGGAACCGGAGGAGAGAGCAGACGGCGGGCCGTTTGCCCGGGGGCCATGTGTGGCCCAAGGGCTTGGGCCGAGGTTGCTCGTGGGAGGGTTTCCCCCGAAGGCGGTGGGGGGCGGGGCGGGGGGGACCCAGACCTGAGAGGTAAGCTGCAACCTTGTCTGTTGTCGGGAGCCCGGAGGGCGTTGTCAGCTGGAACAGAGGTGGCGGAAGCTCAGAGGCCCCCGCGGGAGGGGGAGTTTGCCGTGCGCCGGAGGAAGGCTCACCACGAGCACCCGGTGTGCCGTGCCTGTGCCGTCACCAGGCTGACTGAGTCACTCCGCCCGCCACAGTGACTTCAGTCGGAAATGATGGATGCACAGGGCTGCGTTAAACGCCAGCCAATTGGCTGACGGATCAGCTGTCACCGGCCTCCTGCTGGAAAGGGAAGGAAAATGCTATTTAATTATTTTCAGAACATGAAAGCAGCCGTGATGAATGGGAGGCGTTTGGACGCTGAGCGAGTCCCTCGCGAGGCCGCGCCGGTTCCCGGGGGTGCAGGGCCCGCGCGTCGCCCCTCGATTAGACGCTGAAGACGAAGGTTTGGTCCCAGAGCTCGCCGGGCTCCGACCTGTGTCTCGCACAACAGTTGCTGCCCGGCGCTGGGGCAGGTGGAGTCGCCGTATCCGGGTGGCTAATTGGCCGCCCACGAACCCGTTTTGTTCGACTTGGAGAGTGTCCCCCCCCCCCCCGCACTTCAATGTGGGCCAACATTGAACCCATCGGGAGATTTGACTTAAAACCACATGTTTCTGCCCAGCCGGGGTGGCTCAGTGGTTGAGCACTGACCTGTGAACCAGGAGGTCAGGGTTCGACTCCCGCTCAGGGCACAGGCCCGGGTTGCAGGCTCCATCCCCAGGGTGGGCCGAGCAGGAGGCAGCCGATCCGTGATGCTCTCTCCTCATGGGTGTTTCTCTCTCTCTCCCTCTCCTTCCTCCGGAAGGTCCGGTGATGTGGGACCAGGCTCCTCCGAATTCTGTGCTGCCAGGGGAGGGAGGCGGGAGTTCAAAGTAGAAGGGGCCCCGCTCTCTGGTTTACCGTGGCCCCCTCCACGCCTCACTGCCCCCCAAAAGCTGGGTAAGAATTCTGACCCCGGGTCCAGTGTGTTTGTGTGTGTGTGGGTTCAGTCCCTGACACCAGCGGGCTGTGTCCCACAATCCAACGTGATCCTGACGCCGGCCACCCGGAGGGGCACGAGATGGGCTCACAGGTGGAGGGCGCGGTCCCCCAAGACTGGCCTCCGCCTCAGGCGCCGATCACAAGCCCAGGGTGTCGCCGGGCCGCTGACCAGCCGGCTGTACATCAGAGGTGCCCGCCTCCCCCTTCTCTTTTTTGTTTTTCAAAAAATATGTTTATTGATTTCAAAGGGGAAGGGATACGGAGAGAGAAAGAGAGAGAGAGAGAGAGAGAGAGAGAAACATCAATGATGAGAGAGAATCATGGACCGGCTGCCTCGTGCACATCCCACACTGGGGATGGAGCCCACAACCCGGGCCTGTGCCCTGACCGGGAATGGAACCGGCGCCTCTCGGTGTACGGGATGATGCTCAATCCACTGAGCCACACAGGCCAGGGCTGTTTGGAATATTCTGAAGCCGTCAATTGCAAGCGGTCAATTGCTTTCCGAATCGGCTTTGCTAATCAAACCCTCCCGGCCGCGCCCGAGCGTCCTCATTCCCCTCCCCTGCCTCCGGGCTTGGGAGCGCTGGGTGCTTTCCCACGCCAGGGCTGATGCGTGACGGCAGCATCTCTCTATTGCTCTGGTTTTCATTCCGGGGACGCATCCATCCACACGCCCGCGGGCCGTCCCGCTCTCCGTGTCCGCGGGCACCCTTCCCTGCCCTGTGGCTGCGAGTTGGTACCTCTCGCTCGCTGTAGAGATGCTCATCCCGCGTCTCAGGCTGGGATGCTGCATTCCTGCCTCCGGCCGCCGTCAGCCGGCCCCTCTCCTCCCCTTTTAGGGCGTCTTCGTCTCGGGGTGTTTCGGGTGGTGTGGTCGTCCACGGCCCGGCCTCCTGTCCCCTGCCTCTGTGTTCTCTCTTACACCCAGATCTCCCCCAAACCTCGTCTCCTGTAATTTCCCTACCAGCCCGTCCCTCGCTCTGATCGCAGGGACTCGCATGGAGAGGCAATCGGACTTCCGACTTTTATGTTTTTGGTTCCCTCACGTTTCGGAAGCACGCGGCTTGCATTTCACTTCCAAATGCCGTGGGCCGCGTGGTAAGTGCGCGGACGGGTGGCCTTTCCGTGCGCTGCTAGAGGAGGCGCGTGTCCCTCGCACCCCCCCCCCTTCCCCAGCTCCCCCGATGGCAGGAGGGCAGGACCCTCAGCATGTGATGACGACAGAACCGGGCCCGGCACCGGGGGCCGCCGGGTGGGCGCCCTGGGGGACCCCGGCTCGCTGTGGGTGTGTCCACGCACACACGTGGATCTCCGTGGGCCGCCGCTCCTCAACCTCACATTGGCAGTCTCTATGTTTTTCCCCTCCCGGCTCTCCCATTTTATAATCCCGTCAAGATGAAATCTAATCTCTCCAAAGGTTCATATCAGTGTTGACGGAGACCTTTGGCCTGAAAGTAAATTATACATTGAAAACCAGGGGCAAAACCACGTTATTGAGCCCTGGCCGGTGTTGCTCAGTGGATAGAGCATCAGCCTGAGGACTGAAGGGTCCCAGGTTTGATTCCCAGTCAAGGGCACACGCCCGGGTTGTGGGCTCCATCCCCAATGGGGGGGCGTGCAGGAGGCAGCCGATCCATTAATCTCTCTCAACATTGGTGTTTCTATCTCTCCCTCCCTTCCTCTCTGAAATCAATAAAAATATATTAAAAAAAAGAAGAAATCAATGGGAAAAACATCCCCGTGTGAGGATCTAAAAAACAACAATAAACAAAAACACACAGAAACCCCGCGTGATTGAGACGCTTCCCCACGGGAACGTTTCCCGAAGGTCGAGGGCCGAGTCCGGTCTGTCTGGAGGTGTCCAGGCGGGGGGCCGAGCGCGGGGAAAGGCTTCCTCTCGCGTCCTCTGTCCACGCTCCGCCGTGGCGATCCACGGGCACAGTCGCCTCTTTACCCTGCGGGTCCGGGGGCAGGTGGCCGCTCCCCGCCCCGCCCCTGCGCCCGGCCAGTCGCGCTGCCCTCGGGTCTTCCCTGCTGGTCAGGCCCGGTCTGGGCAGCTTGTCCGAACCCCCCGCCCCGGGCCCGGGGCCAGGCCCCACAGAGCCGCCTCTTGTCCCGGCTTCCGCCGGTGGCTGGGGTGCTGAATGGCGCTTTTAAGGGGGGCTCCTCGGAGCGCAGGGCCCGGCTCCGGCTGCGGCCGCTGTGCCCGCCAGGCCTGGGAGGGCGCCAGGTTCCGCTGCCAGAAGCAGCAGCGCCGGGCACCGTGAGGGCGGGGCAGGCAGACACCTCGGTCTGCGTGTGGAACGAGAGAGGAAGTGCACTGTGGGTGCGCGGGTAGTCCCCCGCCTCCCTCTCCCGGGCTCAGGGCTCCCCCGGAGCCTTTGCAGGCAGAGTGTGCAGGGAGAGGGGGAGGGGCACCTGCACGAGCCAGGTGCCACACGTGTGCACACACACGTATGACCACACACACGTGTGTTTGCATGCACGCTCGTGCGAGTGTGCGCACACATATGGGTGCATGTATGTGGGCGAGAGTGAGAGTGCATATGTGTGCATGTACATGGGCACATGCGAGTGTGTGCATACGTGTGCATGCGTGCTGCATGAGCGCACACATTGCGTGTGTGCACACATGTGCAAGCACAGGTGTGTGCGTGTGAATGCGTGTGATGTTTGTGGTCGTCCCCAGCACCCCCTGGCGCGGAGGGGACAGCGCCCTCCATGGGTTTGGAGGCCGATGCCATGGCGGCCCGGTGCCTCCCCGGTGCCAGCCTGACCCACAGCCATGGGCAGGGAGGGCGCGTGGGGGCCAGCATCCTGCTTCCGGCGGGAATGAGAGAACAGCTCCAGCGGGAGCCTGTTGTGTTCCTTGCAGGGAAACAGTACGAGCAGCTGCGGGAGCGGCAGCTCGGGTTCGAGTTCCGCCGAATTCCCGGGCGCCTCTCTCTCTTTCTCCCCAGTGGCCCTGGCGTTTCCTCTGATGCTTGTTTTTCATCAGGACAGAGACGGCGCCATCTCTGGGCTGAGAAACCAACTTTTAAATGCGATGGGCTCCCCCCCACCCTCCTCTCCCCCCCTCAGGCAAAGGAGACAATTTGCCATTTGCCAAGTAGAACTCACACGGAGCCTGTGCGGAATCGGACTCATTAAAACCTGAACATACACCCCGTCACCCAGGCCCTGCGGCGGGAACGAGGTGCTGACGGCTGGAGGAAGGAACGAGCCGCCGCTAATGGGAGGCCACAATCGGCCGCTGGCGGGCGGCCCGGGAGCTGGAGTGGCTCCTAATTGGGGGGTGAAGGGTGGGAGGCCATGTGCATTTCACATTTCGGGAGCGGGGGGGGGGGGGGGGGGGCGGGGACATGGGAGGGGTGGTGGTGGGGGAATAAAGACCCGATGGTGGGAGGGGGGTAGAAGGGGGGAGGACTGGAGACCAGGACGCAGGCGGGGCGGGTGCTACCTCGGGAGCGAGGCCGGGTTCAGAGCCGCGCAGCCGCTGACGGGAGGGCGCCATCGCCGGGGACGGTGGTGGGAACCACAGTGTGTGCTCAGCCACGAGAACAGACGAGGTTTGAACGGCTGCCGGGCGGCGGCAGGCACACGGGCTCTCCAGGGGCTGAGAGGGACGTGCAGGGAGAGGGCGGCCCCGGGGGTTCGAAGAAGAAGCAGCAGGAACACAGAGAGGAAGTGGTGTGCGCTGTTGTTTTGAGGGATGTCCTTGTTCTCTCTCGACTGTTTTCTGAGTTTTCTGAAAAGGCTGTTGGACCCGCCCACGTCCACACGTGGCCTCCGGGGCGTCTGGACGGGCACGTGGGATCCGTGACACAGACTCCGGGGAGGGAGCGCATGGAGCTGGCAACCTGAGCTCCTGCCGCCCCTGCGAGGCGGTGGGGCCGCGTGAAGTCGCGTGTAATTTTCTTTAAATCCTCACCCGGCGATATTTTCCCACTGATTTTTTTAGGGAGAAAAGGAGAGAGAGGAAGAGAGAGATAGAAACATCCATGGACCGGCCGCCTCCTGCACGCCCCCCACTGGGGATGGAGCCCGCAACCCGGGCCTGTGCCCTGAGCGGGAATCGAACCCTGACCTCCTGGGACATAGGTTGACGCTCAACCGCTGAGCCATGCGGCCGGGCGCTCACACATCTTCACCTGGCGCTGCTCACGGGGGTGGGGGTGGGGGGGGTGGAGTGGGGGGGATCAGCTGGCCGACATCAGAGAGAACAAACCATTGCCTTACGACAATGCAGGCTGTGACCTTGAAGGGGTCTCTCTTGGCTCCAAGGTCAGGCCCGAGACCAAAGCCTGCCCAGCCCCCCCGGCCCGAGCTGTGCGGGCTCCCAGGCAGCTGCGCCCCTCCCGGCGGTGGGGGTCGGGGGGGAGGAGGGACGCAGGGACACAGCGGCGATGCCCGAGGTCGGTGGTGCCATCCATCTGCGGCCACAGCGCTCATTCCTGCAGCCGCTGGGCCTCGGGGCGGCCGTCGCTCACTCTGCCGGTTCCGGCCTGTTAGTGGCTCCTTCCCCGCCCCCCCCCCCCCCCCCAGGCTGGCCTGGCGCCGACTCCCATCTGTCCCCTCCTGACCCAGATGCGTTCCTTCCCGAGAACATGCCCCGCGGACCCGGCGGTGATTGGGGATGGAGGTGCCGTGAGCACCGCCCGTTCCCGAGGCTGGTGCGGGTCCGTGTCAGCTCCGTGTCCGTGTCCCCGGGACCCACGCGTGGGCGTCCTGGGCCCTGTCCTGGGCCCTCTAATTCCTGCTTCCTGTGCCCGGCCTGGGAGCCGCCTCCTGAGACAGGCAACCCCAGTCTTCCCCCCGCCCCCCCCCAACCCCCCACCCCCACCCCTGTTCCCTGGACGTCATGCGCGGTCCCGGTTCTCCTGTCCTCTGCGCCAAGTTAGTCTCTCTCTCTCTCTCTCTCTCTCTCTCTTTTATTTTGGTTAGTCCTCACCTGGGCATATTTTTCCATTGATGTTTAGAGAGTGGAAGGAAGGGGGAGAGACAGAGAGAGGGAAACGTCGCTGTGAGAGAGACACAGTGACTCACCGCCTCCTCTACGCTCCCAACTGGGGCTGGCAATCGAGCCTGCAATCCAGGCACGTGCCCTTGACTGGAATCGAACCCAGGACCCTCCAGTCGGTGGGCCAACAGTCTATCCAGTGAGCCACACCAGCCATGGCGTAGTCTCTCTCTTTTTTTAAGAATCTGCACCCAACCATATTTCTTTTCCATTGATTTTTAGAGAGAATGGAAGGGTTGGGGAGACAGAGAGAGAGAGAGAGAGAGAGAGAAAGAAATATCAACTGGTTGCCTCCATCCCGCATGGGGCCAGGGACCACACCTGCAACCCAGCACGTGGAATCGAACCCAAGACCCTTTGGTGTGTGGGCCACGCTCTAACCACTGAGCCACGCCGGCCCCTTTCTTGCCCCGTCATCATCCTTCTTGCCCCTCCTACCTGCCCCTCTGGGAGCAGGGGCCGCCCCTCACCCCCAGGTGCCGGCCGCTTTACACTCTGCTGGGCGGGGGGGGGGGGGGGGGGGGGGCGGGGGGGGCGGGGCACGACCTCCCTCCGCTGTGTGTTCAGCGAGCAGCTCCCCTGAGGCCTGACCTCTGTGGGGTCGGCCACCGCGCAGCCCCTGGATGGACGCCCGTGTCCTGGCCGAGGACCTTGCTCGGCGCCTCAGCAGCGAACTCGGGGACGGGAATCAACTGGGGCTAATGACAGGCCTCGCCGACCCCGCGACCCGGGTGCTGGCCGGGCCTGGCCTCTCTGTGCCCCCTGCGGCCCCCGGGGGAGCCCAGCCGGCCAGCGTGCCCGTGCGTGACCCTGGACCAGCTTCATTAGCCGCCGCTCTCACTGGGGCGCCCGGCAGCCCGCCAGGCAGCGCAGGGTCCCCTCTAATGAGGCCCTTTCCCCCCCGCTCCCCCAGGAGAAGGCAGGACAGAGCGGACTCTGGGGAAAGTGGGCCCAGTCGCTGTGTGTGACTCTTTTTTTCTCCTTTAATATATTTTTATTGATTTCAGAGAGGAAGGGCGAGGGAGAGAGAGATAGGAACATCAGTGATGACAGAGGATCACTGATCGGCTGCCTCCTGCACGCCCCCCACTGGGGATCGAGCCTGCACCCTGGGCCTGTGCCCCTGACTGGAATCGAACCCGGGACCCTTCGGTGTACAGGCCGAGGCTCTATCCACTGAGCCGCACCGGCCAGGGCTTGGCGGCCTTTCTCCGTGCTGGCCAAGAGGAGGTGGCCGTTTAGCGCACTCTTGTTCTCCCGGTGGAGGAGCCCTTTGACACGCGTCTCCCTTCCAGGGTGAACGGCTCCCTCGCGGAGATCCTGCAGGTGGACCTGGGGGTGGACAACAGCAGCGACCTGGCCGGGGCCCAGCCCGTCACGTGGCAGGTGGAGTACCCGGCGGAGGACGCGGCGGGCGAGCTCGTGGTCTCAGAGATCTTCGTCAGCCAGACCAGCTTCGTGGGCATCGTCCCCCTTGCGATGGTGAGCGACGCAGTTTTCTTCGAGCGCTTTCCAAAATACATGTTTTTTATTGATTTCAGAGAGGAAAGGAGAGGGAGGGAGGGAGAGAGAGAAACATCCATGATGAGAGAGAATCATGGATCGGCTGCCTCCTGCACGCTCCCCTCCCCCCCCCGCCACAGGGGATCGAACCCACAACCCGGGCACGTGCCTGGGGTGGTTACGTGTGCTGTGCACACGGCACACGTCTGGCCGTCAGTGTCTCCCGGGCTGGCTGCGCTGCCCGTGGGGGCGGTTTCTTGCATTTGGGTTTAATTCCCATTGGCTGGGAAGTGCCAGGGTTGGATTGGTTGGTGGGGTCGTGTGTCACAATGTAACTCTTGACCACTCTGAAGAGTGGTTCCGAAGTGGCTCCAAGGGACAGAGCCTCTCTGCTGAGGGACCAGCCCAGCTGGACCTGACCAGCTGACCCTGTGCGCCTGCCTCTGTCTCCTCTCTGTACGAGGACACCAGCCAGACACCAGCCTTTGGGCTTAGGGCCCACCCTTGCTCATCCAGTGTGACCTCATCTGAACAAATCCCAGATGCCCAGACCCCGACTGATTGGGCAGGGGCAGCGCTGGCTGGAACTTCCTTTTCCTGGGAGAGGGATTCACAGGCGACTCTTCCTGGGGCGTCCACTAGATGGCGCTCACAGACCAGCCTCTGGCCGTACTTGCCTCGGCTCCCCTCCCCAGCGGGCTCCCTGGACACCTGCCCCTGGCCCGACCTGTCCCAGTTAACCGACTGCCCCTCAAACCACGTGCACCTGGGATTCCCGACTCCTCCATGTGTGAGGAACGGAGGCTCCGTCCTGCAGCCCCGCCCAGCGCTCCTCCCAGCACCTGCTCCTGCTCCTGCTCCTGCACCTGCTCCTGCTCCTGCACCTGCTCCTGCTCCTGCACCTGCTCCTGCTCCTGCTCCTGCACCTGCTCCTGCTCCTGCACCTGCACCTGCTCCTGCACTTGCTCCTGCACCTGGAACTTGTACCTGCTCCTGCTCCTGCTCCTGCTCCTGCACCTGCTCCTGCTCCTGCACCTGCACCTGCTCCTGCACCTGGAACTTGTACCTGCTCCTGCTCCTGCTCCTGCTCCTGCACCTGAAACTTGTACCTGCTCCTGCTCCTGCTCCTGCACCTGCTCCTGCTCCTGCACCTGCTCCTGGAACTTGTACCTGCTCCTGCACCTGCTCTTGCTCCTGCACCTGCTCCTGCTCCTGCACCTGCACCTGCTCCTGCTCCTGCTCCTGCACCTGCTCCTGCACCTGCTCCTGCTCCTGCTCCTGCTCCTGCTCCTGCACCTGCACCTGCTCCTGCTCCTGCTCCTGCTACTGCACCTGCACCTGCACCTGCTCCTGCTCCTGCTCCTGCTCCTGCTCCTGCACCTGCACCTGCTCCTGCTCCTGCTCCTGCTCCTGCACCTGCTCCTGCACTTGCTCCTGCACCTGGAACTTGTACCTGCTCCTGCTCCTGCTCCTGCTCCTGCACCTGCTCCTGCACCTGGAACTTGTACCTGCTCCTGCTCCTGCTCCTGCACCTGCTCCTGCTCCTGCACTTGCTCCTGCACTTGGAACTTGTACCTGCTCCTGCTCCTGCTCCTGCACCTGCTCCTGCTCCTGCACCTGCTCCTGCACCTGGAACTTGTACCTGCTCCTGCTCCTGCTCCTGCTCCTGCACCTGCACCTGCTCCTGCTCCTGCTCCTGCACCTGCTCCTGCACCTGCTCCTGCTCCTGCACCTGCTCCTGCACCTGCTCCTGCTCCTGCACCTGCTCCTGCTCCTGCACCTGCACCTGCTCCTGCTCCTGCTCCTGCACCTGCTCCTGCTCCTGCTCCTGCTCCTGCTCCTGCTCCTGCTCCTGCTCCTGCACCTGCACCTGCTCCTGCTCCTGCTCCTGCACCTGCTCCTGCACCTGCTCCTGCTCCTGCACCTGCTCCTGCACCTGCACCTGCACCTGGAACCTGCACCTGGAACCTAGAACCTGGGACCTGCACCTGCACCTGGAACCTGGCAGCCTGGAAAGGTGCAGCCTCCCTCAGCCAACACCTCTGCCTGCCCTGTGGCTGGATGGGTGCCTGCGGTGGCTTTTGTTTCCTTGGAAGGTTTTATAGTTTTCATTGAAAAGGATGTACGTTCATTATAAATGTTTAAACAACGTGAGGAGAAACACAGATCCCGGCCCCCACAGGCCTGCGTGGGGCTGTGGAACCATCGTTGGAGGAACTGCTCTAAGGCCGCGCGGGTGCGGAGAGCTGGCTGGACAGAGAGCAGACGCTGTGACACGAGGCCACACTGTGCGCCGCCTCCTACGCGGGAACCCCCCCCCTTTTACTCCGACACAGAGAAGACGGGTTCTCGCCTGGGGTTTCTGAACCTCAAAAACCATGACTCACTCCCCGGGATCCTGGTCTTTAAAGCACCGCGCCGTGGCCAGGGGGGAGTTTGTGGTGGAAACGAGCCGAGGATTGGGGCCATTCTTCTTCTTTTTTTTAAAAAAATAAGTTATTTTTTGATAATTTAACCGGAGATCCTTACCCATTAGCTTCAGAATCGCAAGGGGGCTGGTTGGCAATGTGGATTCCTGCCTGGCGGCCGCACACCACACTCTCCCTCCCGCCCGCCCGCGCCTGCTCCTGCTCCGCACCCGGCTCTCCTGGCATCGAAGGAGCCTCCTGTGCTCGGGGCCGGGGACGAGGAACTGGACGCGGGCGGACGAGTCCCTCCCCCCAAACATGTGTTCTCGGTGCGGAACATTGGTTAAACGCAGACACAGACACAGGAAAACGAAACGCCGTCTCTCCCGCCTTCCCTGCCCGGAGCAGCGGTTCTCAACCTTCTGGCCCTTTCAATACAGTTCCTCATGTTGTGACCCAACCATAACATTATTTCCGTTGCTACTTCATCACTGTCATGTTGCTGCTGTGATGAATTGTCATGTAAATATCTGATATGCAGGATGATCTTAGGCGACCCCTGTGAAAGGGTCCTTCCACCGCCAAAGGGGTCGTGACCCACAGGTTGAGAACCGCTGGCATGGAGGCTCACGGGGACGGACCGGCTCCAGCTTCTCTCCTCGCGTCTTGTTGTTGATAATGTGCTGGTCCTGTTTTACTTCTTTTTAAAAAAGAGATGTTTTCATTGATGTCAGAGAGGGAGGGAGAGAGAGAGAAACATCAATGATGAGAGAGAATCGTGGACCCGCTGCCTCCTGCACGCCCCTCCCTGGGGATCGAGCCCGCAACCTGGGCCTGTGCCCTGACCGGGAATCGAACCCTGACCTCCTGGTTCATAGGTCGACGCTCAATCACTGAGTACGCTGGCCTGGCTTTTTTTTTTTTAAATGTATTTAGATTGTTTTCAAATATTCATTACAAAGTTGATGTTTTCTATGGACAAGAGCTGTTCTATTCAGACTTAATCTCAGTGAAAAGCCATTAAGCTGCTCACCCAATGAGCCCCGAGCCCTGATGAACATGGGGGGCGAGGGGGGGCCCCCTGGGCTGGGCGAGGTGAGCCTGCGGGGCACGGACGGTGGAAGTCGCAGAAGGAGACCTCAGGGCGGAGGTGGCCCGCTCCGCGCCCCCCCCCCCCCCCCCCGCACGGCTCCCTCGCCCACGTCCCGCCTGCTGACACGTGTCTCCCTCCGCAGGACACGGAGATCCTGAACACGGCCATCCTGACCGGCAAGGCGGTCTCAGTGCCCGTCAAGGTGGTGGCCGTGGAGGAGGATGGCTCGGTGGTGGCCGTGGCCGAGGCCCTGGAGTGCAGGTCCGCGGACGAGGACATCGTGAAGGTGCTGCCCACGCCCCCCTCACCCCGCTCTCCCCGGAGCCCGGCCCTTTGGGGTTCGCCCCTTGGGGCCCCTTGTCCTGTCAGGGTCCCCAGCGTTCCCTGTCTTTCCCGCTGATCTGTCTCGGGATTCCTGCTCGCCCCGTTTCCCCAGGTCTCCGAGCGCTGCGACTCCGTGTTTGTGAACGGCAAGGAGATGAGGGGCCGCGTGGACACGCCCGTGAGCTTCACCCACCAGCACTTCACCGCCCAGTTGGAGGTCACGGTCTGGGCGCCCCGGCTGCCCCTGCAGATCGAGATCTCGGACACGGAGCTGAGCCAGGTCAAGGGCTGGCGGGTCCCCGTGGCCCCTAACCAGAGGTGAGGAGCCGGGAGGGCCGCCGGTGGGCGGGATGCAGGGCCCGGTCCGGGGCCCATCCTGGCGGGAGGCAAACGGACCCAACAGAGACCCTCCCGTGCTGGGGCCTCAGGACCGGAAAGGAAATGGGAAATTGCCTCGGAAGCGCCCGGCCGGCAGGGCTCAGTGGTTGAGCATCGGCCCAGGAACCAGGGGGCCGGGTTCGATTCCCGGGCAGGACACGGGCCTGGCCGCCTGCAGGAGGCGGCTGCTCGATGGTTCTCTCTCATCATCGATGTTTCTGTCTCTCTCTCCCCCTCTCCCTTCCTCTCTCTCTAAAAGGTCAATAAACACATATTTTTAAGAAGAAAACATTAAAAACATTAAAAACAATGCCTCCGCGTGGCTGCCCCTCCCCCGGACACGTGTCCCCGTCCACTGGTGGCTGTAGGCTGGTCAGCAGCCCCAGGCGGGGCCTCCGAGAGGAGGGCCCCGGGCAGGGGGCTCTGAAGGGCGGGCCGAGCGGAGGGGGCGCCGGTCTCCGCCACGACCGCCCGAGTCCCTCGCACCTGGAGGAAGGCGAGGGGCACCCTTCTCTTTATTTGTTTGTTTATTTACTTATTTTTGTTCATCCTCGCCCGAGGGTATTTTTCCATTGAATTTTAAAGAGAGAGGATGGGAGTGGGGGAGAGAGAGAGAGAGAGAGAGAGACATCGCTGTGAGAGCGACACACCCATTGGTTGCCTCCCACATGCACCCTAACCAGAGTCGGGGATTAAGCCTGCAACCCGGGTACGTGCCCTTGACCAGAATCGAACCCGGGACCCTTCAATCCCCAGGGGGAAGCTCTGTCCACAGAGCCACACCGGCCAGGGCAGGGCAGTCATTCTTGTTGTTGTTGTTAATTCTCACCCGCGGATATGTGGGAGAGAGAGAGAGAGAGAGAGGAGACATCAATGTGAGAGAGACACATAGATGGGTTGAGTCTTGCCTGGGGCCGGGGATGGAACCTGCAACCCAGGGAGGAGCCCTTGATTGGAAATCGAACCCGAGACCCTTTGGTGTTCCGGCCTATACTCTAACCACCGAGCCACACTGGCCAGGCCTGGGGCAGCCGCTGTGCCCACTTCCTGGTGAGGGGACTGGGCACCTGCTTGCGGCCGCAGGAGAGGAAATCGGCTGCCAACAGTGCTCCCGGCCCAGACCTCAGGCCCCCCCCCCCGTCGCCCCCCACTGGGCTGCAGTCTTGCATCATCTGCGGGCGATGCTTTCGAAACTACAGGTTAGAGAGCTCCCACCTATGTGGGCGGCAGGGCAGGGCCTGTGCTCCCTCCCGTGTCCACGCCGGCGGCAGTGCAGGGCCGCCAGGAAGAGCCCGCGGGAGCAGGGGCAGGTGGTCAGGGGACCGTGAGCCGGACGGGCCTCCGCGCCCGCTGACGCTCTGCGTCCGCTCGTGCCCAGGCCCACGCGGGAGAGCGAGGACGAGGAGGACGAGGAGAGGAAGGGGCGCGGGTGCTCGCTGCAGTACCAGCACGCCCTGGTGCGCGTCCTCACGCAGTTCGTGGCCGAGGCGCCCGACCTGGGCCGGCTGAGCCACCTGCTGGGCCCCGACTGGCAGCTGGACATCACCGACCTGGTGGCGGGCTTCCTGAAGGTGGAGGAGCCGCGGGTCGCGCAGCTGCAGGGCGGCCGGACGCTGGCGGGCCGCGAGCCGGGCATCACCTCCGTGCAGGTACGCGCCCCTGCCGGCCCCGCCTGGTAGGTGCAGGTGTGCGTGTGTGCATGTGTGCGAGCGTGTGCATGAGCGTGTGTGCATGTGTGTGAGTGCGTGCGTGTGTGAGCGTGTGCGTGTGTGCATGTGTGTGAGCGCGCGTGTGTGTGAGCGCACGTGTGTGTGAGCGTGTGCATGTGTGTGAGCGTGTGCATGTGTGTGAGCGCGTGCGTATGTGAGCGTGTGCGTGTGTGCACGTGTAGTCACCAATTTTTTATTTTTATTTTTTTATGCCCTTTTCCCTCCCCGTTGACCCCTCCAGGCCCCGCCCCCAGGCCTTCACCTCCCTACTGTCTGTGTCCAGGGGTGACGCATGTGTGCACACAGGTCTTCGGTTGATTACCTCCCACCCACGCGCCCTCCCTGCCTTCCCTCGGAGATTCTGCCCTCTGTTCTGTGCTCACCAATTTTTTAAAAAAACGGGATCCGAGGACATTTTCCCATTGGCTTTTAGAGAGGGAACGGAAGGGAGAGAAGAGAGAAACTTCGATGTGAGGGAGGCACATCGATTGGTTGCCCTCTGCACGCACCCCAACACGGGGTGGGGATCGAACCCACAACCCAGGCCCTTGCCCTTTACCAGGAATCGAACCCAAGACCCTTCAGTGCTGAGGCCGGCGCTCTATTTACCAATTTCAGTCACTGGAAACCTAATCAATTTTTGCATCTTGGGGAGTTTCAGGGGAAATACAGAATTTCTTTTACCTGAGCTACATCAAGCCCCCGGCGTGAGCAGTTCCCCCAGGGCGGCTGGCGTTCTGCATGTCGCTGGAGGAGACGGCAGGACCTGTGCGAGCCGGTTCTCTTTTCCAAACCCGGAGGGCAGACCTCGTGCAGCAGACAGAAAAGTATTAAAAACACGCATTAAAAATAAGAAAGCCTTACGGCGCAATGCTCTCCTCTGCACTGCAGCTCCAGTACAGCCGTGTTCGCGCCCGTGTTGGCGGGTAGTTATGGGGACAGGGCGAGGCGTGTCTCATAAAGATGTAAACCGTGACTGCTCACAGCGACGCCATCTTAGATGTTCCAGGGTTACAGGTGACGCAGCCCAAGGGGCGTGTTCTACTCTGTGTCACTTTCCCGTCACTGTGCACAGATTCCCGGAAACTGAGCAGTTTAAGCCCCACTGATTCTCAGGGTCCCGGGGCTGGGCTCTGGCCTGGTCTTGAGTTCTGGTCCGGCCCTGGCTCTGGTCCGTGCTCAGGGTCCCCCAAGGCTCAGGTGGAGGTGGGGGCCGGGCGGGCACCTGTGGGCTTTGGCGGAGGTTTCCTTCCGGCTCAGGCTGCTGGAAGGCGAATTCCTCCGGGTGGGACGGGGGTGTCCGTGTGGCCTGTTGGCCCAGAGTCCCTCTCTGCTCCCGAGGCCGCCCTCTGCCCCTCCTGCGGCCGTTCCGTCAGCGACGCCCGATCCAGCCCAATCCAGCCCGATCCAGCCCTGCTCACACGGACTCTCCGGCCACAGCCAGGGAGGGTGCTGCTGCTTTGTTTTGTTTGGTTAGTCCTCCCCTGAGGATATTTTCTCATTGATTTTTAGAGAGAGTGGAAGGGAGAGAGGGAGGAGAGAGAGAGAGAGAGAAAGAGAGAGAGAGAGGGAGGGAGAGAAAGAGAGAGAGGGAGGGAGAGAGAAAGAGTGTGATCGATTGGTTGCCTCCTGCATGTGCCCAACCAGGGGATTTCTAACCTTTGACCCTTTGGTGCACCGGGCGATGCTCTAACCACTGATCCACACGGCCAGGGCTCCGTGCTGCCTTCCAGCTCAGGAAGCCCCCCTGGGAGGTCACCCCGCTGCTCCCAGGGCCCGAGCGAAAGGGAGGAAAGCAGACCAGGGTGGTGCCTCTCAGGCCTCCAGGCAGCAGGTGGGGCGAGCGCTTGGCTGCACAGGGTCCCCATCAGCCTTCCGTTGGTGGAGGATGTGGGGGGGGGGCGTTCACATGGAGCGTGGGGCCCAGACGGCAGCGCTCTCGCCGCCGCAGGTCCTCTCGCCCCTGTCGGACTCCATCCTGGCCGAGAAGACGGTGACGGTGCTGGAGGACCGCGTGGCCATCGCTGACCTGGGCGTGCAGCTGGTGGCCGGGCTGTCGCTCTCCCTGCAGCCGCACCGGGACGACCGCCGAGCCATCGTCGCCACGGTGACGGCCCAGGACCTCCTCCAGGCCCCCGGGCAGGTGAGCCCCGGAGCCCGTGTGTCCGCGGTCAGCGGAGACCACCTCCCTGTCCCCCCGTCCCCCCGGCGGTCAGCGCCGCCCTCAGAGCCGGGGCCAGGCGCCCGAGCTGCCCCCCTTCCCACCCGCCGGTTCTGTCCGCAGTGCTCAGGGCAGACACGTTTGTCCTACGTGGTTTGTTAAAAAACACGTTTTTATTGACTTCAGAGAGGAAGGGAGAGGGAGAGAGAAACATCAATGATGAGAGAGAGCCACGGATCGGCTGCCTCCTGCACGCCCCGCACTGGGGATCAAGCCCGCAACCCAGGCCTGTGCCCTGACCGGGAATCGAACCGTGACCTCCTGGTTCACAGGTCGATGCTCAACCACTGAGCCAGCGGCCGGGCATCCTCGTATCTGTTTCCATCCATCGCCTGTGCCGTGTGCCGTCTGCTTTGCCGTCCCTGCTAGACCTCGACCCGAGGGTCACGTGTTTCACTTGCGCCTAAAGCGCGTGGTTGTCGGTGCCGGACGCTCCCGGCAGCTTCCTGAGCGAGCGCGGCGGCCGGGGAGCGCTACCGTGCGCCTCGCGTCTTTACTGCATCGTCACCTCTGACCCGCTCCCCGCCTTTAAACCGCCCCCCCCTCCCCCCGTCCTGGGCGAGGGCACCAGGGCCCTGTGGGCATCGGAGCCTCTTCCCGGCTCCTCCCGCCAACGCCACTGCCTTCGCCCCACTGTGTGGCTTCCTGACAAGGCAGGTTGTGCGGGGTGTGTGTGTGTGTGTGTATGTGTGTGTGTGTGGCTGCCCAGGAGGCTGACGGGCGGCACCTGAGTTTGGCTCCATCAATCGCCTGACCTTTCCCAGTGTTTTCTGAAAGGTCAGAGCCGAATCCCGCGGCCTGGACGCATGAATTAGCATGCACTTTGCATGTTAATGAGAGCATGGCATTCGCTCCTCATGCCAGCGGGCCGGGCGTGCCCGGGGCTGTGCAAAGCGATAAAGCATAGAGGTTCCTCCCCGGCCAGCGTGCCCAGTGGTTAGAGCGCCGGCTCTCCCACCGGAGGGTGGCAGGTTTGATCCCCGGCTGCAGTCGGGAGGCAACCAGTCCCCGTGTCCCTCACATCGATGTCTCCCCACCCCCCGCCTCCCTTCCGTTCTCTCTGAAAATGATTAGAAAAAAAAAATACAAAACCAACTGACCACAGCGTCCCTCCGGAAGTTTCCTTTCCCGGGTTTGCACATTTAAGGGGCGCCCGGCAGGAGCTCAGTTCACGGCCGCGACCTGAAGGGACCTCGGGCGGTAACGGACGCTCTGGTCTCGTTTCCCCCAGGAGGCGATCGTCAGCTCCTGGATCCTGTTCAGCGACGGCGCGGTGACCCCGCTGGACATCTACGACCCCCAGGACTTCTCCGTGTCCGTCTCGTCGCTGGACGAGATGGTGGCATCCGTGCGGGCGAACCTGCAGCCCCAGTGGCCGGTGGTGGCGGCGGAGGGCGAGGGCCAGGGGCCCCTGGTGAAGCTGGAGATGCTGATCAGCGAGCCCTGCCAGAAGACCAAGAGGAAGAGCGTCCTCGCCGCGGGCAAGGGCCACGTCAAGGTCAAGTTCGACCCCCACGTGGACCGGGGCCACGGAGGCACCAACGACATCGAGGGCGTGAGCCGGGAGTACCAGGACCCCCTGAGCAACTCCATCCCGCGCGGGGGAGGCCGGGACGGGGCGGCCCCGGGGTGGCCCCCCCACGGCGCCCCGGCCGGCCACCGGGACAGCGCCAACCGGAGCGCCACCCCGCCGCCGTCCCCCCTGGGGAGGAAGGACGCCAAGCGGCTCCAGAGCGGCAGTCCCGACGCCTTCACGAGCTTCCCCACGCAAGGGCGGTCGCAGGGACCCAACCCGGCGGCCGGCGAGCTCACGGTGGCCTCCCGGGGGCTCACCGACCTGGAGATCGGCATGTACGCGCTGCTGGGCGTCTTCTGCCTGGCCATCCTCGTCTTCCTGGTGAACTGCGTGGCGTTCGCCTGGAAGTACCGGCACAAGCGGTTCGCCGTGAGCGAGCAGGGCGCCCTCCCGCACTCCCACGACTGGGTGTGGCTGGGCCACGAGGTGGAGCTGCTGGAGAGCCCGGTGGACGTCACGCTGCCGTCGGAGGAGTGCGCCCCGGGGCTGGACCGGGGGCTGCCCTTCGAGGAGGGGAGCTTCCTCCTGAACGGGGGGTCCCAGGAGGCGCTCCCCAGCCAGCTGCTCCGGCCCCCCGAGTACGTCTACGAGAAGGACCCGCGGCGCCCGCCCCCCACCCCCTCGGGCCCCAAGAGGAAGCGGGTCAAGTTCACGTCCTACACCACCATCCTGCCCGAGGAGGGCGGCCCCTACACGGACTCCATCCTGTTCCACGGCGAGGAAGGCATCCAGTGGGTGTGCCCGGACCTGGGGCGGGGGGACCCCCGGGACTTCCGGGACTACGTGGAGAGGCTGCGGGACCAGATGTGAGCACAGCGGTGCGTGCGTGGGATTCACCTTTATGCCTTCTGTTTTCGCGGTGGGGAGCAGGGAGGGCGGCGGGCGCAGGGGATGGGAGGGCGCAGTGTCTGCAGGGGGGTCCCGCCCGGAGCAGGTCAGAGCGCGGGGAGGAGAGCCGCTGGGGTGTTTTTTGTTTTTGTTTGTTTTCTTTTTTAAAAATAAATTTTTATTGATTTTAGAGGGAGCGGGAGAGAGAAACATCAATGATGAGAGAAGCATGGATCGGCTGCCTCCTGCAGGCCCCGCACTGGGGATCGAGCCTGCAGCCGGGGCGGGTGCCCTGATGGGGAATCGAACCCTGACCTCCTGGGGTTTAAGCTGGGAAATGTCTCTGAAACGGCCGCCCGTGGGTCCCGGAGAAATGCTCCCACGAGTCTTACCCGCCGCCTGGTCCCGGCTCCGTTCCGACCGGACAGACCCAGCCCAGAGGACACGGCCTGTCACCCTGGACGCATGCTGGGCCGGCGATGCGGGGAGGACTCAGTGTGACTTGTCCAGCCCTGGACCCTCTGAAGCACAGCGGGCGCCCTGGCCTGGCCTGGGATGGACACGCCCTGCCCGGGCCTGGGATGGACGCCCCCTGCCCCGGCCTGGGATGGACGCCCCCTGGCCTGGCCTGGGATGGACGCCCCCTGCCCCGGCCTGGGATGGACACGCCCTGCCCGGGCCTGGGATGGACGCCCCCTGGCCTGGCCTGGGATGGACACGCCCTGCCCGGGCCTGGGATGGACGCCCCCTGGCCTGGCCTGGGATGGACACGCCCTGCCCGGGCCTGGGATGGACGCCCCCTGCCCCGGCCTGGGATGGACACGCCCTGCCCGGGCCTGGGATGGACACGCCGTGGCCTGCCCTGGCCTGGGATGGACGCCCCCTGGCCCGGCCTGGGATGGACGCCCGGAAGCTGCTGATGTGCCGCCTGGGGCACATGGCCTGCGCGCATCTCCACCCGCCTCTGCAGCCCCTCCTCGGACCTTGCCGGCCTTTGGGAAACAGGAAGAAAAGAAATGTCTTTATTTCCCCTCTGACATCCGTTCGATTTCCATGCGTCTCAGTCACGCCCGTGCTTCCCGCGTGGGGTCCGGGAGGTCCCCCGCGTCTGGTTCCCTGTCTCTCCGTCCCCCACGCTCCACCCCCTGGGGCCCCGGACGCTTCCCCTCCCTCGTCTTCCCTCCGTTTCGCTGTGGACCTTCTGGTGTCGCCGGACACGGGTTCGAGGAAGCTGGGACTGTGCTGTGCGGGGCGGCCGCGTCCTCCTGGTTTTCTACCCGGAACCGAACGCTTTGCAGAACAGTCGTGACCCGCAAACAGCGCTTCTGTCTCCTGCGAGTCGGGGTTCGCGGGGAGCCCCCCCAGCGCATCTCTGGGGCAAGAAGAGCTCCACACGGTGCAGCGGCCACACTGACCCCACATGTGAAACCGACAGACACGTCAAGGAGCTCGCGTCAGATTCAGCTTCCCATTTTCCCGGAAAAACCATTTTTAACAGGCGGGGTGACGTTTTAACTCAGCGACATGAAGGAATCCTCCCTAGACCGCCCTCCCCCAGCATGTCCCCAGCCATGACTCCGGTGGAGAGCAGAGCCCACAGGGTGCGCCCTGCGGGGAACAGCAGGGGGTCCCCCCAAATTCATGCAAACAAGTGGCGACTTCAGAGCTCGGGAGCAGCCACGGTGGAACCCAGTCACTGCGAAGTCCAGGCGGAGAGGGGGTGCCTCCCGGGGAGATGGACGTGCAGAGGCGGGAGCAGCTCGCACCTGCGGGGGGCGCACCTCCGGGGGGGGGGGCCCTGGGGCGGGGCCTGGACCCCGGGAGGCCGAGGACCGACTGTTCAAAAGGGCGGCGCTGGCTTGAGGTCGGCAGGTGACCGCACGGCCCACCCACTCGCGACACAGCGGCCACTGGGTTCTGCCCACGGGACTCGGGGCAGAGGTCACCGATGACGTCACGGATGACGTCACCTGCGTCCCGGGGCCGGCAGTCTTGCGTTGGAAATGGGGGTGAGGGAGCGAAGCGGGGTTGGGAGGAGACAGCCGGGACACCCCAGGCCGGACCAGCTGCTCCGGAGCGAAGGGGGGCCCTGCTCCTCGGCGGGAGGGGCGGGGAAGGTCACGTGCTCATGGAACCCCCAGAATCCCGCTGGGCTGTCAGGGGCGGAGCAGGGCGCCCCGCCACGTGGGGAAGACGCCCAGGGCCCGCGAGGGCCCCCCCACCCCCCACCCCCCACCCCCCCACGGGACGCGGGCCGTGCCTCACCGCCTGCTTCACCTCGAGGCCGAGATGGTACAAATAAAGGTCAAAAGCGAGAGGAGGGGGGTCCCCTGACCCACCGCGGGGGGGACCTGCGAGCCCCCAGGTGCGCGCGGACGGGGACGTGGGGGGGGGGCGGGGGGGCAACAGTGACCGCGCCGAGCGGGGGGCCCCGCAGCCCTCCCTGCGCTCAGGTCCCGGTGACGGTGACCGGAAGCCACGTCCGCCCCGCGGGGGTCCCAGCGGCGCCGTTTCACCGACGGGAAGCCGGCCCCGCCCGTGAAGCCGGAAGCACAGCGGCCGGGCCCGGGGTCCGGGGTTTGCGGCCCAGGCGCCCGCGATGGGCGAGTCCCTCCCTCGGCCCCCCCCCTCCCTCCGCCCCCCACATCCCCCCAAACCCAGACGCCAGCGGCTCGGGAGGGGCCTCGGGCTGTGGACTCTGAGTCGGGGGTGGGGAGGGGGGTACGTGCTCCCCGAGGCCCAGGTGACCTGACAGCCGGGAGGTGACCCGGTTCCCAGACGCCGGGGGAGCGGCCGTGAGAGAAGCAGGAGCAGCTACGGGGGAGGCGGGGGTCCCCCAGCTCCGGCCCAGGAGGGGACCCCGACCTCCCGGCTGTGGCATCTCACCCCCCGGGCCGGCTGGGATGACCCCTCCACACGGACGGGGTGTCTATGCACAGACCCCCGCGCGGGGAAGTGGGGTTCGCGTCTGCCCCCCGACACCGTCCACCGCAGGAGGCGCCTGGCTCCGTGTCAGTGTCACCAAGTCCGTTTCTGTGGGTGTCCTCCGCTGTCCCGTCCGCTGTGTTAGAGCGGCGCCTCCGATGTCGGGGTGCCGGCCCCCGCCCAGGCTCCGTCTGTCTGTCTGTCTGTCGGCGGGGACACCCCGGCTGCCCTCGGTGGGTCCCCCCTGTCGTCGTCGCCCCCCCCCCCCGGGTTTTCTGCTCCGATCACCTCAAAAACGGTCTCCATTCTCCGTTCTGGTCTCTGTCCACCGCGTCCCAGGTGGCCTGCGCGCCCCGCAGCCGTCCCCCGACAACGCACACGCGTGTGGGGCGACCGTGTTCCCAGGTGTGGGAGGGGCCGCAGAGATGTCTGTCTGTCCTGTCAGCAGCACGCGGACGCTCTGGGCGTGTGGGCACGCGCACCTTCCAACACACGCGCACCTTCCAACACACGCGCACCTTCCAACACACGCGCACCTTCCAACACACGCGCACCTTCCAACACACGCGCACCTTCCAACACACGCGCGTGCAGAGCCGGAGCCGACACGGGCAGCGCCGCGAGGGCCGCGGGGTCCGGAAGGTGCGGGGAGGGGGGGCGCGCGTGGACGGTCGCGGGGACACTTTAATCTCACGCGTCACGACTTCTGGATTGTTTTTCCCGTTTCCTTTTCTTTTTTTCTGGGATGATTTCAGAAATAAAGTGACTCCATCTTCCAGCATCAAGTATATTCTAACCACAGGGTAGCGCCCCTTTTTAACACGGAATAAACACTGAGACCTTCCTCTGGTGGCCTGGCTTTACCCGCGTTCCCTTCTCAAGCTCGGCGTCTGTGGGACGGGCTCGGGGATCTATTTCTTTTTTCTTTTTAGCCGAGATTTCAAGTCCTTCGGGTACAGCAGCGCACGGGAACCAAAGGAAAACGTTGCTCCAAAGTTGAAAACAAACAAACAAAACAAACAAAACACTTTACCTTTAAAAAAATACATAATTTTATTGACTTCAGAGAGGAAGGGAGAGGGAGAGAGAGAGAAACATCCATGATGAGAGAGAATCACGGACCGGCCGCCTCCCGCACGCCCCCCACTGGGGATCCAGCCCCCAACCCGGGCCTGTGCCCTGACCGGGAATCGAACCGTGACCTCTGGGTTCACAGGTCAATGCTCACACCCTGAGCCCCGCCGGCCGGGGCAATGAATGAATTCTTTATTATCTCATTATTCGCTTATTTCTGTCTCCCACCGATGGAGGCCCTAACGCACCTCGTCGCGCACCTGGAGGGCGGCGGGTGAGGCCCGTTACAAATGCAGGTCAGGCTCTGGCCCGGGCGTCCAGGTGGTGAGAGCCTCTGGCCGAGCACCGAAGGGCCGCTGGTTCGATCACTGCCCAGGTCACCTGGTACCGACAGGGGCACGTGCCTGGGCTGCAGGTTCCATCCCTGGCCCCGGCTGGGGGGTGTGTGGGAGGCAATGAATATATGTCTCTCACATCGATGTTTCTCTCTCTCTCTCTCTCTCTCTCTCTCTCTCTCTCTCTCTTTCTCTCCCCTTCCATCCCTCCCTTCTATTCTCTCTAAAAATTAATAAAAAATATCCCCAGGTGAGGATAAATAAATAAAAAGCAGGTTCTACTGTGTTGCAGCATCGCCAGTGTTCGGGGAAATGAAGGTCCGGATGCGGTGAGACGCTGGGGGTGTGGATGGAGTGACCTTAGGGCGCCGCCTCCCTCCCACGCGGCCCGCGGGCTCCCTGCTGCTGACACACAGCTGTGGGTCGGTAGAGCCGAACCAGGGGCCCTGGGAAGCGAGCTGGGGAAGGGGTGGGGGTGGGGGGTCAGTGGGCCCCGTCAGAAGGAGAAGGTTTAGGAACCAAACGCTCTGATCAAAGCCAGTGTATGTGGGGGATGAGCCATTTCAGGACGTTGGCGGGAGGCTCGGCGCCCGGAGAGGCAGCTCGGGGGACGCGGGGAAACCAGCGAGCACACGGCCCAGGGGCTCAGCGCCGAGCTTTTACCACCGGAAGGTTCCCGCGCCCCTGCTGCTCCCAGCACAGGCCACGCCGGAGCCGGAGAACGAGCAGCCACGGGAAGCCCATCGGTTAAACGACTCCATTCATCTCCGCTCCCTCACGGCCCACGTGCAATAGAAAAACACCCTCCTAATGAGAGTCACCTGTAGGCACTATTCTGCCTTTTCTTTTTTTTAAAAGAAATATTTTTTATTTCAGAGAGGAAGGGAGAGGGAGAGAGAGAAAAACCCATCAACGACGAGAGAGAGTCATGGACCGGCTGCCTCCTGCACGCCCCACACTGGGGATCGAGCCCGCAACCCGGGCCTGTGCCCTGAGCGGAAATCGAACCCGGGACCCTTCAGCCCGCAGGCCGAGGCTCTATGCACTGAGCCACACCAGCCAGGCCTGCCTTTGCTCTTGCATCTGATGTCGGGGGCAGGGAAAGTAACGTTGCCAGAGCCGGGGGCCTCCTGGGTTTGCAGTGTCTGCGCGCTTCGCAGCCCTGCACAGCTGCCCTGGGCCGGGCTCGGCTGGCCGGCGGTGCGATGACGTCTCGTCGCTGTGCCGCAGGGGAGAGGCGCTCGGCGGGTGTTATTAAAAGGCTTTAATGCAGGAGCCCAACCAGCTCAAGTGGGTGGAAAGCCCGCGGAACCGCCTGCAAGAGACGGGCGGCGCCTTCCTCTGAGAACCGCCACTTGCTACCGTGGAGACCAGGGATCAAAGCCGATGATGAGTCAAAACGCCAGGCGTGTGCTTCCATCGGTGCCTGCCGATCGCTGAGGGCATCCATCACCTGCCTGATTGCTCTCCCCTCCTCCGAGGGCCGGGAGAAGGGAGGTCCTGTGAGCTCGGACGGCCCTGCAGCGTCTGAACTGAATTCTCTTCTTTTTCCTGCACAAACACAGGCGCGTGCAGCCTGGTCCCACGGGGGGTGCCAGGGGGCGGGGGGTAGGGGGGGTGGGGGTGGGGGGGCTGTGGGACACGGGAACCCTCGCTTCCGCGTCCCCACGTGGGCTCCCAGGAGGCGCCGCCCTGAGGCCAGCCCCCTCCCCACGCGGTGCATTTGCCTGCCCATCCGTCTGCAGAGAAATGTCACCCAACAACTTGACACGCATTTTCCGTCACAGAAGGAACACTTTAAAAAATATATACATATATCTTTACTGATTTCAGAGAGGAAGGGAGAAGGAGAGGGAGAGACATCGATGAGGAGAGAGAATCGCCGGTCAGGTGCCTCCTGCACGCCCCCTACAGGGGGTCAAGCCTACAACCCGGGTCTGTGCCCCGACCGGGAATCGATCCCTGACCTCCTGGTTCCTAGGTGGATGCTCAGCCCCTGAGCCACCCCCGCCTGGGCTTCACAACTACCTGGAAGGTTCGGATGCTTCAGGGTGTTGGGTTTTACTGTGCGGACAGACTAGGAGGACAAAGCTTTCCAAAAAAGGAGGACCCCAGCCCTGGCTGGTGATCTCAGTGGTTAGAGCATTGCCCCCCCCGCACCAAAGGGTGGTGGGTTCGATGCCTGGTCAAGGGCACTTACCTGGGCTGCAGGGCTCCATTCCCGCCGGGTGGGGGCACGTGTGGGAGGCCACATGGCTCTCTCTCATGGACGTTTCTCTCTCTCCCCCTCCCTCCCTTCCACTCTCTCTAAAAAAAGAAAAAAAATCAATGGGGGAAATACCGGAGGGTGAGGATTAACCCACAATAATGCCCCATCTCTGCTCCTGCAGCTCCTTCTGGTCTCTTCGGACCCCCCTCCTGGGGAAGGTCCCCGAGGGCTGGCCGGGTGCGTGACTGACAGCTGCTCACACCCAATCAGACATCTCCAGTCCAGCAAGGCCAGGGGACCCCCCCAGTGAAGTGGGGGCCTGTGGCCATGGGGGTGTTGGTTTAAGAGTCAGTGTAAGGGCTGGGCTCCCCCCCGCCACCCACCCCATCGCTTATCTTTCCTCCCACCCCTGTAGGGCGGGCGGTGAGAGGCACAACGGTTTGTATTTCCGTTCCTTCAGCAGGAAAATAACTCACCTTCAAGTTCTTAATCTTCTGATGGAGATGAGCCGGCCCTCCCCTCCCCGTTGTATTTCCTCTGGAGGGGAAGGCCGCCCCGCCCCCACGGCGCCCGCCACAATCTCATTATTTCCCCTCAATGTGATGAGCGGCTTTAGAAGCCGTTTAGGACGATTAAGGGGCTGGGGGGCGCTGATAGGCCCCGTGTTTCCCCGTCCCCACCGTCTCTGTCCTGCAGACGCTGCGGAGCGGCCCGGAGGCACTTGTATGAGACGCGTCCTGTTCTGTCGCTCACAGTGGGCGGCTGCCTTTGTCTTTTCCGTCCCCAACTTCATTTCTGGAGACGGGAGCCTCAAGCCCTGCGCCGGCCTCTCAGGGCCTTCAGCCCCCCCCCCCCCCCCCCCCCCCCCCCCAGATCCCGTTCTCTCCAGTGGCCTTTGTGAGAGGAAGCCAGCGCGGTTCTGCGTCGGGCGTTTGAATAAGCGGTAACAGCACAGTCTGATCGTTCTTTCCCTGTTGGGACTGGCGGCGTGAGTAAGAAATTATTTAAAACCTTCCCCCAGCTTTTCATTCCCGTATCAGTTTGTAAAATGAGGATAATTATGTAGATGCTATGCAGGCCTCTCTGAGGAGGAGGAGGAGGGGGGAGGAGGAGGGAGAGGAGGAGGGGGAGGGGGGAGGAGGAGGAGAAGAAGGAGGGCCAGAGGAGGGGGAGGAGGAGAAGAAGGAGGGCAGAAGAGGGGGAGGAGGAGGGAGAGGAGGAGGGGAGGGGGAGGAGGAGGAGAAGAAGAAGGGCAGAGGAGGGGGAGGGGGAGGAGGGCAGAAGAGGGGGAGGAGGAGGGAGAGGAGGAGGAAGGGGAGGGGGGGGAGGAGGGGGAGGGGGAGGAGGAGGAGAAGAAGGAGGGCAGAGGAGGGGGAGGAGGAGGGAGGAGAGGTGGGTTGTGAGTAGGTGGAATTTACCCAGGAACAATGCAGGGCCCCCGTGAAATGTAAATATCAGATCAGTAATCAATCACTTTAAATGTCAGATAAAGAATCAATAATTTTTTTAAAAAATATATATTTTATTGATTTCAGAGAGGAAGGGAGAGGAAAAGAGATAGCAACATCGATGATGAGAATCACTGATGGCAACCCGGGCATGTGCCCTGACCAGGAATCGAACCCCTGACCTCCTGGTTCATACGCTGACACTCAAGCACTGAGCCACGCCAGCCGGGCAAGAATCGATCCTTTTAATGAGAGCTCACCCAAAGCGATATTTGAGACAAACTCACACAGGAACTGTGGTGCGTCGGAGCCTACGACACGCCTAAACTCCCACATCTAGCCTTTCGTTTCCAGCCTCAGCATTTGCAGCCCGAGTGTTCTCTGCTTTGAACGAGACCCGAGACACGGAGGGAGGGGCGTAGGCCTCGGTCGGCCCAGCTCCGCCGCGTTCCCCTGCACGGTTAGCCGGCGTGGGAGCTGGGGGTGCAGAGACCATTCTGCTCAATGGGCTCTGTTACGAAGGATAAAGCCCAGAATACGGCCCCTTTTTCCTCCTTCGAACTGGCCCACTGCAATGGCATCCTCCCCAGACTTAACGCCCCCCTCCCCCCCCAAAAAAACACTAAAGAATTACAACGTTCTCTAGTTTTAAAAAAAGATCCATAGCCCGGCCAGCGTGGCTCAGTGGTTGAGCGTCAACCTACGAACCAGGTCACAGTTTGAATCCCAGTCGGGGCACGTGCCTGGGTTGCGGGCTCCATCCCAGTGTGGGCCGTTCAGGAGGCAGCCGATCGATCCTCATCATTGATGTTTTTCTCTCTCTCTCTCCCTCTCCCTTCTTCTCTGAAATCAATAAAAATAAAAAAACAAACCTATAGGAGTGATTATCGCCTCTGTGGTTGAACAAAGTGAGAAGCATTATCGTTGACAATAAAATAATAACGGTTTTCCCGCTCTGCCGTCAGCCGTAACTACCGCATGAGTTCAGTTTGGGGTGGGAAGTTACTTACATTTTCGTACATATTTTGATTAGATAATTAGAAGATTTTTGTCTGCCACCTAACTATTTTTAGAGACATAATACGGTGGGTGTGCTGGTATGTTTTGCTCTCGGATCGCAAGTTTCCGATACCACCAACAGTGCAGGGCCGGGACCAGCAGTGAAGACAAAGCCAGCCCTCTATCCTCAGACACTCACAGCCAAAGCGCAGAGTAGAAGTCACCTATAATATATATAAAAGGCTAATTCGCAAAGTGTCCCCCCAGGAGTTCAACTCAGAGACTGGGAGTGCGATCGCTTGCTATGACGTGTGCTGACCGCCAGGGGGCGGTGCGAAACGAGGGAAGGCCCCGGCTGGCAGCCGGAAGTCCCGATCAGCCCTGATAGCCCGCCAGGCCTAGGAACCCTACCTGTGCACGAACTTCGTGCACCCGGCCTCTAGTTCTTAATAATAACTCTGACTGTTGGAACAGTTTTAACATAGGGTGTCCCAAAATTCACGCAAGAAGTAATTTTGATAGAAAACACAGGTTTATAATTAAAAATTGCAACTTTTTTTATTGATTCATAAAGTAGACAGTCTAGGGTTATGTATGGAATAGCACATCGGGTCAATGGCCTCCACGGCTTTGCTGGCACAGACGCGAAGCCGCGGTCTTCATGGGTCTTCCTTGTCCCTGCTCCTGGGCCATCATTGGTACTTGGTCATGCTGATCAAATTGAAGGGATTGACATCAAAGGGCAACAGGTATTAGAATCTGATCCAATAAACCAAGTAAAATTAGGCTTGTATTTTATGTTGTTGTTGTTAATGCTCACGCAAAATTCAAATCTCGCGTGAATTTTGGGACACCCGATACTACCGTTTCATAGCAATGAGGGCGGTTACCGAGAAGTATACTGAAGAGACACGGGTGGCGCTAATCACCTTCCGAACCTCCTATATTCTCCCGACAACCCGCCGGACCAGGGACTGACATCTCCAAGGCATCCTCCAGGACATAAGCGTTTCCCTGGAGAGGCTCAGAGTCAGGAATGAGACTCGGTCCTCTGACCGGAAGGGCCTGCTGGTCACCCGGAGGACGCACCACGGGGTCTTCCCATGGGATGGGGGTGAGTGTGGGTGTGAGGGGGAGCGTGGGAGCGGCAGGTCCATTTTGTCTCCCCCCTTCATCTCACAAGGGCCTCAGGTGTCTACCGTCAGCATCGTTGGGAAAAATAAATAAAGGAGACCTCAACCGGGGCTGCAGTGTGGAGGGCCTGCAGGGGGAGCTCTCGCGCCTGTCTGCTCATCCAGTAGGAGGAAGATTTTCTCCTCCCCTGGCAACAGCCCAGCCAATGAGAGACTGCCACAGCCCAGCCAATGAAAAGCCGCTGTTCTGTGAACTCCCAGTTTCCCCCGCTGGACTCCTTGTTTACAACTGCTCCCCCCAGCTCCCCGCTTTCTTCTATAAAACCAAGCTCCTCCCCTTGGGCCTCTGGACTTGCCTGGTTTTGCCTTAGTTCCCATGTTCCCAGCTCGGAGTCTTTCCTCGTCCTGAATAAGCCCGTTTTGGCTGGTAAGGTAACTTTTATCTTTAAGGTCAGGGAAGCTGTGACACCATGGAAGAGCCCAGCGAACGATGGGAAGAGGACAGATGGTCATTAAGTGGCTTTAAGCTTCCGTCTCTCATGACTCCAATATTTTTTAAAAATATATTTTATTGATTTTTTACAGAGAGAAAGGGAGAGGGATAGAGAGTTAGAAACATCGATCAGGTGCCTCCTGCACACCCCCCACCGGGGATGTGCCCGAAACCAAGGTACATGCCCCTGACCAGAATCGAACCGGGGACCCTGGAGTCCGCAGGCCGACGCTCTATCCACTGAGCCAAACCGGTCAGGGCTCATGACTCCAATATTAAGTCTGCACTTGCTGTCAAGCAACATTTTGAAAAAACGCTGTCATTATCTCGTGACTGGGACCATTACATCACAGTGTTATTGCAAGTGTTGACAATATTTACTTAGAGAATGTCAATATTTACAATCAATACTCCACAGTTTCTGCCGACTTGCCTTGGTATTTCTCTTTAAAAAAAAAAGAAAGAAGAAAGAGAGCCCTGGCTGGTTTGCTCAGTGGATAGCGCGTCGGTCTGCGGACTGAAGGGTCCCGGGTTCGATTCCGGCCAAGGGCACCTCGGTTGCAGGCTCCTCCCCGGCCAGGGCCCTGGTCAGGGCTCGTGCAGGAGGCAGCCAATCGATGTGTTTCTCTCACATCGATGTTTCTCTCTGTCTCTCCCTCTCTCTTCCACTCTCTAAAAATCAATGGAAAGATATCTTCAGGTGAGGATAAAAAAAATAAAAGGCCCTCCTCACCCACATTCATTAAAAAAAAAAAGCGTTGCAGCCGACGCCGCGGCAATCTGCGAACGGCACAGTGAAATTAGCTTAATCAACGCTTATAATTAAAGGGGAATCATTTTTTATTCCAACCAACTTGCGCTTAACAGGACTGATTACCTTGTTTTGGGAAGGCGACGGTAACCATGAATTATGGGTCGCTGGCAGGGAGGGAGGCAAAATTAGCTCCCGGGCTTCCTCCCAAAGTCAGGGCCAATTGATGACAGGGTTTGATATTGACCAATAATATTTTAAAAGCCTTTACAACTTTCTCAGCCCTGCTGGTTACAGGAACGTGTGAGACCCGGATGCGGTGACACGCGGGGAGGTAGCCGCGGCCTCTCCTTGGAGTGTTAGCGGACCGTCCTCCAGGCGACAGCGGGGTGACCTCTCCCTGGACGGCCCCACTCCCCATGACGGGCGGCGTTTTTAAGTTTCAGGACAAGGAGCACCCGGACGCCCGAGATGCAGAGAGCAGCTCGCGCGTCGCTCACACAAACGGGCGCCCAGGCTAAGGCCAGCCCGGGTTCTCACTGGACGGCGGCTCAGGTGAAGGGAGTGACTGCAGAGAGAGCTCAGAGTGCAGGGAAGAGCCCAGAACCCGCCCTGACCGGTGTGGCTCAGTGGATAGAGCGTCGGCCTGCGGACGGAAGGGTCCCGGGTTCGATTCTGGTCAAGGGCATGTACCTTGGTTGCGGGCACATCCCCAGTAGGGGGTGTGCAGGAGGCAGCTGATCGATGTTTCTCTCTCATCGATGTTTCTAACTCTCTATCCCTCTCCCTTCCTCTCTGCAAAAATCAATAAAATATATTAAAAAAAAGAGCCCAGGACCTTATAAGGGATTTATCTGGCCATTATTATCACATTTATTATTTTCTCACAGCCGTGGTAAATAATTTAAAAACAGCATTGATTTTTAAATGTTTTATTTATCTATTTATTTAACCAGTTAACTGCCATGCGTCCAAAACGGAAACCATCTCCACACGCCATGGACGCTCATGGCACACGAAGGGTGAATAGGGAAAAGGTAATTGAAAAAACACAGGGATTTGGCTAATCGTAAGACTGATTCGAGTAGCGGCGTCTTCCACGTGTTCTGTTCTCCTTCTATGGGTTCTCTGTGCGAGTCCTCTGTCCGAATAGGACACCTCATTCCCGACGGTGCTTACGAAAGAATTATTAAGGGGCACACTCGCTGTCAGAAATGTCATTTTTAAAGCGAAGTAATTTTGAAAATAAAAAGAACGAACAAAATCCTCCTGTAATTTAATTACAACTGAGACCAGGGAACTTCAGTCCTTCACCCAGATTCAAGGGCCAGGTAATCCTTCCTTGTCCAAAAGCTCAGGCAAAATATCAAGACAACACACACAGCTTAGCAGGTGAACTAGGGAAGCAGCCAGTCCGATAAAGTCTGAAACCAGGAAATGCCACGGCGGCAGGTGTATTACAGCCGCTCACGAGGGATTTAGGCGGCGCCAGGGCCTGGACACCCCACATTTCATTTCAGGGCGCAGCGTCCGCCCAGCCGCCTGGGACGGGGGTGGAGGCGGGGGAAGGTGGGCGGGGCACCGGGTTAATGGGAGGCTTTGCGAGTCTGAGGGGAGGTGGGACCCACACCGTCCCTGTCCCACACGCGGCCGCGGGTTTACTGAGCCCGTGATGTTCCGATGGAAAACCTCTGCGTGAACACAAAGGGAGACCTGTCATGAGTGTTTGGACGGCCGAGCGGCTGCGTGAAAATGCGCATCTTTTATTAACCGCAGGCACTTTGTAGACGGAGATTAGGCTCCCGGCTTGGGGCTCCCGTCGCAGGTTATTGTGGGGGGGGGGGGGGGGGGACACGCAGTTGGCCTGTGATGACGGATGGGCTTTGGCAAAGCCCTCACTTTCTGTAAGCTGCGTGCCAGCCGACCCCTCCTCCCCCTTGGTTTTGTTAAAAACTATATATTTTTAACGTAGATATAAATATTTTATTGATCTCAGAAAGGAAGGGAGGGGGAGAGAGAGATAGAAGCATCCATGATGAGAGAGAGTCATGGACTGGCTGCCTCTTGCACACCCCACACTGGGGATCGAGCCTGAAACCTGGGCGTGTGCCCTGACTGGGAGTCCGACCGGGAGTCCGACCGGGAGTCCGACTGGGAGTCCAACCGTGACCGCCTGGTTCCTGGGCCGACCACTGGGCCACACGTTTCTGTCTGTAAGGAATCTCTGTGCTGTGGCATTAGCCTCCCATGGTCAGAAGCTGCAGAGCGGCATCTGAAACCATTTTCCACGATCTCCTTGATTCGAACTCGTGTCTGTGGCTGGCCCTGCTTCTCTGGTGTTGATCTGGGTAGGCATTCGCATCATCACGTCCACCAACCCATGAAGGCATCTTCATGCTGTGCCACTCCCCACCACAGGGCATTCAAACACCTGCTCTCCTGTGACCACAGACAATGCCTAACCCTAACCCCAGCCGTAGCCCTAACCCTAACCCTAACCCTAACCCTAATCCTAACCCTAACCCTAACCCTAACACTAGCCCTAACCCTAACCCTAACCCTAACCCTAATCTTAGCCCTAACCCTAACCCTAACCCTAACACTAGCCCTAACCCTAACCCTAATCTTAGCCCTAACCCTAACCCTAACCCTACCTCTAGCCCTAATTACTTTTAAGGTTTCCAAGAGCCTGAGAAGACACGAGAAATACAGAAATGGGGAGAAAATTCTAATATGTGTTCTTGGCTTTGTTTGCTTTTTCAATGACGCTTATTTAGCACGTTCGCAGCTACAAGAAGTGAAGGCGGAAGCCAGGCTCCCAGCGGGCGTCTCCCCTCACCTCAGGCTCCTCGGGCCCTGCTCTGCCTCTGAGAAGAGGGCGGTCCGGACGAGAATGTCTGGCGAAGGATTTATTCATTCGGGACTCGGCGCCTTTGGTGACCCCGTGGGAGCAGATCCCGCCTGGCACCAGCTCACTGACGCTCTGAGTCACGTACGTTGGTCTTCGATGATGGACGGCCTCGAGCGTGTTCCGGGGCGTTTCATTTTGTATCATACATTTTACCCAAACTCCCTTGAATTATTTAGTTAGAATTAAAAAAAGAGGCAGCCATCCTTCCTGTCATTTTCCTCTGGATTTTCCCACCCAGCAGGACCTTAAATTATTCCAATATCTTGCACCAACCACAGACGTAACAAAACCGTATGTAAAATTTAGGTCCCATCAATATTTTCTGACCCAATAAATGGGTTATGTGTCCAAAAAATCCTTCCAGGCAACAATAAATATGTCAAAACAATATAAAAGTATGGCGTCGGAAGCTAGCTGTGAGTCACTCCGTGTATGATTAAATATAGGCTTGAATATACACCTTCCCGTGCCCTCTTCAGAGCTGACACACCAGAATCCAATTTTGATGGGCTATTTTTTTTTAAAGAAAATATGTTTTTATTGGCTTCCTGGTCCATGGGTTGACATTCAACCACTGAGCAGGTTCGATTCCAGTTAAGGGCACGGACCTCGGTTGTGGGCTCTACCCCTGGCCCTGGTCCGGGTGCGTGTGGGAGGCAACCCATCGATGGTTCTCTCTCACATCCATGTTTCCCTCTCCCTGTCTCTCCCCCTCCCTTCCGCTCCCTCTAAAAGTCAATGGAAAAGTATCCTCGGGTCAGGATTAACAAAAAAATAAAAACAAAGACAAAAGAAGCATACGCCTCTTGGCAGCAAAGCCCCCGAGCAGAAACACCCACTTGTCCTTCGTGACCTGCAGACCCATCCGTACCCCGACTTTGGACGAGAGCCCCTTCTCCGTTCCTTTGTGTTTCCCGGAAATCCCGCTGCCGAGCTGCCTCCCGGGTGACGGTATTTCCAAGTCCCTTTGGGGAGAGCAGATTGTAATTAACGTGATTGCTAATTGTGTGTTTCGAATTAGCTGCTGCCTACTGAGGCGTCGCAGGAACGGCTGGGTGCTGCAGGGAGGTGACGGCCGGGCAGTCGCTGCTCTTGGGGGAGCCTGTTCCTCATGTTCTGCTTCCCCGAGGGCAGCCCGTTTGGAAAGCGGCAGAGGAGAACCTGGAGACCGTCCTGCTGCCGCTCACCGCCTTCCACGCGCAGGAGGGCCCGGAACAGCCCGCTCGGCGCGGCTCAGGGGTTGAGCGTGGACTATGAACCAGGAGGCCGTGGTGGACTCCAGGTCAGGGCAGAGTCCATCCCCACCAGTGGGGGGCGTGCAGGAGGCAGCTGATCCGCGATTCTCTCCCATCACTGATGTTTCTCTCTCTCCCCCTTTCTCTCTGAAATCAATAAAAATATATTTAAAACAAATCTATATATATAAAAGCCTAAGCGACTGTTACGACCGGTCAACCAGACGACCGGATGACCGGCCAGTAGCTATAACCACCAGCGGGCAGATGCTCAATGCAGGAGCTGCCCCCTGGTGGTCAGTGTGCTCCCATAGCCAACCTCCCGCGGGAGGCCGGCCCTGATCGGCCCCGATTGGGACTGGGTGAGATGGCCCTGATCGGCCCGGATCGCCAGCCAGGCCCAGGGACCCCATGTGTGCACGAATTCGTGCACCGGGACTCTAGTGAGTAAACAGAACTTTGAAAAGAAAGAAAAGGCCAGAACAATGAGAGCAGGTTCTGAGACTTCTGCTTCGGACCGGCCCAAATTTGGCCTGGCCAGTCCTCGGCCAAGCGAGCCTCAGAGGAAAGGGAGGGAGGCAGGAAGGGACGGAGGGGAGGGGAGTGTGGAGGGACCCCTGTGCTGTGTCCGTGGCTCCTCGGCCCCCGCGCTCACCGCCCACTCCTCCATTTTTCTTGGGGCCAAAAACAACCACCCAAAGGAGTGCCTGGGGGACGGGCGTCCATCCCTTTAATTTCTGTTTTCCTTTCAATCAAGGAGCCCGGGTCACTGAATGCCACAGGCACACCCGGCGGCCCCGGGAGGCCCGTGTGATCATCCCTCTCCCCCTTCTCCACGTTAACATGAAATGTCACCCTCGTCTTTTAATCTCCAAGGCAAACCTGACATTTAGCTTCTCGGCTCCTGTGCCTGCCTAACCCAGCTTCCAAATCCCACTCCGACAGCGTGGGCGGCGGCGGCCTGGGCTCGGCTGGCATAGCTCCCGATCCGTCAGCAAACACAATACGACGTGGGGAACAGGAGAGCCAACGGTTACGGCGGGAGAGGGGATCTCGCCGGGAATGCGTTCCCTCTCCAAGGGCAAGCGCGGACACTTCACGTCCTCTCGGCGTTGGACCCAGCTGGGGTGTGAGTCATCTCATTGCCCGTAAGCTCGCTCCCCAGCTGGACACCCGTAACTCAAGGGTAATTACCGGGGGACGCGGCCCGGCCCCGAGCGGCTGGTGAGTGGATACAGGAAAGACGCCCGAAGGCCCGGGGGGTTCTGGATGGATGGGATAACTTCTCATTCCTTTTAAAGATGTTAAAAGGAGGGTGAGTGTCGGTGACTCAGAGCCTGACCCCTGCGTTTACGAGAAAAACGTTTGGAGATTTCGAACTAGTGTCTCTGGGGTGTGAATCATTAGCAGCCTCTCTCCTCTTTGATCTCAGAAGAGGACTACACTCCCCGGCGGCCATGCGAACCCAATTACCAGTGTTTCGGCTGCAGATGTCTCTCCTTTTTTGAGAGCTTTGGAGAGAAAAGATGCTTTCTTATCGGCCCTTGGTTTCAAGTCTGTTGCATTAAAACTCACAACCCCACGACATTCCCTCGAGGGACCGGGATACGCGATAAGGAAGCGGCCCTGTGATTGGCGTGTCTTCTCAGAGCAGATCTGCGCGGAAATTTCCACGGAATAAAAAAAGTAACAATAATCGAATTCCTCTCGCTCCTTCCCCGCCTCAGGAGCAGCCCGAGCTTCTAAGGGGGATATTTCCTACAGGAGTCTCCCACCTCGAATGGCCTCTTAGGGCGGCGGTTCTCAACCTGTGGGTCGCGACCCCTTTGGCGGTCGAACGACCCTTTCACAGGGGTCGCCTAAGACCATCCTGCATATCAGATATTTACATGATGAGTCATCACAGTAGCAGCATGACAGTTATGAAGTAGCCACGAAAATAATGTTATGGTTGGGTCACAACACGAGGAACCGTATTGAAAGGGCCGGAAGGTTGGGAACCGTTGTCTTTGTTTAAAGTTGATGAACCTGCTTGGCTTGTGCCCACACGTTCAAACTGTCAGAGCGCAGGCGGGCAGTACCTCGCCGATTCCCACACGGGCACCACGCCGGCCAGCAAGGGCGCCCTGGGCACTGGCCCCAGAGAGAGGGAAGCGCAGGTCCAACTAGCCCAGTGGTGGCGGACCTTCGAGCTCGGCGTGTCAGCATTTTGAAAATCCCTAACTTAACTCTGGTGCCGTGTCACATAGAGAAATTTTTTGATATTTGCAACCATCGTAAAACACTTATATTTTTTATATTTATTTTATATATTTAAATGCCATTTAACATAGAAAAATCAACCAAAAAAAAAATGAGTTCGCGTGTCACCTCTGACACGCGTGTCATAGGTTCACCATCGCTGACCTAGACCCTGCCCGGGACTGCTCAGAGTGGCGTTGTTTGGACGCTGCTCCGTCTGTGGACGTCATGGGCTCCGGTTCTCTCACAGGAACTCCGGTCTCGGCTCTCTCCGTGGCTCCCAACCTGGCTCCCAAGGACTGTGGTGACACGAGCCCACGGGGAGCTGGGTGTCCTGAGGGCGGGCTCCTCTGGGGACAGCGTGGGGCCGTGGGAGGTGAAAGCCACCTCGGGACACATGGGCCCCGATACAGCTTCACCGCTCCTCCCGCCCAGGGACACCGGCAGGACCCCGACCGATGGAGAAAGACGGCCGCCACCCTGAGCGTCGAGGTTAAACAGGGATGACGGCTCGTCCGGGCACGAGGCGTTTACCCGGACAGGTCCCCGTGGCTCCTCACACGCGCCGAGATCCTGAGATGGCAGTTCGGTCCGTTGGTTCGAGGACAAAATGCCGCCCTGCCGGCCGACGTTTGACTTTCCTTATAAACGTTCAGGCAAGATCCGTCCTGCGTTTCGCTTGAGGTTTGGTGACACGGAAGCATCAGCCCGGGACTCCCTGGGAGCCGAGCCTCAGTCCCCGAGAGAGGACACTGTCGGCCTTGAACTTCCCGTAAACCCGTCTGCAGGAGGCGCCAACAGGCCAATCGTAGTGAACAGGCACGGAGGACGTGTGTTTCCTTTGGTTTCCCTGTGTGTGTGAGGCTCATGCAGGGTGTAAGGGTAACTGAGAAGGTCCGATCTGCTCCGCACCCTCAGGGGAACCCGAGGTTCGCCCTCAGGCCTGGCTGCCTGTGCGCCCACGCGCGACACATGGAGAGTTTTCTCCTGCGGCACCAGGGCTTCGGGGGATGCTGTCTAGCGTGGCTCATCTCTCAGGCTCAGCACCAGGCGGCTGGCTGCTACGGAGGCATCACTGCTCCTGAGCCCACTCGTGAGCGGGAGCTGGGAGCATACATCTGCGTGCCAGCCCATGTACCCATGTACCCACGGACACACAGACACACAGACACACCCCGGCCACCACCCACCCATCATCCACCATCCACCATCCATCCATTGTTCACCTATCCATCCACCCACCACCCATCCATCCATCCATCCATCATCCATCCATCCACCATCCACCATCCATCCACCATCCATCCACCATCCATCCACCATCCATCCACCATCCATCCACCATCCACATCACTTCCCAAGGGCCTGGAAGAACTTCTCAGTTTTCCGTGGGCATTTTTCCAAGAAACCCTTTTTTTGCTCACTTTAGAAGTTTTTTTTTAATTAAAAAAAATCCCCCAGCAAATAAAAAGCCAACTGTCTGCCAAGTAGAAATGTCACATTATTGCATTTGATTCCATTTTTCTACTTTCTATAGTTTCTTAGCAATGATTTGTGTGGTAAGCAATTCTTAAAAAAAAAATGCAAAGAGTCAGCACGAAGTCAGGCACACAAAGTACTTAAAAAACCCCAATGAGAGAGGCACTGTTTGGTGACGATCGCATTGGGTTTCTTCTATAAACGGAGTACACCTCTCTCTGTTAATTCCATCAAATCCCCTCTCACTTCTGTCCTGCGTAGGTTAATTGTTGCTCCCTGTCATTTAGACAGATGACTTCAAAGATCGCTCAGCGAGAGCAAGGAAGGGGATAATGTATTACATGCTGTCACAATCGATAATCCCTAATCATGGAATTAGGTATTTTAATTATGCAAACGTGCCTGGCTTTGGAGTCACTGTCTAAATCCGCAAAGCCCTCTGCAAACAGACATTCACACCCTCTTCTTTGTTCTCTCTCTTTAAAATATATTTTTATTGATTTCAGAGAAGAAGGGAGAGGGAGGGAGAGATAGAAACAGCAATGATGAGAGAGAACCATGGATCGGGTGCCTCCTGCACGCCCCCCACTGGGGACTGAGCCCACAATCTGGGCCTGTGCCCTTGACTGGAATCAAACCCGGGACCCTTCAGTCCGCAGGCCGACGCGCTATCCACTGAGCACACCACCTAGGGCTGTTCTCTTTCGATTTTATTCAAAACTCCAGACCGGATCTGAACCTGGGCCCGTCACCTGGATCCCGTGGTTCTGGCGTTTCTGCCGCTGCAGCGCGGGGCTGGGCTCGGCTAAGACCCCTGAAGTCTCGGTTGAATTGGATCCGGTTGGAAATTCTGCACCAAATCTCCCCCGACCGCCGGGTCCCAGCGGTGATTTCTGATGCCGCCCTGGCGATGGGCCTGCATTTCATACTAATAAACACACCTGCGCTCTCCCTCGCCCCGGAAATCAAAACCTGGGAGCAGGACCCGGGCTCCGCTGGGGGGCGGAGGGGGGGGGGGTAAGGACAGAGCCACCTGCCCTGGGGGTCGGGGGCCGGGACCCACACGAGGCGGTTTCTTCGGGACATTTCAGGAAGCCAGCGAAGTGACCCTTTGGAATTGGTCGGGATCGACTGGAGGGTGATTTGAAGAGTTGAAGTTGTGCTTGGGCGTAAGGTAGGACGGCCTCCCCCCGCCCGGCCCCCTGCAAATTGGAGAGAGAGTCGCTGGGAGCAGGACTCCGGCCGGCGTGCGGACCCCTCCCACGCAGTGCCCAGTGCACGCGTGTGTCCGTCTCCCTGTAGTGGACGCTGTGTCAGAAGTGTCCTTGCAGCCAGACTGACCACCATTCACTGTCCTGTCTGAGGGGAGACACACAGACAGCGGTGGGCAGCGCGTACCGTCGGCACCTGTGAACCATCGGGCTCGCCCTTCACCCCCATCAGGAACGCACCCCCAGACCCCGGGCGGTGGTCACAGTGGCTGAGCTGGTTTAAACGACGCCATGGCTGCCCGGGCGGGGGGTGTGGGGGAGGGAGTTCCAGTGAAGAGGAGATATCTGAGCCTCACCTAGCGACACCCTCAGAACACGGGCCGGCCAGACCCGCGGGGCTCAGTGATTGAGCGACGACCCAGGAACCAGGAGGTCACGGTTCGATTCCCGGTCAAGGACACAGGCCCGGGTTGCGGGCTCCATCCCCAGTGGGGGGCTTGCGGGAGGCAGCCGATGCATGAGTCTCTCTCATCGTTGGCGTTTCTGTCCCTCCCTCTCCCTTCCTCTCTGAAACCAATTAAAAAAAAATATATATATATATATATATACACACACACAAGCTTGCTGCTTAAAACTTGTCACCAAATCACACTCTCTCACTGGGATTTAAGGCAGATCTATCGCACAGCGCCGATGGTCGCCCGGTGGCTGCCAAAGCCAGAGCGGCTGAGGGGTAGTTATTTTTGGAGCTAATTATAGCTCCTCACAGAACAGGGAGACAGGATCTCGGCCGTCTTTTTTTTTTTACTCTAAAGAGAAATGAACCGACATGAGGAAATCAAAAGCGTGGAATCCAGTAGGAGGTGCCCGTGAGCGACACAGTGAACTCGCGACAGGATCGGGGACTTACTGGTGTCGGGACGGAGGGGCAGCTGCCCTGATTAGGGGCGTCTCCCGTCCGCCCGTCCGCCCAGCGTTAGAAGGTTTCCTCCGCAGGGACCCCGAGCGCCTTCCGTGTCGCTGTGTTTTCATCTCTTCCCCCTCCTCCTCCTCCTTCTCCTCCTCCTCCTCCTCCTCCTCTTCCTCCTCCTCTTCCTCCTCCTTCTCCTTCTCCTCCTCCTCTTCCCCCTCCTCCTCCTCCTCCTCCTCTTCTTCCTCCTCCTCCTTCTCCTCCTTCTGCTCCTCCTCCTGCTCCTTCTCCTCCTCCTCCTCTTCCTCCTCCACTTCCTCCTCCTTCTCCTTCTCCTCCTCCTCTTCCCCCTCCTCCTCTTCCTCCTCCTCCTCCTCTTCTTCCTCCTCCTCCTTCTCCTCCTTCTGCTCCTCCTCCTGCTCCTTCCCCTCCTCCTCTTCCTCTTCCTTCTCCTCTTCCTTCTCCTCCTCCTTCTCCTCCTCCTTCTCCTCCTCCTCTTCCTCCTCCTCTTCCTCCTCCTCCTCCTCCTCCTCCTCCTCCTCCTCTTCCTCCTCCTCCTTCTCCTCCTTCTCCCTCTGCCAGGTCCCAGATGGCCAACGGCCTTCGCGTCAGTGTCAGCGCCACCGGATGTAAGAGGCGGGCGACCTCCTTGTCGATTTCAGACGATGAAGTCTTGGCGCCTGGAGAGCTCCGAGCCCCACACCCGCTGCTAAGGAAGGAGCGCCGTTGCCGCCCCCCTGCCCGTCCATCCGGAAGGAAGGGTGGGCGTGGAGGCTGCCCTTCACCAGCGCCCAGCTCCCTGTGAGAGTGCCCGCCCGCCTACCTACCTCGAGAAGACCCTCCAGAGCAGCTTTGCATCAAAGTATCCAACAGGCAAAGCGATGAGTCCTTTCCCTCGCGGCCAGACCTCTCCCCGAGGGTGCGACGCGGGCGCTGATGGGTCTGACCCGAGCGCGCTGCCTACAGCATGTCCCCAGCCAAGGCAAGCGCGGGCCCCAAACGGTTTGACGGGCGCCTTTTCCAGTAGCTTCTTAGTGAAGACGGTCGTGGCTCGGAGGGTCAGCAGGGAGACGGTAACCGGACAGTCCATGGGCCGCGCTGCCTGGAGCCAATTCAGCGGAGACAGGGAGGAATCATATGAGCGTTGATTCCCATCCTGCCGCAGCCTGGGAGAGCAGCGGGTCACCCACAGAAATCTCTGCACCCCATAAGCCCGCTGCTTGTATTGGGGAGAAGGACAAGGATTACAGGGGACGTAGGCAATGGGTGTGCCAAATGGGCAGTTCACAGGTAATGGGGGCTGGAGATTTGCAAAGGCCTGTGGGTGTGCAAAGGGCTGGCGGCTCTGGGTTCTGCAACCAGGCTGGTCATCTTTCCATGATCACAGGCAGCTCCCTGGTGGGGAGGATGGGCCGCAATCCCAGGTGAGCTCCCAGGTCCCAGGTGCAACTGCCAGCGAGGCGAGAAGGTGCCTCCTTTAATAGAATGAAACAGTCACAGCGAACAGGGCAGGATTCCTATTTCTCACAATTCTAGCTGGTCCCCAGGATTCTGTCTCTGCCCGTCAGAACCCCCGGGAAGTCCCAGGGGAGAGGGAGAGCAGTGATTAGAGGTGCAGACAGCTTCTCCATCTCCCCCTCCCACCCCCCTGCCTCACCATCTCCCGCACAGGGATGGCGCCAGGTCCTCCGAGCAGGGCAGGGCCTCCTGCAGCCCCGATTGCACAGTAACAGTAACGAAGCCGCCTGCTTTCCCGAAGCGAAGCTTCTCCATTGACAGGTAATGGCCTCCTTGGCTCCTGGGCCCCCGCTCAGCCCAGCGCTGGCCATGGCTCCATCCCTGGAAGCTGGTCCCCGAGGCTTTCATTCTGTGCGCCTTTCATGTGCAAATGAGCTCATTAGCTTCGAGGCTGCGAAGTTCCTGCGGCTCCGTTTGTCACGGAGAAGGTTTGGATAACATGTTTTTTGTTTTTTTTTCAAGTGTATTATTATTGCTGCCATTATTTTTGCAGAGCTGAGGACTGGCGTGGGAAATTAGAAATGATTGCAGGGGCGGGGGTGGGGCGGGGGGTGGGGAAGGCAGTTGCACGTTCGAAGCTGGGGTGGGGCTGGCGCTGGGGTGTAACCAGCCCTTTGCAGACAGGACGCCTGGAGGCGGCGGGACCTCGAGCCGGGAGCTTTGCGTTCCTGGTTGGCATCCTTTCTCCTCGGTTTGTTTTTGTAAAAATATTTTAATTGATCTCAGAGAGGAAGAGAGAGGGAGAGAGAGAGAGAGAAAGAGAGAGAGAAACATCCATGATGAGAGAGAACCATGGATCGGCTGCCTTCTTCACGCGCCACACTGGGGATCCAGCCCACAACCCGGGCCTGTGCCCTGACCGGGAATCGAACCCTGACCTCCTGGTTCCCAGGTGGACGCTCAACCACTGAGCCACACCGGCAGGGCATGCTGCAGCGGGGAAGGTGACGGAGGTTTGACCCCGGCTTCCTCTGGCTGGGTCCCGGGTCCCGCCGGTCTCCTGGGTAAGCCTCTGGCTTTCGGATGGGGGAGGAGCGGAAGGTGCCGTGGCAGGAGGGGGTTCTGTCCTTGTCCCCGTGGAAGCTGTGACTTTGTCTAAATGCCCGTAGGCACACAGCAGCCCTGCCGGCGCCGGGCTGCGGTCCACAAGTCTGGCACGGAGCCTGGCACGGAGCCTGGCCGTGCGAGATGCTCGGTGCCCGGTGCCCGGCCACCCTCGGGCTCCGTGCACTGGCTGACCCTGCGGCCGCCCTGACATCTCCTGGAATAAAGCGGCCAACGGCCCGAGCGTGGCTGGGAGCACAGGGCTGGTGAGGCCGGTCCCAGGCAGAGGGCCAGGGCGTTCGCCCGGCGCCACGCAGCCCCCGGGCACCGGGTGATGATCCATTTGTCAAGGAGCAGACGCAGCGGCTTAATGACCATGTTTCCCCGCGAAAGGCAGGGGCGCCGATTTCCACGTCAGAGCGGCTCATCAGGGAGACGCGCTGCTGTTCCCGGGACCTTCTGGAAGCCCCTCGTTTCCCACCGTTCCGTAAATCGCCGACGAGGTTCCTGGGCGAGGGGGGTGTCCCCGATAAATCTGGGGGAAGGGGAGCTGCCAGCGGCTCAGGGGACCTGCTGTCATGTCTCCCCAGGTGGCGAGACGTGACGGAGCGGAAAAAGGTGTTTGTGACATTTCCCGGCGTCTCCAGGCACCGGCGCCCACGTGATCACGCGCATCAAGAATCTGAATGTAAAATAAAGGACCCGATTGTGAGAATTCCTTTCTTTTTCTAAAAAAAAAAAATACTTTTATTGATGTCAGAGAGGAAGGGAGAGGGAGAGAGAGACATCCATGATGAGAGAGAACCATGGATCGGCTGCCTCCTGCACACCCCCCACTGGGGATGGAGCCCACAACCCGGGCCTGTGCCCTGACCTCCTGGTTCCCAGGTCGACGCTCAACCACTGAGCCACACAGGCCAGGCCGTTGCATCGTTTTCTTCTTTTCTTTCTAGCTTCATGGCGATGTCACGGGCAGGTACCAGTGTCCGAGTTTAACGCATACATTGCAGCGAGTTTACACGTGTGTGTGTGTGTGTGTGTGTGCGTGTGCATACGTTGCAGAATGGTTCCCACCGTGAGGTCAGCTGCCCGCCTCCGCCGCACACAGTCACAGCGTTTTGCGGTGCGAACTTCGAAAACCTACCCCCCAGCAACCTTCACACGCAACACGGGGTTCACGGCCACCTGCCCGGGACCGGGAGGGGTGCACGGAATGACCCCTTGGCCCCCTCACCCACTCCCTCACCCCGGCCCTGCCGCTGGCACCGGCGATCTGTTCTCTGTTTCTATGAGTTTGTTTTTTTCAGATTCCACAGGTAAGCGGGGGAAGACCCGCCGCCTGCGAGGACGTGGGTGATCTCGCTCTTTCCTGTTTCTCCCCGTCTTCCTGCTGCCAATGAGATCAAGTCTGGTGCGTGGAGATGACGTTGGACAGCATCGATATGACGTAAGCCACGTGATAATGAGGTAGAGGCCGCGTGGATATGACGTAGAAGCCATGTGTATTGACGTAGAAGCCGCGTGGATATGACGTAGGGGCCACGTGGATACGACGTAGGAGCTGCGTGGATATGATGCAGGGCAGCATGGATATGATGTAAGCCACGTGATACTGACGTAGAGGCCACGTGGATATGACGTAGAAGCCGCGTGGATATGACGTAGAGGCCACGTGGATATGACGTAGGAGCTGCAAAGCCTTCCCTAGGCTGTTGCGTAAAACCACCGACTATTTACCCTCACGCGCTCGCGTTTCCGGTGCGCGGGCTCATGATCAGCGGCCATAAAAACCAACGAGTTGAACGGCTTCGCCCTAAAAAGGGGCCCGGCCCGGGGACCGGGAGCCCCGCCGCTGGCCACAGGGCGTCTCTCCGCTTCGCGAGTTCCGAGCGCAAAGCAACAGGCCCGGGAATCCCCGGACGGACGAGAAAATGAGGAGCCGGGTTCTTTAAAGATGGAAACGGATATAATTAGAAAGCTATTAACTTTCTCCCGCTCGGCATCGGGGAGCCAGGCAGCCACGGGGGGCCTGTCCTTCAAATAATTAAATCTCCAAATTAGCTCTGGTTCCAGAGCGCCCCGATTTAATCATTTTGTTAAGTGGGAGCGTGTAACTGTGAGTGTGTGGGGCTCTGGTTCCTGCCCCCCAGCCCCCCGGTATTTTTGGGGGGGACTTCAAAGCCGCACCCAGGAATTTCTGACGGTCCCGGGCAGCACCTCTGCGCTGCGGCTGCGGTGTTCACACCCCGATCTGCAGGCGGGGGTCGCGGCACTGAGAGTGGGGGCTCCTCACGGCGCCCGGTTTGCACCCGCGGTCCCAGCTCCTGCTTGAGGCGCCCCAGGAATGAGCGGCCCACAGGCGGGGAGACAGGGAACGGCGTTTGGCTCAGCCTCGGGCACCGACGAGCCGGGTCCTGCGGGGCTGGGGCCGTGTGGCCTGCACAGCCCAGGTCAGCCTCTCCTCCCGGCGCTGGGAGCCCAAGACGAAGTCCATCCAGACTCAGGCACCTCCTTTTTTGTTTTTTCAAAATATTTTTATGGATTTCAGAGAGGAAGGGAGAGGGAGAGAGAAACATCCACGAGGAGAGAGAATCGTGGACCGGCGCCTCCTGCACGCCCCACACGGGATGGAGCCCCCAAACCCGCAGGTGCCCCCGACCGGGAATCGAACCCTGACCTCCTGGTTCACAGGTCCACGCTCAGCCCCTGAGCCCCCCGCGGGCCTGGCCCTCACCCTGAAGGGCCCCCAGGTCAGCCACAGGCCGACAGCAGGGCCTGCGTCCGGGCCGGGGACTCGCCCCTCCGGCCACTGGAGGCCTGGGGCCCCGCCGGCTGAGTCGCTCTGCACCGCGGACCCCGGTGAGGCCTTTATCCGGGCCGGACGCTCACGGTCCCGTCCCCGGGCCGGTTCCCTCCGTGGGGCCCGCTCGGCCCGTTAGGTTTGAATGACGCAGCTGTCACTCGCTTGTCGGTCCGGTGGCAGCCGGCGCCGTGGGGTCTGATGGAGCCGAGCTGGCAGGACACCGAGGGAGCCACCGGCGGTGTCGGCGGGCCCAGCCCGGGACTGTGACGGGGGACAGAGGCCCAGGCGGGAGGGGCTCACGGAGGTGCCGCCAGCCCTGGAGCGGCGTGTGCACAGCTCATGGCGATGGGGGGGGGGGGGGGGGATCGCAGGACAGAGACTCGGACCCCAGACCAAGTCCACACGGGTCCAGGCTCCCGTGTCTCCCTGATGCAGGGCGCGGACTCTCAGGGCAGCCAGTGCGGGGGCCGGGCGGGGGGGGGGGGGGGCAGGAAAGGGGGAGGGGGCGGGGGGGGGAGGGAGAGGGAGGCGGAGAGCCTTTGAGGAACCGAACCCCAGCTCTGACCATGAGCCGCAGCTCCGAGGACGGTGAGAACAAAGGGCTCAGACGGAGAAGCTCCGCGGGGAGGAGAAGCCGGGAAACCGGGAGCAGCGTTTCCGTGACCAAGACTGCGTGTCAGCCCACAGCTCTGCCCTGTGGGTGCGGGGGAGCGGCCGCGGCACCCCGGCGGCACCCCGGCGGCACCCCGGCGGCACCCCTGCGGCACCCCTGCGGCACCCCTTCTGCGGCACCCCGGCGGCACCCCGGCGGCACCCCGGCGGCACCCCTGCGGCGGCACCCCGGCGGCACCCCTGCGGCACCCCTGCGGCGGCCGGGCCCTGGGCGTGGCCGGTCGGTCCAGGTGCTTCCCGCCGGGGCCTGAGCCCCGAGGCCGCTGCGCTGGGGAGGGTCCCGGCGTCAGAACAGAGCGAGGGCGGAGGCAGGGGGGCCGCTCACTCCTCCAGCCCAGAGTGCACCGCACCCCCGGGCCGGCCTCGCCTTCACCCCCACCGTCTCCCCAAGTTTCTTGAGCCCCTGCAGCCAAGTGGGTGGGGAGGGGCTGTCACCCGGGAGCGAGGAAGCCGCCCCCCCCACCCCCCCCCCCACCCCCGCCTGTCTGAGGGTCACGGCCGGGCAGGGGACCAGGCCGGGGAGGGGAAGCGCGGTGCGTCCCGGGGCGGGAGTCCCCGTGGGCGGAGCCGGGAGCCGAGCTCAGTTAGCCCGCACCCCGCACCCCGGACCAGGAGGGAGGAGGGAGTTCGCTGCGCTGCTCGCCAGGCCCCTCGGGGTCACCTTCCCCCGCGGATCGATTTCTCCCTGGAAGCGCCGGGCCCTCTAATTCCTGCTGCAGCCGCAGAGGCTCGTCCTGGCGCGGGAGCCGCCGACTGTCCTTGGAGGGGAACCTGCGGCCGCGAGGAGACGGCTGTCAGACCTGCTGGCATCTCTGCTGCATTCTCCTGCCAGCATTTTCCTACCCCTGCAGAGCTTCTGGAACATTCCTACCCCTGCAGAGCTTCTAGAACATTCCTACCCCTGCAGAGCTTCTAGAATATTCCTACCCCTGCAGAGCTTCTAGAACATTCCTACCCTTGCAGAGCTTCTAGAACATTCCTACCCCTGCAGAGCTTCTAGAACATTCCTACCCCTGCAGAGCTTCTAGAACATTCCTACCCCTGCAGAGCTCCTAGAACATTCCTACCCTGCAGAGCTTCTAGAACATTCCTACCCCTGCAGAGCTCCTAGAACATTCCTACCCCTGCAGAGCTTCTGGAACATTCCTACCCCTGCAGAGCTCCTAGAACATTCCTACCCCTGCCGTGCTTCTAGGAGTGGGCTATCACCTGCTCGATAGCTTAGAAGGCCCGAGTGGCAAAGGCATGGGTTTCTAACAGGTGCAGCAGCTCCCAGACCAGCCGTGGGCAAACTACGGCCCGCGGGCCGGATCCGGCCCGTTTGAAATGAATAAAACTAAAAAAAAAAAGACCGTACCCTTCTATGTAATGATGTTTACTGTGAATTTATATTAGTTCACACCAACACTCCATCCATGCTTTTGTTCCGGCCTCCGGTCCAGTTTAAGAACCCATTGTGGCCCTCGAGTCAAAAAGTGTGCCCACCCCTGCTCCAGATGGTGTCTGGCGGCCGGCGCTGTCCGCGGTGCCGAACCCGTCCGCGGGGGGTCTTCGGAAGGAATTCCTTCGGGCTGAGTAAGATGAGTAAGCGCAGCAGCGTGAGCCGCACTGGCCAGGTTCCCTCTTCAGAACTCGGGTGACGTCTGCTGTCGCTGGCTGGGGCCTCAGTAAATTCAAACGCAGGCGATGAACCACCACGGGCGCCCCCCCTGCCCGGCCGGGAGAGACGTCAGCCTCACCCATTGGCACGAACCCTCTTTTCCACGCTGGGGAGCATTCCTTCCCATTTTCTGCAAATGTGTAACATGTGGGTTTTGAACACCGCCTTGTTAGTTGAAAATTCCCAAGTTGCCCCCAAACCTGCTCTGTGAACGGTCGCCCGATGCATTTACTAAAGTGGAACCTGACGCCCACTCCCCTTCCCCTGGGAGACCACTTACTTCCTTCCCCTGGAGCACAGCAACCTCTCCCCTCCGCTGTGTGAGGGAGGAGGAGGAGGAGGAGGAGCCCTGGCCGGTGTGGTTCAGTGGACAGAGCACCAGCCTGCGGACCAAAGGGTCTCTGGTTCGATTCTGGTCAAGGGCACGGACCTCGGTTACAGGCTCCTCCCCGGCCCGGGCCCTGGTCGGGGCGAGTGCAGGAGGCAACCAGTCAGTGTGTCTCTCTCACGTCGATGTTTCTCTCTGTCTGTCCCGCTCTCTTCCACTCTCCCTAAACATCAGTGGGAAAATATCCTCGGGTGAGGATTAATGAGAGAGAGAGGGAGAGAGAGAGAGAGAGAGAGAGGGAGGGAGGGAGGGAGGAGGAGAAGGAGTGTGGGAAGTCGATGTCTGTGACAACACCTCTCCCCCGAGCGTACCCCGGGCTGGGTGGGCCGTCACTCACCTCTGCTGCTGGAAACGAATGGAAAGTGCTGGACAGCAGAGAGCCAATTCCGAGAGCAGACGTGTCCCTCACTTCCCGCTGGGCGGCCGCCGGGGACTTCGAACCGCACGTGCCGGCCGGGGAGGTGGCTCAAGGCCAAGATGCCGCCGGTCTGGTTTCCAGGTCGTTCTCTTTTTTAAAAAAATCGATTCTTGAAATTGCAGCACATCCTCTTTCCCCACACACCCGTGTCCTCGCTGAGGGAGGGCGACCAGCCGGGAGGACACGGCCAGGCCGGCTTTTCCGCACGCAGAGCGCCCACGGAGAGGCGAGAGGTCATTGGTGCACCTGTCGGACGATTCCATTTACACGGAACGTCCAGAGCAGGCAACTCGATCGAGAGACGAATGGCTGCCCCGTGGGGAGCGGCTACAGCGGTTGGACAGGTCCAAGCCCCGGACTAATGAGAGGGCAGGTCCGCTCCTGGCAAAGCCACGTGCAGGTCCCAGCCTGGAGGGCAGAGCCCTCCCAGCACAATTACAGCCAAAGGCTGTGGCTGTGAGCTTGGCCTGATGGTCCGAACCTGTGGCCCCAGGTGGCTGAGTGATACAGGCTGCGGGAGGTGCAGCAAGTGCTGCCAAAACAAAGCTGACAGAGTTCAGGTGCATGTAATTGAGTGGATTCAAAAGCGGAGAGAACGTTGTAAACATCTCGACCTGCCCTGACTTTGCCTCGTGGGATCCGGCTATAAAATACTCAGTTTGCAGGCCGTGGCCCTGTCTCTCCATCCGAGAACAGCGTCCCACCCGGCCCCAGCTTTGTTCTCTTGTCTGTCTTTTTAAAAAAATATATTTTATTGATTTTTTTTTTTTACAGAGAGGAAGGGAGAGGGATAGAGAGTCAGAAACATCGATGAGAGAGAAACATTGATCAGCTGCCTCCTGCATGCCTCCCACTGGGGATGTGCCTGCAATTGAGGTACATGCCCTTGACTGGAATCGAACCTGGGACCATTCAGTCTGCAGGCCGACGCTCTATCCACTGAGCCAAACCGGTTAGGGCTGTTGTCTGCCTTCTTTAATCCTTTACCCCCCCCCTCAGGTTCACCCCTGGCCGTGCTGAGTGCGGCACAGCCCAGAGCGTGTGGGGTTATGGGAGAGGCGGCTGGTGGTGAGGGAGAGGCGGGTGGTGTGGGAGAGGCGGGTGGTAGTGTGGGTTTTCTTTTGGGCTTGATGAAAATATTCAAAAATTGCCTGTGATGAGGTTGTTGTGTGACTCTGGGAACAGGTGCCAAATTGCTGAGCTGTGCACTGTGAAGGGGCAAGTCGCCTGATGCAGGGATAATATCCTAATAAAAAAGATGGGCTTAAAATGAAAAGGTGCCTCTGCACCCGGCCGAGCAACTGCAATGTTACAGCAGTGACCACGCCCGGCGGGTGTGGCTCATTGGTCGGGTGTCATCCCGTGTCCGGAAACCCCGCTGGTTCGATCCCCTGTGAGGGCTCACGCCCGGGTTTCAGGCTCCGTCCCCAGGAAGGGACGTGCAGGGGCAGCCGGCCCATGTTCCGCTCTCACGGCGAAGTTTCTCTCTCCCTCTCACGTCCTCTCTCTCTCAAAATCAATAAAAATATTTCAAAACAAAGCAGTGATCCAAGGACGACCCAGAAGGCAGTTTGTTGAACACAAACCATCTATTCGGGCCACTGCCCCCCCCCCCCCTTGTGTTCGGTCCAAATGAGAATGTCACGCAGGGTGGCAGAGACAATATCTGTGCCCGGGCCCCGGGCGGCTTCTGCGTTTGCCATCACCCGGACCTGGCAGGGTCCACGGTGAGCGAAGCCTGATGTTTTCCAGAAAAAAAAAAAAAACACGCAACGAGACTCCGCCAACAGGTGGCGAGGACGGGGCATGTCCATTCTGTTCTCACAGACGCGCTGGGTGGAACCTGGGGCCAAACTCATTTTAATGACACGCTTTGCAAACCAAAACAGGACGAAAAAAAAAAAAATGTGATCGGCGTTAGTGTTCAACACGCCCGGCGGACGAAGCCCTGATTACTTCTCTGGAAATGAATTTTTTTCGCGTGCAGACAAAACCTCATGGCAATTAGAAATGGGAAGAACAAGGATGGAATTAAAAATGCTCATCTTTTATTAATCGCATACATTTTTCATAAGGAGACTATTTTTACTAGCTCGGGCTAGCGACACACACACACACATACCAACCACCACCACCACCACCACCACCACCACCCCGTTCCACAAAACGGTGGAAATGGTTGGCTCCTGACAATTTCACGCTGTTTTCCAAATCTCTCCCTTTGCTGGGGCTCAGGTGAGCCGAGTGCACCTGGGTGGCGCCTTCACTTCCCACCTCAGACCGTCTGCGGGCGGTCGCCACCTGCCAGGGGCTCGCACGTACCTGTGTCTTGTCACTGGCTCCGCCTGCTAACCCCTACGTCCACCTGGCTGTCCGGAGCGGGAAGCCAGCAGAGCCGCAGCTCCGGGCACTTACCATGCGGCTCTGGGGAGTGTGCGGGCTCCCACCTCCAACCTACACCACGCGAGGAAAAGCTTCTCTTACCTGGAGGCCTGGGGATGAGAAGAGGGAGACGGAACGCTTAGCAGACACGGAACGCTTCTGTTACCTTTGACCTCACACACGGCTGATGGCCCTACAGAGAGAGGCCCTGAGGAGTGAAGCCAGGACCCTGCAAAGAGCCACCGATAAGAGATGGAGCCGAGACCCAAGCCATGCGTGTCAGACTCTGAAACCCGCTCTCTTTCCGCCAGGGGCACTGCGTCTGTTTGTGGGTAGGACATAGGCTTTTCCAGCCGGCACAGGCTTGTGTCTGCAGCCCTGGCCTCGGTTCTGTGGGACTTGAAGATTCTGCCACGTGAGGGGCCCTCTTTGTGAAATACTCATCTATCTATATAAAAGGCTAATATGCAAATTGACTGAACGGTGGAATGATTGGTTGCAATGATGTGCACTGCCCACCAGGGGGCAGACGCTCAGTGCAGGAGCTGCCCCCTGGTAGTCAGTGCACTCCAGAAGCCAGGCTCACAGCTGGCGAGCGCAGTGGTGGTGGTGGGAGCTTCTCCCACCTTCGTGGTAGCACTAAGGATGTCCAACAGCTGGCTTAGGCCCGCTCCCCCCCACCCCCCCAGGGCTCCAGGACTACAAGAGGGTGCAGGCCAAGCTGCGGGACCGCTTCTCCCATTGAGTGCATGAATTTCATGCACCGGGCCTCTAGTCTATCTATATAAAAGGCTAATATGCAAATTGTCCGTTGTAGAGAGCAGGAGTCCCATCCCTCGCTATGACATGCGCTGACCACCAGGGGGCAGCGAGGAACACACGGGCCACCAGCAGTGGAGGCAGGCCTTGAGGGAGCAAGGGAAGGAGGAGGCGGGAGGCCAGGCCTGGGGACCCCACCTGCAGGAATTTCGTGCACGAAGCCTCTGGTGCAAAATACAAATGGGAATCAGGCCTGGGCGTGACTCTGAGGGTGAAGCCAGGCGGCCGGAGAGGGTGCACGTTGCAGAAGGCTGACCGACACCCCAGGTTCCCGGGCTGAACGCCATCCGGCTGACGAACGCCCGGGCGCACAGCGAGCGGGGCGCGGGCTTGTGGAAGGTTCCGCGAGGGCTTATCTATGTGGCAAGGCCTCTGAAATACGCCTTTTCCGGGACGATAGCAAAGCCAGGCATTCCTCGCCGTTTGTACGATCGATCGCCTCCACGCCTCACGCAGGGCCGCCTCGTCCATCTGCTGAGCTGACGTATGTTTTCTGATAAAACCTGTTTCGTGCCATTTTCACCCGAGGAGGAAACCATCAAGTGACACCTGATGACGCCTGAGGCCGCGCCGTCGGGACAGTCCTGCGAGGGGGACCGTCCTGTGGGTCCGGGCGCCTCAGACCGGGCCGGGCCGGGCTGCCACCGACCCCGGGTGGCCTCTGGGTGCGGACGGTGTGGGGAACCCCAGGCGGGCGGGCACCCCGAGGGGAGTGCATAGGGGCTGCGTCTAGTTTCAGTTGCCCACACTATTGGGGGGCTCCTCCCCTCACCACCATCAATTCGGGGCTCCCTGTGTCCCTGCCTGCTTTTCCCGGCCTCTCCCACCTGCCCCCGAGCACCGGGGACCTTCAGTCCTGGGGACATGCAGACGCATCACGGGGTCTTCTCTGCCTGCTGCTCAGGGCGGAACCGAAGAGCTTACACCCAAGAGACCCCGATTCCTCTAACTCACCCCCCACCCCCATGCTCTCCAAAGCGCTGGCTCTACCCGGAGTTTAAATGTCTGTTATGAGTCTCCCAGCTGCCTTTAGACTTGTTTACTTTTTTAAAAATGGATTTTTTTTTAGACAGAGAGGAAGGGAGAGGGAGAGAAAAGGAAACATCCATTGGCTGCCTCCTGCACGCCTCCTCCCGGGGACGGAGCCCGCAACCCGGGCCTGTGCCCTGACCTCCTGGTTCCTCGGTCAATGCTCAACCACTGAGCCACACCAGCCGGGCACAGACATGCTTGCTTTTCGTGGGCACGGCTTCCGGGTTTTCTTTGGGGCAAGAAGCCGGAAGTGCCCCACCTGCTTGGCTAGACACACGTGTGCAAGGAAGGTGGGGACACGCACACCTGGTGTGACAGCCCGTGTCCCCCGACCCAGGGGTGCCCTGTGACTGCAGCCGTCCCCCCCTGCTGTGTCCCTCGCCCCCAACCCCGGCTCCCAGTCTGTGGGGCTTGGGTGGCTCCCGACCCGGCAGGAGCCCCGGGGTGTGTGCTGGAGAGAAGAGCCAGCCAAGATGGAGAAGACCGAGATCGCTCCCCCAGAGGAGTCGGGGAAATTAAACAGGCGTCGCCCTCCCTCTTGGGTGCGATATCCATTTAAATGTTTACTCAGAGCAAATACATGCTAATGAATTTTCCGTGAAATTAAATCAACTCACCGAGCCTCGTCGCCGAGATCCGCAATGGGAGACGAACGCCAGGAGCCGCCGGTTAATTTCCACATCTGACTCGCGCGCCCGGGAGAACGGTCCGGGCGAGGGAGCTGCTCTCTCTCCCAGGACAGAGCCCTTTACGGCGTGTGGGGCGCCCTCACACTCTCAGCCAAGGGTGGGCACAGCTGGGCCACCACCCCCATCGCACACGCAGGGGGGGAAGGTGGGCTCGGAGAAGCCCTGGACCTGCGGGCACCCTCAGCAGGAAGTTGAAGTGACACGGGGGTGGGGGGGGGGGGGAGAAGGTGGGGGGGAAGGGGGCAGAGCCACCCTTGTCGCCCCAAATGGAAACACGCCAGGGACCTGCCCGTCGCCATTTGCCAAAGGCTCTCGGGCCTGTTCGGAGCCTCAGAAAGTTGACCTTGCCCGGCCGGCAAGGCTCAGGGGTTCAGCGTTGACCTAGGAACCAGGAGGTCACGGTTCCATTCCCCGTTAGGGCACAGGCCCGGGTTGCAGGCTCAATACCCAGTAGGGGGCGTGCAGGAGGCAGCCGATCTGTGATTCTCTCTCATCATTGATGTTTCTCTCTCTCCCTCTCTGAAATCAATAAAAAATAAAAAAAATTAAAAAAGAAAGTTGACCTTTATCTTCCGGCTTCCGGAGGAATCGGCCAATGAGTAGCACCCACCGGACCCGGGGAGCGGGAGGAGAGATGTCCCAGGGCCACCCTTTCTGCCCACCTCTGATTTGGGGCCAGGACGTGGGCAAACCCAGCGATGCCCTCACAGGCTCGGCCGCCCACACCATGAGGCTGTCGGGAGCAGCGTGCGCTCCTGTTGTAGACGATACGCTGAGAAAGACTCCATCTTCACAGTGCGGTCACGTGCCAGTGGCATTCCGCAACGATAATTCACCGACAGTCAGATGGAACTATTGAAAACCATTACTCTTCACTGGTTATCTGAATCTGAGTTCTTCTCTATCTACATGCAAATGTTGGATTCCTTGGCCCACTTTTTTGGGTCCAATACCGTGATATTGCCTAGTTCATAAAGTAAAAATTAATGAAGTTCTGTGATGAGAGTGGGACTTTTAAAAAAAACAACAACCATTGTCATTGATTTCAGAGAGGAAGGGAGAGGGAGAGAGAGAGAAAGAGAGAGAGAGAGAGAGAGAGAGAGAGAGAGAAACATCAATGATGAGAGAGAATCATGGATTGGCTGTCCCCTGGACACCCCCGTCCCCTGCTGGGAATCGAGCCCACACCCTAGACATGTGCCCTCGATGGGGAATCGAACCCGGGACCCTTCAGTCTGCAGTCCGACGCTCTGCCCACTGAGCCAAACCAGCTAGGGCTATAATGAGCCGTTTTAATATCTGCCCATCAACATCATCATGTATCGGTCCCTTTGGAACAAATCATAATGAACATGGGCTTCTCACGAGTCCAGCCCGGACGTGGGGTTCCCAGCTCCGTCCCTGGCCGCCCACAGCCCCCGCTGCCCACCGCGCTGGCCGGGCTGTCGCCCCCTCCTCCCCCTGCCCCGCTCGGGGCGGCTGTCTGTGTTCCCACTGTAATTGGCGTCCGCGCTGGGAGGGCAGCTGATCATGAAAACGGGTCCTAATTGTGTGTTTTCCTCGCGCTGCTGCTTAATGAGGAATTAGGGAAACAATTTGGTTCACGCCTGCAGACGCGAGACCAGACCGCGGCGGCACTCGGGGAGCCGTCTGCCTATTTTTAACCTCGAGTCGCAGACCAGAGCCCACGTGGGCCCGGCCCGTCTCCAGGGCTCAGGGACCTGGACGCGACCCAGAGGAACCGGGGCTGCCGGCTCTGCCTGGTCCGCCACCGGCATTGGGGTTCGGGAAGCGGCCGGGAAGCCGGAGACGTCCTGGGACTTGGGTTGCGAGCTGAGCAGTCCCCACACCCCAACATCTGCGGTTGACGCTCCGGCTGGGGGACCCCAGTGGCTTTTGGGGCTCTGAGATGCACACTGTGGTGTTTTTTTTCTTGTTTATTCCATGTCATCTCCTCCTTTCGGCCCCTCCCTCATGGCCGGGGCCCTTCTGAGGAGCCGATGGGGAGAGCAGGCTGCCCTCCACCTGGGGGGCAGCGGCTTGCGGATGGATGGGCTGCCGGAGAAACCCTGGTTTGTATCATGTGAGCCCGCACTTTGATTCAGTTGCATCAACGCAAGAAAGTTGCCTTGTTGCAAAAGGAAATAAATAAATACATGGATAAATAAATGGAAAGAGAGAGAGAGAGAGAGAGAGAGAGAGAGAGAAACATCCATGATGAGAGAGAATCATGGACCATCTGCCTCCTGCACGCCCCCCACTGGGGATGGAGCCCACACCCCGGCCTGTGCCCTGACCGGGAATCAAACTGTGACCTCCTGGTTCCCAGGTCGATGCTCAGCCCCTGAGCCCCGCCGGCCGGGCCTGGCCGTCTTGTTTGATGCAGAAAGGACTGGCCTGGCAGCGTGCACGCCAGCGACCCGTGTGGGAACTGGGCCCCATGTCTGTTTTCCTGTTTCGGTTCTTTGCTTGTAAACGCAGATATTTGTCATTTAATGTCGCCGCGAGCTGCTTTGCAGGCCCCGATACGAGTCTCCGACCCAGAATAAGGAACGAGGCTCCGTTCGCCGGGCTCCTCGCGGCCTCTCCTCCCCGCCCGCGCCCGTCCTCACATATTTCTTTCATTTATGTGACTCCGTAGGTATTTTTTTCCAGGGCTAATGGACTATTATTCTACATTCCAATCGGTTTCCTGCTTCTTTCCAATCGAGGCCTTGATGTATTTACACGGGCGCAATCATATATTTTCTCGACAAGCCTCTCTCATGTCACTTTCGGCAAATTTGCTATAAAACTCACGCCGACACTCCCACAAACAACCAGCGTGACGGAAGGATGTTTTATCCTCGGATGTGCCTTTAAACGCCGGCGCCTTGAATGAAGTGCTTGCCACCTTACGGGGCCACGAGTGAGGGGAGCGCCAGCACGGGCCGCACACGGGCCTCCTGGCTCCAGAGATGTCCGTTCCTTCCCAAGCGCGGCTTCGCTTCCCAGACGCAGTCCACTCACCAGCGTGGCGGCCGAGAAAGCTGCGGAGGCCTCGGGGGGAACTGGGTTCTAAGAGATAAAATAACTCCCAGCGGGCCCCTCACGGTGCGTTTTGAGGATTAAGCTCAGTAACACGGGCGCAGCTTGTAGCACGAGGCTCCCGGGGAAAATATTAGGAGCTGCCTTCACTATGAAGTGTGGGTGCTCATGAAAGAGGGGTGAACTTCCAACTCTTCATAAGCAAAGATGTCAGAGCTCCAACCAATGAGTGGGCACCGGCTGTGAGCTCTAACCAATCAGTGGGCACCGGCTATGAGCTCCGACCAATCAGTGGGCACTGGTTGTGAGCTCTGACCAATCAGGAGGCACCTGCTATGAGCTCCAACCAATCAGGGGGCACTGGCTGTGAGCTCCGACCAATCAGGGGGCACTGGCTTTGAGCTCCGACCAATCAGGGGGCACCTGCTATGAGCTCCGACCAATCAGTGGGCACTGGCTGTGAGCTCTGACCAATCAGGGGGCACAGGCTGTGAGCTCTGACCAATCAGGGGGCACCTGCTATGAGCTCCGACCAATCAGTGGGCACTGGCTGTGAGCTCCAACCAATCAGGGGGCACCGGCTGTGAGCTCCAACCAATCAGTGGGCACTGGCTGTGAGCTCCGACCAATCAGAGGGCACTGGTTGTGAGCTCTGACCAATCAGGAGGCACCTGCTATGAGCTCCAACCAATCAGGGGGCACTGGCTGTGAGCTCCGACCAATCAGGGGGCACTGGCTTTGAGCTCCGACCAATCAGGGGGCACCTGCTATGAGCTCCGACCAATCAGTGGGCACTGGCTGTGAGTTCCGACCAATCAGTTTCTCTCTCTCTGTTTTGCCCCCTCCCTATCACTCTCGCTAAAAATCAATGGGAAAAATATCTTCAGCTGAGAATTAACAACAACAACAACAACAACAAAAACCCACACAACAAAGAAGCCAAACACTCGGGTGAGAACAAGAGGAAAAGATGAAGGAAGAGCCAGGCTCCTGCCTGTGTGGCCGTGGCCTCCTGCTGCCCCCCGTCCGGGTGTCCTAGTGCGTCCACTACCCAAGTCCCGCTCATCACCGACAGGGGGCTGTCCACTCGCTCCCTCACCGTCTGGGGATCTCAGGGCAAAGGTCAGACTATGTGTTCGATCCGCGGGGTTGGCTCAGAACCTCAAAATGTTTTAAAGAGGAAGGTGCCAGCCCGGCCGGCGGGGCTCAGGGGGTGAGCGTCGACCTGTGAGCCAGGAGGTCAGGGTTCGATTCCTGGTCAGGGCACAGGCCCGGGTTGCAGACTCCACCCCCAGCGTGGGGCGTGCAGGGGGCAGTGGGTCCACGATTCTCTCTCTTCATGGATGTTTTTCTCTCTCTCTATTCCTCTCCCCCCCTCTCTCTGAAATCATTTTTAAAAATACAGATTTTGAAAAGGGTAAGATGCGATACAATGAGGAGGACTTGCATTCGATCATCTGATCACTAGTCCCCGTCGGACGGCCTGGTGGGCCCTGGGGTGGCAGCTGAGGCCAGAGAGAAGCTGAGCCTTTGGCTGCTGGCGCCGGCCGTGAGCTCAGGGGCCCTGGGCCGGCTCTCCGCCCGGTGACAGGCTCCTCCCTGGTTCTGGCAGGAGTCGCTCTAATGAGAAGCGAAGGCTCATCCCATAATTACAGAGGGACGCCCTCGGGGGAAGGGACGGCGCCTTCATTCACCCGGAGTCCCGTGAGAGCTGCTGGGCTCGCCCAGAATACAGAACGAGGATCACGGAGAGCTAGAGAGAAAGAAAGAAAGAAAGAAAAGCAACCATCGCCGGGGCTCGGGCGACCTGGCCCGTCTCCTCCATTTCTGCAGAAACCCCTCTCCCTGCGAAGCTCCGTGCCCTCCGGCTGGGGAGGCGGCCGTGTGCCCAGGAGAGGACAGTCCTGTTCTCGCTCCACGGGAGGCGGGGCTCGGAGAGGAGGCGGGGCTCGGAGAGGAGACGGAGCTTGGAGAGGGAGGCGGGGCTTGGAGAGGGGGCGGGGCTTGCAGAGGGAGGCGGGGCTTGGATAGGGAGGCAGGGCTTGGTAGGGGGCGGGGCTTTCAGAGGGAGGCGGGGCTTGGATAGGGAGGTGGGGCTTGGAGAAGGGGCGGGGCTTGGAGAGGGAGGTGGGGCTTGGATAGGGAGGCGGGGCTTGGATAGGGGGCGGGGCTCGGAGAGGGGGCGGGGCTCAGGGGTTGAGCGTCGACCTAGGAACCAGGAGATCAGGGTTCGATTCCCGGTCAGGGCACAGGCCCGGGTTGTGGGCTCCTTCCCCAGTAGGGGGCGTGCAGGAGGCAGCCGATCCATGATTCTTTCTCATCATGGATGTTTCTATCTCTCTCTCCCTCTCCCTTCCTCCCTGAAGTCAATAAAAATATGTTTTAAAAAAGACCCGCCTCATGGCCGATTTCCAGCGGATACAGTGGTGTCAACCGTAGTGGCCGAGCCAGGCTGTACCCCAGGTCCCAGGAAGGACTCACCTTGCAAAACTGAAACACTGCACCCCACCTCCCCTCCCACCAGCCCCCCAACACCATTCTTCCCTCTAGTTCTGAGCCCGGCTATTTTAGATTCTGATGGAAGACGATCGCATATGCCCTAGCCGGTGTGGCTCAGTGGGTAGAGCGTCGGCCTGCGGACTGAAGGGTCCCGGGTTCGATTCCGGTCAAGGGCATGCACCTGGGTTGCAGTCTCCTCCCCGGCCCGGGCCCTGGTCGGGGCACGTGCAGGAGGCAACCCATCGGCGTGTTTCTCACATGGATGTTTCTCTCTGTCTCCCACTCTCTCTTCCGCTCTCCCTAGAAATGAACAGGAAAATACCCTCGGGTGAGGATCACCAACAAAAAGACAAACGTGCAAACACCGTGACACGCAGGAGAGCGTGGAGGCCAAGGAGGCGGCAGCGTTTTCTTAATAGAAATGTTACACGGCTCCCACGGGCGATGGGTCCTGAGTGGCCGCCATCGGCTCTGTCACGTTCCGTGGCCGGTTCCGGTGGCTCCGGCCGTGGTGGCGGGAACACTGTCCTGGGTGAGGCCGGTGTGGTGGGGCGGCCGGAACCGCCGCCTCAGGGAGCTGGTTGCTGGAGGGTCCTGGCGAGGCTCCTCGGTGATGTCATCGCTTTCCCTGATTCTCTGGCTCGCGCTGCCGTGTTAATTAAAGCCCCGGCAGCAGTGACAGCTCACGTCCACGTCCACGTCCGGAGCAGCAGTCAGCGAGGAAGTGCGTTTTCAGCCCCATTAGCCGGGGAGGGAGGGCTCTGCTCCTGGCTGTCACTCAGGCCCTGGGCTGGGTGTGTCTGTGACCACCCTCCCCTCCCCCTCCCCCCAGTGTCTCAGGGACACGGGTGGGCTCCCTTGCCTTTGGCCAGCGGATGAGGGTGGAGGTTCCCGCGGGAGGATGTGAAGGGTACGCCTGCCTCTGAAATCTCTCACGCGCCTTCCTCCCCCTCTGCCTGTCCCCCGCCCCTCCCTCCAGGACCGTCCCTGCTCTCTAAGGGCCACAGCGGCCGCCATCAGGTACACATGGCCCCGACTCGGTGGGGGAATAAACGGTGTCTCTTTCTTCTGCGCATGAAGATAAAATGGCATTTGGCATCGAGAGAAAAAGGGACATTTGTCGGCTCATATACTTCACGTCAGACCCATTTGCCATCTGCTAGCTTTGCTGCAACAGCCGGGAGCCATCCGTGGGCTCTCTGCTGGGTCCGGCCAGTTCTCCCAGCGAATGACCGGACAGGCCGGGAGTGGAGGCCGGGAGGGGAGGCCAGGAGTGGAGGCTGGAGGGGGTGGAGGCCAGGAGTGGAGGCCGGGAGTGGAGGCTGGAGGGGGTGGAGGCTGGGAGTGGAGGCAGGGAGTGGAGGCTGGAGGGGGTGGAGGCTGGGAGTGGAGGCTGGGAGTGGAGGCTGGAGGGGGTGGAGGCTGGGAGTGGAGGCTGGGAGTGGAGGCTGGAGGGGGTGGAGGCTGGGAGTGGAGGCCGGGAGTGGAGGCTGGAGGGGGTGGCTGGGAGGGGAGGCTGGGAGTGGAGGCCGGGAGTGGAGGCCGGGAGTGGAGGCTGGGAGTGGAGGCCGGGAGTGGAGGCTGGGAGTGGAGGCTGGAGGGGGTGGAGGCTGGGAGTGGAGGCCGGGAGTGGAGGCTGGAAGGGGTGGCTGGGAGGGGGTGGCATTGGGGACCCCAACCCCTGCCTCCACGCCGACTGCACACGAGTCTCAGTGGCAGGAGGCAAGGTGCGGGGGAGGAAAGGAGTCACTCCCACATTCCTGCCGAAAACTGAGTCACGAAGCCTCAAACATTTTCACCTGAGAAGCTTCATCTTGTGGACAACACGCTGCAGAGCGCACGCTCGTCCTCTCTCTGCCCCCACGGCGACCAGCAGGTCATTTCTTCATTATTCCAGACACTTTCTCGGCTTTGAGTGTTTCTAATGCCAATAAAATTCACGCCAATAAAATCCATAAAAATTCAGCACCGAGGGCTCACGATGGCAAAGTCAATTTTCTTTCCCCCTGGGAGGGACGGTTTGTAGATCAAGTTTTTATGTATTTATTTATTTCTAAAATATATTTTTATTGATTTCAGAGAGGAAGGGAGAGGGAGAGAGAGATAGAAACGTCAGTGATGACAGAGAATCATGGACCGGCTGCCTCCTGCACGCCCCCCACTGGGGATGGAGCCCACCACCCGGGCCTGTGCCCCGACCGGGAATCGAACCCACAACCCTTCGATGCACAGGATGAGGCCCAACCAACCGAGTCACACTGGCCAGGCCTGGATTCCTTTATTTTTTAAGTGCCATTGCCAGTCACTTTATGAATGGACTATGGGGAATCCCAAACCAATGACACAACCTGAAAACCGTCCCAGATCCACGGACTCCCTGCCCACAGGCAGGCCCTTGCCCTTGGACTCCACCGCTCGTCTTGTTGGTGCTGCTCAACATGTTTTTGTTTTCAATTACAGCTGATGTTCAATATCCGATTAAGCATCGCTGGGAGAAGGCTGCCAGCTCGGCTTACTTTTCTAGACTTCGAAGCAGCCAGAAATGATACAGAAAGCGAGATGGTGTTTTGCCATTTGCCGGGGAGGCGGCGGGGGGGGGGGGGGGTGGGGGGGTGGGGTGGGTGGGGGGGGGTGGGGGGGGAGGCGAAGTCTTTCCAGTAACTTCAGGCTCCCGCCCGCCTCTGGCTGCCTGGCTCCCCGCCTGGCCACCCCATGAAGCTCACGGGCACCCAATCGATCGCTGACCCAGCCTGTGGTGCCAGCGGCCACCGAGGGGGAGGCACGGGCGGTGGGCACGCGGTCGGCAGGCGCTGGCTCTCGGTCTAGGCGGGAACCTTCCCCGGTGCAGACGGGCGCCAAGTGTGTGCGTCTGTTCGGTTTCATTAGGCTCGTCCCCAAGTCCCCCCACGAGGACGCGGAGCTCGGAACGGGAGCTAATGCGCCCGTCTGTGCCAACGTCCTCCTCCCCTCAACCTGGCGGAGGGGGGCTTCGAGGTACAAATACCTGAGCCCCACCGGCCTGGCTCGGTGGTTGAGCATCGACCTAGGAACCAGGGGGTCAGGGGATGGGCGGAAACAATGTTGCCGTCGCTTTACACTCAAGCCTTTAAGGCCCATTCGACGCGGGCCCGTGGTCAGCGCCCGAGATACATTGTATCCGTCAGCGTCTGCGATACATTGTATCCGTCAGTGTCTGAGATACATTGTATCCGTCAGCGCCTGGGATACATTGTATCCGTCAGTGTCTGGGATACATTGTATCCGTCAGTGTCTGGGATACATTGTATCCGTCAGTGTCTGGGATACATTGTATCCGTCAGTGTCTGAGATACATTGTATCCGTCAGTGTCTGGGATACATTGTATCCGTCAGTGTCTGGGATACATTGTATCCGCTGGGATGCATCCGTTTCCGAGGCTGATGCTTCTGTGCTGCGCGCAGGGGCTGCAGGGACAGCCTCGTGCGCCCGGGCGAGGCGGGCGGGTCCGATGGGGGAGCCCCCCACCCCCCGCACCACGGAGCCCCCGCAGCAGTTAATGGGGCGGCGACAGCGGGGCAGATGCTCCCGGGCCTGTGCCTTGACCGGGAACGGAACCTCGACCTCCTGGTTCATAGGTCGCGCTCACCACTGAGCAACACCGTGGGCCCCAAAGAATGTCCTGTGCTGGGGGGATGGGGGAGGAGAGGAGGGGGTCCTTGACGGGATCAGTGGGCGCTGCCAGCGCAGGAGGTTGGTATTGCCACACCCGATGTGGGAGGCGAGAGAGGCGATGTGCCAGGGCCCCCCCCCTGCATCTGCGTGTCCCCTGTCCACCCCGTCAGCTGCCCCTGGTCAGCCAGCTCCCGGCAGCGGGAGGCCGATGCTGCCAGCAGACCCCGCCCCCCGCGCTCCCTGCGCCGACCCCCTGCGCTGCCCGCCACCTGCCCCGCCTGCATGGTGCTGGCGGCACCTGCCAAGTCAGAGCGTGTTCAGGTCTCATTAGCGTCTGGATGCCGTCCGAGCGCGACTGAGCTGCCGACGTGCCTGTGAATTAATGAATCGTCTGCAGCCAGCGGTCGGAGCAGAATGACAGAGAGACGGTTTCTGGGTAGCAGTCAGCTGGACTGCAATCTGTCCATCTCAGAGCCTCCGAGACCAGGACGTCAAGGATCCGGGGTACCAGTCTGGGGGGTGGTGTTCCTGGCTCAGTCACCTCCCCTAACGTCCACCCTTTGGACAGACTCTGCATTGGGGTGATGGTGACCAGGAAGGAACGACGGAGCGCTTTATATCGGGCGCTTACGTTCTCTGTTCTGGAGTTTCTACTTATTTTTTCTCTGAGGTTCCACTTCTAGGCTGCCTCTAGTTCCACATTATCCAATTTTTCAAATATACTCATCAAAACTCTTGTAAAATATATATATTTGTATTGATTTCAGAGAGGGAGAGAGAAACATCAATGATGAGAGAGCGTCCTGGATCGGCTGCCTCCTGCACACCCCACACTGGGGATCGAGCCCACAACCAGGGAATATGGCCTCACCAGGAATCGAACCCTGACCTCCTGGTTCCTAGGTCGATGCTCAACCACTGAGCCACACTGGCCGGCCTTAATCGCAATTCTTAAATCCTTATCTAACTTCTAAATACTGGCATAACCCATGAGTTTGCTTCTCTTGAGTCCCCCTCCCCCCGCTTGGTCTATGTACCGCGTTGGAATTCTCTGGGGCCTTTGTTCCTTTATTATTATTTTTAACTAAATGCTGGGCACTTATGTGAGACTCCGGGAGGCTCCGGGTAATCTCACTCGCTCCCAGGGCGGCCGCAGGGGGACCGCAGGCAGCTCGCCTTAATCCAGTCGCTCACGGAGGGGATCCGAGGCCGAGTGCTCATCCTTTAAGGCTTTATTTCTGTTCTCGCTTAATCCCGAGTCATAACCACCGAGTGCTCCCCATGGAGACTCTGTGCTTCTTTTTTCTTTTTTTCTTTTGTATGAAGGCCCACCTGCTTGGGAGATTCCAGCACTAATTTTTGACTATTTCGGGCCCAAATCTAAGCGCCTCTGGGAGGCAGGCAGCTGTCTGCTGGTCTGCGGGCGTCTCCCCGTGAGAGTGAGGGGCTGGTGGGCGCCTTACAGGCCGGCAGAGGCTCCCGTTGGCTCACACCCTTGTCCCTCGCTGTGGGTTTCTACTGGGCCTCGGCCTCGCCCACCAACTCCATCTCCCTCCCGAACCCGGGCCGTGGCTGTTAACCATTTATCGAAGGGCCCCCCCGCGGCCGGGGCAGACATACCAGCTGCACCGGTTAGTGATGTGGGTTTTATCCAATCGACGGAGTCACACGTGTGCTGGTCTACATGCGATTTGATGTGTGTGCTGTTTGGTTGTATTGCTCCCTCCGATGACCACCTGTCCCCATCGAGGGCACACGCGCTTTCAACACGTACAAAGACGCGGGAAACTGGGCTTCTGAGTGGTCAGCCTCAAAACAAGAAAAGTCCTACTGGGACGGTCTCCACCGTCACCTGGAAGGTGGGGGATGTGTGGCCAGCGATGGACATGACTCGGAATAAAGCACTTTCCATGTTTCTCTTGAAATTATCGTGTTTTCGCTGATGACAAAATCCGCACTTTTAACCGGTTAATACTAATCCACATTGTTAACCGGTATCCGCACTTTTAACCGGTTAATACTAATCCACATTGTTAACCGGTATCCGCACTTTTAACCGGTGACCTGGTATGTGAGTGGCGTTTACACCCTGTCCCAGGATCCCGCCTTCTGTGTGGACGGAGTGACGTCCTCCGGGCGGGCGGGCACCGCTGTGCCAGGCTGCCCCCCCCCCCCCGTCCCTGTGCGCCCAGGTTGAGCTGCTAACGAAGGGGGTGGGGATGGAGCCGTGATGACAAGGCCGCGGGCAGGGCCTCCGCCATGGCCATTCCTGGGCCTTCCCGGCGGGGCTGCCCGCGCGCGGGGCCACTCGGGAGGGGCTGCTGCCCGTGGAAGTCGGAGCCGCTATGGACCCAGGACACCGTCTCCCGGAACCAAATTGCGGCCGGAGGCTCCGAAGATGGTCCGATCTGTGGGATGAGAAGCTCAACGCTGAGTGGAAACTCGGCGGCGGCCTGTGCGCCCGGGGGGGAGGGGGGGCTGCGCCCGGGGGGGTGGGGGGGGGAGGGCTGCGCCCGGGAGGGAGGGGGGCTGCGCCCGGGAGGGAGAGGGACTGCGCCCGGGGGGAGGGGGGCTGCGCCCGGGAGGGAGGAGGGCTGTGCCCGGGAGGGAGGAGGGCTGCGCCGGGGGGGGGGGGGGGGGTGGTGGGGGGTTGGGGGGGGGGGAGGAGGGCTGCGCCCGGGGGGGAGGGGGGCTGCGCCCGGGAGGGAGGGGGGCTGCGCCCCGGGAGCTTTGGAAAGAATGCGCGTGCGCGGGGCGGTCTCCTGCTGAGCCAGTGGTTCTCAACCTGGGCTGCACATTAGAGTCACCTGGGAATCTTTTTAAAATCCCGATTTCTGGGCCTCATCCTCCGGAAATTCTGTTTCTTTGTTACTCATGTTGTGGCCCCACCCGGTAACAAAGAAACAGAATTTCTGGAGGAATGAGGCCCAGAAATCGGGATTTTAAAAAGACTCCCAGGTGACTTTAATGTGCAGCCCAGGTTGAGAACCACTGTGCTAAGGGCTCTGAACACGGAACTGCATCCAGATAAGTCCGGCCGGGTGGCTCAGTGGTTGAGCGTCGACCTGTGAACCGGGAGGTCAGGGTTTGATTCCTGGGTTGTGGGCTCCATCCCCAGTGGGGGGCGTGCAGGAGGCAGCCAATCCATGATGCTCTCATCATTGATGTTTCTCTCTCTCTCCCTCTCCCTTCCTCTCCGAAATCAATAAAAATATATTAAAAAATAAAGATGTGTGTGTGTGTGTGTGTGTGTGTGCATATTCACGAGTTTACCTTAGTGTTTAAATCCATTTAAACCTAACCCGTGTGGCTCAGTGGATAGAGCATCGGCCTGTGGACTGAAGGGTCCCGGGTTCGATTCCGGCCAAGGGCACATGCCTCAGTTGCAGGCTCCTCCTCAGGGCGTGGGCAGGAGACAGCCAATCGGTGTGTTTCTCTGACATCGATGTTTCTCTCTGTCTCTCCCTCTCTCTAAAAATCAATGGGAAAACATCCTCGGGTGGGGATTAAAGAGAGAGAGAGAGAGAGAGACTTCCTTCATTCCTTTCACTCACCAGGTATTTATTCTATTTTAATAGAAGTTACTTTGTAGCGCAGTTTTAGGTTCCCAGCAAAATTGAGGGGAAGGTGGAGACGTCCCCACAGCTCTGCCTGCCCCCCCCCCCCCCCGCGGGGGCCTCCGGTCACCAATGCCCCCCCCCCCTCGCCTCTCTACGCCGGAGGCTCGGTGGCCGCGGCCTCCATGTGAAGCTCAGCCCGGAGCGCGCAGCTGCCGTCCGTGGGCCGTGCATCATCGTCCCGGTTTAGCTTTGTGCCTCTTTGCAGTTTTGCGTTTGGAAAAAGCATCGCTCATCTCGCCGAGCTCAGCTGCTCCCTCAGCTCTGACTTCCTGAGCGGGTGCGGGGGGCGGGGGTAGGGGGAAGGCGGGGGGCGGGGAAGGCGGGTGAAAAGAATGAGCTGTTTTGAAATTTTGTATCAATTCACTCACACGGCAATGTTCTGAGTTCTATGAGCCGAAGACAGGAAAGAAACGCTAGAAATCAGCGGCTTTCTCAGCGCGAGAGCTTCCCGGGCGGTGACACGGGCTTCTGGGCGGTGCAGCAGGTGTGAGAAATCCGTTTTTAAAAAATATATGTTTATTGATGTCAGAGAGGAAGGGAGAGGGAGAGAGAAACATCCATGATGAGAGAGAACCATGGACCAGCTGCCCCCTGCAGCCCCCCACTGGGGACCGAGCCTGCAACCCGGGCCTGTGCCCTGATGGGGAATCGCACCCTGACCTCCTGGTTCACAGGCCGACGCTCACCCACTGAGCCACACCGGCCGGGCCCAGGTGACTCACTGTCCCTTTCTCCCCGGACACACCCCCGGCTTCCCCCTCCCTGCAGGGCAGCCCTGGCCGTGTGCATGGACGGACGACACCGGACCCGCTCACGCCGGTTCCAGGCCAGGGGGGTCGGCTCCCTCCTTTACTGACGGGCCAGACGATGGACGGGCTTCCTTCCTGTGGGCCTCACACCGAGCACCCCGCCCGCCACCGGGGCTGACACACGCCCGCCCGCCCGGGCAGCAGGGCCCTGCTGGACCCTGGATCAGCGCCTCCTCGTCAGGGAGCAGAGGGGGGGAGGTGGTTTGCAGAAGGGCCGAGGCTGGCGGGCACCCAGGCAGCGAGTCTCGGGACCTCGGAAGCCCCAGGCGGCTGGGTGGGCAGCTGGGAAGCGGGCGAGAGGGCGATGGAGCGGAGATTGCTGATGAGATCTGACTGTCCACGCGGAGGGTCCGTCTCCTGGAGCTTCTGCGAGGAGGTGCCTCCTGAAGAGGAACCAGCGTGTCCAGCCCGGAGGGAACGCCCGGCCGCAGGGCCCGCCCGCAGCTCCGTCAACACCGGGCGCGAACCCCCGGGGCCCACGCCTTCTCCCGGGAAGAGAGCTCGACTTGGCATCAGGCTTTTCACCCCCGACCTTCAGGTAACACAGAGCAGTTCCCCCACAGACGATTGTTAACCCAATAGACACACGCGTGTGCGCACTTGCACACACACGTACATATAGGCACACGTGATGTGCACATACATACCTATCAATGTCGACCACACACATCCAACTTAGAGAGGTGGCTGCTGACACTATCTGAGAACAGTTCCCAGATGTGCTCACCGCCTGCCTTTCGCACTGGGCCCGGGGCCCACGCTCAGATCGACAGCTTCGTGAAGACAAGGACCGAGCTCTGGGAGACAGACTCTCTTTCTCGAGGAGGAGCAGGGGCTGCACTGAAACTGTATCCCAGGGGAACGTCACCGTGTGGGTACTTTACGTCAGGTTTGAAGAGCATTCAAAGTACATTGGAGCCCGGCCGGTGTGGCTCAGTGGTTGAGCGTGGACCCAGGAACCAGGAGGTCACAGTTCAATTCCCACTCAGGGCACAGGCCCGGGTTGTGGGCTCCAGCCCCAGTGTGGGGCGTGCAGGAGGCAGCCGGTCCATGATTCTCTCTCATCGTTGATGATTCTCTCTCTCCCTCTCCCTTCCTCTCTGAAATCAATAAAAAAGATATTAAGAAAATAACATTTAAATGAATTGGGTCCTTTTGGACCCACAGCCAGTGATTGTTCTGCTGCAAGTAGTTCTGTCACGGAACCAGCTGCACGTGGAGATGCAGGCCCGGGGGGGGGGGGGGGGGGGGCGGGGTTTGAATCTGACGATACCCCACAGACAGCGGGCTCTTCCTGGATCTGGTGGGGCGCGCCGCCCTCCACCCCGTTTTCATAAAGGACTGGGGAGAACTCACGGAGTCGCCGGCTGGGGTTTCATCGACTTGTCTCCGTGCTCCACGAAGACGCTGGTCCTTTTCTGCTGTCCTTTCACCTCTGGGCCGACACACGTCGCTCCCGATTAGAAATAAAAACCTCCAGGGAGGAGAGATTTCAGATGCAGATGCACCCGGACCAGCTCTCATGCATTTTAATTTTTCATGAAGAAGCAATCTATTTCATTGCAATTTAATTTATTTGACCTAACAAATCCCCATTCACGGGCTCGGCTGATACATTCAACAGACTTTATAAATCATTCATCAATACCCGGCTTGTCCTAAATTCTCTCCGCCTTTGGAAACGGGCCCGGGAGCTAACTCTGTATTGCTACTTGCGAACGATCCATAATTCATAATCACTGTTTCCTTCCCGGCGACAGGTATTTGATTCTGTAAAATGGCAAAGTGTGCTGAGTGAGCGTGCATGCGTGTGTGTGCCTGTGCGCGCACACACACACACGCACACACACACACGCACACACGCACACACACACACTTCCCTAAGAAAACCCACACAATAAAAATCCAGATATTTTCCAACATCAGAGGACTGCCAGCAGTGCTCTCTCTCTCTCTCTCTCAATATATTTTTATTGCTGTCAGAGAGGAAGGGAGAGGGAGAGACAGAAACATTAATGATGAGGGAGAATCATTGATGGGCTGCCTCCTGCACGCTCCCTACTGGGGATGGAGCCCACAACCCGGGCCTGTGCCCTGACCAGGATTGAACCCTGACCTCCTGGTTCATAGGTTGATGCTCAACCACTGAGCCACACCAGCCGGGCCCAGCAGCTCTTCTAAAGATACGTTAGGGAGAAAAAAACAACTTTTGAAGAGAGAGAGAAAAAAAAATGTGTATCAGAATAACAGGAAACAACAGCAAGGAAAATTCCCGTTGCTTATTTCAGCAAAAAAAAAAAAGATGCTCGTTTAAGTTTTATGATAGTTGGTGGTATGTGACCTAGAATAACTTTTTTGTCGTTTTTGTCCAAAATTGAAATTTATGTCCGCTGTTCAGATAGGAAAATTGAAAGCGCTGGGAATTCTCAGCGCCATCACTTTGAAATGAATGGGGTGCTCGCCCGGCCTTCCTGTCTGACCGGAGAGTTATTTACAGAGGCGGCTCAGAGGGCGGCAGCGGCGGGCGTGTTCGAGGCCGAGGGAAGCCAGATATGTTATCCCACTCGGGGCACATACCCGCCTTGAAAATGTGTGGGAAGCACCTAAAAAATAGTTAACTGTCACCCTGACCGGTGTGGCTCAGTGGATAGAGCATCGGCCTGCGGACTGAAGGGTCCCAGGTTCGATTCCGACCAAGGGCATGTACCTGGGTTGCGGGCACATCCCCAGTGGGGGGTGTGCAGGAGGCAGCTGATCGATGTTTCTCTCTCATCGATGTTTCTAGCTCTCTATCCCACTTCCTTCCTCTCTGTAAAAAATCAATAAAATGTATTTTAAAAAAATAAATAAAAATAGCTAACTGTCTTGTGAACTCGGGGAGACACTTATTCAAGCCTCAGACGACGGCGGCTTCTTCCTCGTTAAGAATGGCACCGGGAGCCCACCAGGCCTTCGCGGGGGCCTGTGGCCGGCCGGGGTCCCTCCTCTCAGAGGCCCTGCGCCCGGCGATGGACAGCCACCTGGACGCAGACAGAGGCGGTTACACAGCGGCGACATCGACATCCGAGTCCTGCAGCCCTGCGCTCGGGACACTTCCCACCGGACAAGCTCCCAGCGCGTCCTCAGCGCTTGGAAACGGTGTTTCACACGGTGTCAGTGTCATCAGCGCCGGGCGGTCCCTCTCCCCCTCCGCTCACCCGCTGAGCGCTGACAGGCACAGCTGCTGGCGCTGGCGCTTTTATGCTCGGTGAGCTGCTCGCGGGGAACGAGGTCGCTGGAGCGGGAATTCGGGGCACATGGCAGGTGTGGTTGGCGCCTCACCCTGCGTCAGTGTCCCTCCGTGCAGATCACTATAAACTGACCTGGGCTCCAACTGCCAGCGGGTCCCCCACAGCCAACAGGTCTGCAGGGGACACAAGGCACAGGGGCCGCAGCTGACCTCCCCCCCCAGACCCATTCCCAGGCCTGAGACCCCAGGAGCCCTGACCCTGGCCCTGAGCGGGGCCTGGACGCAGGAGCAGAGGCGGGCGGTGTTTGCTGAGTGAGGGGAGCTGGGGGGCTCCGCTCGGCCCCCATTTCTCCGCGTTCCGTGGAAACGATCCCGGAATGCTCGCTCTTAATGAGAGAGGCAGAAGCAGGAACGAACAAAAGCTCTAATGCACGCGGAATCGCAGTGATGCTGACGGGAACAGAGGGCGGAGGATGCGCCACAGCTCCCCTCTGGCCAGCGGGGCCAGACGACAGGGCTCCAATTAGGACGGACAATGAGAGCTCCATCTCCAGCATAAAGAGGGGGCCCATCAGGCCACCGCAGCCACCTGCCTGGGCTCTCGATCCGCCGCCGGTGGGCGAGGGGAGGCAGGTCAAACCCCACCCAGAGCAGCAGTGCGTCTGCGGGCTGTTTGCTGGGCGCTGCCGGGGAGCAGGCAGGAGCCCCCCCCAGCCTCTCGGCGTCTCCCCGTCTCCGCCGAATGACATGGGGGTCAGCGGGCGAGGCCTCGGGGGCCGGGGGCCCACGGCAGACCAGGCCCTGTCACCAGTCAGTGCAGAGACATTACGAGCCCCCACGACACCCTTATCCCCCCACCTGTGCCTCCCCCGTCCTGCACCTGCGCCCCGGGCACAGCAGGGGGAGGGCAGGCCGCAGCCTCCGGGCTAAACGGGTTGGCAGCTCTGTCCAGTGAGAGGCTCGCCCACAGTTACAAGTCAGTCATTTTTTTTTCTATTTTAGAGAGGAAGGGAGAGGGAGAGGGAGAGAGAGAAACGTCAATAATGAGAGAGAGTCATGGAGCGGCTGCCCCCGGCTCGCCCCCCACTGGGGATGGAGCCCGCCTGGGCCTGTGCCCTTGACACAGAATCAAACCTGACCTCCGGGTTCACAGGTGTCCGCTTCCTGGTGCGATGAACTGGGACACCGTGGACGGATGTTTCCCGAGACCCCTCCCGGGCCTCTCCGGGCTCAGTTTCCTGGGCTGTAAATCAGGAGACACGGGGTCCCCCCGGCGTCCCCTCCGCGGGCTCATCCATCCAAGCCGCGCCTCCCGCCGGCGGTGAGCCGAAGCCGCGGATGCCGCCCGGGACGGAAGCCGTAGCCGTCAGCGCCCTCGGACGCGCCTGCAGCGCCGCATCACCGCACGGCCGGCGGGACCGGCACTGCCCAGGCACCGCGGCTGCATTTTTATTCCTCTCTAAGGGCAGGGGCCGCCCTGCTGCTGCTGCTGCTGCTGCTGCCGCGCGGCCGGCTCCCGGCTCCCGGCTCCCGGCTCCCGGCTCCCGGCTCCCGGCTCCCGGCTCCCGGCTCCCGGCGGGAGGGAGGGAGGTTCTGGGAACCGCAATCATCTCCAGCAGCGCCAGGACGAGGCAGAGAAGAACACGAGCGCACAGTCGCGGGCCGGCTGGGAAGACGGGTCCCCAAAGGCCCCACCTAAGCGAACACTCGAGCGTCCCCGGTGCCCCGTGCAGACGTGACCTCCAAGGAACCTCGACAAACGCAGCGAACACGCCACCCCGAGGGTCTGGCTTCGCACAGCTGGGAAAGGCCACCACCGCCCGCCTGATGGCTCGGACGGGTGAGCCTAGGAGAGGGGCGCCCGGGGGTCAGGGCCCGGGGGTCAGGGCCACCACCCTGGGGCCGTGCAGCTGTCACAGCGAAGGGGCCTCGGGACAGAGCAGCCATCGCTCCACAGACTGGGATGCGGCCTCGTAGGAGCAGCTTAAGCTCAAGCTTCGGGTCAGGAGCACAAGTCGGCGCAGTGACTTCCGGTCTCATGGCTTCGGTTTCCGGTTTTCAGGATTCTTCAGAGTCTGTCTCAGGGATTGTGAGAGTCGTTTCCGGTTCTCAAGGCTCCTCACAGTCAGTTCCGGTCTCAGGTTTCCGGTTCTCAGGGTTCCTCACGCTCAGTTCCGGTCTCAGGGCTCGGGTTTCCGGTTCTCAGGGTTCCTCAGAGTCTGTTCCGGTCTCCAGGATTGTGAGAGTCGTTTCCGGCTCTCAGGGTTCCTCAGAATGTGTTCCGGTGAGAGTAAGTTCCGGTTCTCAGGGGTTCCTCGGAGTCTGTTCCGCTCTCACGGTTAGGGAGAGTGAGTTCCGGCTCTGAGGGTTCCTCACAGGCGTGTTTTTGAACCGGTTAGTTAGACAGCTAGAGAGTGAGAGACATGAGACATATAGGAAGATGGGGAACAGGAAGCTTAGCGACGTAGAGCGAAAACAGGCGGCCATGGAGACACAGGAAAAGGAAGAAGAGAGAGAAAGAGGGGATTGCATTTTGGTCCATCTGATTCCCGTGTCCACGGCTTCTCTTGGTCCAGTGGCCTCGGTTTTTCCCACTTCTGAGCTCTGACAGCAAATAATGGTTCTCTAAGCATTTCCTCTGCTTCCTTCCCTGGCTGCTCCCACTTCGGCCACGCTCTGCTTAATTCCAGCGGTGACTCTGTTGTCCGAAACAAATCTTCTTTCCCATCGTGAGCTCCACGAAAACGTAATAAGGCCTCAGGTCGCCTCAGACCAGCGAGCCCACAGCTGCTCCGTCAAACCCAACCGGGTTCCATGGCACCGCGGAGAGGACGGCTGCAGAGGAAGGGCCAGGGCTGCTGAGACTCAAGTCCACAGCCATGACTTTATGTAAATATGAATGAAGCCTCTGGGAGCGGCCAGGTGCCTGGTGTCTGCAAGGAGCACGGGGAGCCTTGGCTGGCGGCTCGGCTGACTCGCCCTCTCTCCTACAGTCCTGGTCTCTGGGTGGATGAAGAGGGGGGTCAGGCAGAGGAAGAGGAGGATGGAAAAAGATGGGGAGAGGGAATATCAGTATCAAGAGGGAAGGGGAATCTGTCACCTTAAATGAAGTCAGAGGCAGAGGCAGACAGAGAGGATGGTTGTGTGGCCCACGAAGGACCCACGTGAGGAGAGAGCCGTCTGGTGAGAAGCAAACAGAAAGGCCCAGAGCTGGTGAGGCAGCCACGCGGGAGGCAGCCAGCCTGGGAATGGCGGGTGGGAAGACGGACAGGGAGAGAGCAAGAAAGACGGAGCATAGAAACGGATAGACTGGTCTTTGCCCTTCGCAGGCAAACACGTTGTAATATCTGCTCTTTTCCCCACTTGATAAGTTATTCATCATCTTCTCTTAACAGACACACATCTTTAAGGATTAATGGATCAAGAGAATGTTTTGCTCAATTATCACCATCCCAAGCGATTCTAACGTGCCGCCCGAGCACTGATGATTAGTATTTCAAGACTCGGCTCCGCGTGAATGGCAGTGTAGATAGCGATCTGTTTTTGTCTCCACAGCTGCTTGATATTAAATCCAGCCGCATCCTTCCTCCCTCGAGCCTCTGAGCACGTGCGCAGGCTCGTTTCTCCAGGACCGACCTTTGTCTTGCCAGAGAGACACGCTCACCAAGAAAAGTCTGTGGATCTTTCCTCTGTTTAGAGAAAACGTCAATCTTCCTCATCAGCTCCGTGCTGTCACCATCTTGGAGGAATTAATGAGTAGATTCCCCCCTTTTACAACAAACTCAAATAGCAGAATACTCCATCCCCCGTTTTCTGAATCCCTTACCCGAATCTTGCTCTTCTTTGACCTCTGACCAGATGACGTCTCACAAGACCCCCTGGGGCTCAGCGGTGCTGCTTTGTGCAGATTGCAAGTCGTGTTGCTGCCAGGATGGTCAAGACAACCCCAAGGCCAAGGGCGGCCTCACGCTGCCCTCAGCGCAGCCTCAGGCCCGAGGTCCCCTCTCTCCATTTCTACCGAGGAAGCACTCGGGTCACCTTTCAGGGACCCAGGCAGCGGCGACAGGCTGAGCTTCTAATTCATCTTCGATTTCACCAGGCGGTCTTCCTGTCATCCTGGTGAGAGATGCGGGGGTGGGCTCGGGGTTGGCAATACAGGCTGAGTGAGGCGCCGGGGTCTGGGTGTATTTTGGAGGCCAGAGGCATGGCGACCTGCCGATGGGCTGGACGTAGTTGTTAAACATGTCGAAGCAGCATGATGACTCCTAGATGTTTGTTCCAAGCCACCGGGCGGACCGTGGTGCCATCGGCCGAGACAGGGAAAGTCTCTGTGTCACACGAAGAATGGGATTGGAAGGACCCCCCGGACCCCAGGATTGCTCGTTCTCAGGGTTACAAACGACGCCCTTTGACCTGGAACTCTCATCAGAATCACTGAGTAATCACTCGCGAGCTGGGAGCAAAAAACGCACTTAATCCACAGGCAATGGAAGCTTCCGGTGAAACACAATGGCCCCTGTCCAAACGGCTGTCTCGCAGGCTAATTACTCCAGATGCACCCGCTGCTCCGATGCTAACGAGGGTCAGCGTGTCCTGCCTGGGATGTGACATCTGACAGCTGCACCCCTCAGCTCGGTGACAGCCTCCTGCCGGAGGCCACGGTCACCTTCCAGGTGACTCTTCGCCTGGTCACTCCCATCGCCGGGAGGAGCTGGGACGCGGGAGACCCCGTGGGTTTTCAGGTCACTTCAGCCTCTGTGTGGCCGGGGATCATAGACTCATTCTCTCTGGATCTGAGAGCAAACAAAGGACCTGGAGAAAGTCACCCCCGTGCCTCGGTTTCCCTGGGAGATTGGCGAGACGATCTCCAATGTCACCAAGCAGGTCAAGCACCACCTGGGAACTTCCTGTCATTGACACGTAGAGCTGGGTGAGCGTCGACCTACGAACCAGGTGGTCACAGTTGATTCCCGGTCAGGGCACAGGCCCGGGTTGTGGGCTTGATCCCCAATGGGGTGCGTGCAGGAGGCAGCCGATCCATGATCCTCTCTCATCATTGATGTTTCTATCTTCTCTCCCTCTCCCTTCCTCTCTGGAACCAATGAAAATGTATTTAAAATTTTAAAAAAAAGGGAGTCCATGGCACTGGCTGAAATTGTGCCACGGAAGAGACAGCGGGAGTGTGGGGAGGGTGTGGGAAGACATGGAGGTGGCAGCTACACAGAATGTCCCCGAAGGTCACCGTTTCCCCGTAACCTGGGTGAGATGCCGCCGGGACGTGGCTCTCGTTGATACCAGTCGGACTCTGGTAAAATGGGTTTCGTTCCACGTGATTTCGCCACCGTCCCGAGAACCTGTCGGATGGCGATGTTTCGTGATTTAGTGACATGATGGTCCCATGCCCTGATGTTATCTGTACAAGCTCCCCCCCACACACACACACACCTTACCAGGGTACTTGAAACATCAATTCTCTCGCTGTCAGCTAATGTCTGTTTGTTTTCCAAAAGACAACAGTTCTGTTTGGGATTCTTTGTCTTTTGTTTGTAAATCCGAAGGCATGTTCACGCTCACACAAATAAATACAGCTCCCTGTCATAGGATTCCGTGGTCCTAGGACGTCCATCTGCTGTCTGTTTATCCAGCCAGCCAGCCACCCAGCTCTGTGTATTTGTGGATGGGGAACAGCAAGAATAACGACCCCCCGACATCAGTCATCCTTCTACTGGCAAGTGAGGGGTTTGGGCTTTTTTCTCATGTTGAACATGTTTATAATGAACTAGAGGCCCAGTGCACAAGATTCGTGCACTTGGCGGGGGACCCTCAGCCCGGCCTGCGCCCTCTTGCAGTCCGGGAGCTCTTGGGGGCTGTCTGACTGACGGCTTAGGCCCACTCCCCACCAGGTGCAGGCCTAAGCCATCAGTCAGACATCCTTAGTGCTGCTGCAGAGGCGGGAGAGGCTCCCACCACCACCTTTGCACTCACCAGCCATGAGCAGCGCTCCCCCTGTGGGAGGGCACTGACCACCAGGGGGCAGCTCCTGCTTTGAGCGTCTGCCCCCTGGTGGTCTGTGCGCATCATAGCCACCGGTCCTTCCGCCATTCGGTCAATTTGCATATTGCCCTTTTATTCTATAGGATAGGTTTTGTTTTAAATGAAAACTATAAAGCCTTTCAAGAAAAAAAAAAGCCACACACAGGTGCCCATCCAGGTGCAGGGCAGCCAGGGGTGTTGGCTGAGGGAGGCCACACCTTTCCAAGCGGCCAGGTGCCGGGGCAGGTGCAGGTGCTGTGCGGAGCGCTGGGCGGGGCTGCAGGACGGAGCCTCCGTCCCTCACACTTGGGGGAGTCGGGAACCCCAGGTAAATAAAGGGCTTGATGTGTTTTGATGGGCAGTCGGTTGACTGGGGACAGGACGGGCCAGGGGCTGGTGTCCGGGGAGCCTTTTGGGGGAGGGGAGCGCAGGGCAAGTGTGGCCGCACGCTGGTCTGTGGTCGCCATCTAGTGGGCGCCCTGGGAATAAGGAATAAAAGGTGGCATGTTCATAAGAAAATAAATACCATCCAGCGTTACACTTGTTAATGACAGCGGCGTACTTCACGGCTGAGTTCATCTCAAAACGCCAGACCGAGGGGAGGGAGGCCAGCGAAAGGCGGTGAGCTTTTTATAAACACGTTACCAATGCAGGCACCACGTTTGTGTCGAGTTTATTATAGGTCCATGCCCACACACAGAGCTAAAAAAGCCTTCTCGGGAATAGTCATGAGTATCTTGGGGAAGAGGGAGAGAAATCAGGAAGGAAGGGGGCTCCTAAGGGCTGGCCATCGGCCTGTGTCATTTTCCTTTAAAATCTCGGAGGAAATAGGCCCAGAGAGTCCGAGCCTGCACCTCGGGGGGCTGGGCCCATGGGTGTTTGCGTCTGATCCTCATCCTCGGCCCCCTTCTGGAATCGGCCGGGTTATTTTAATTGAGAGCTCACGTGACCACCTCTATCTTAATAGATTCTGCGTTTATTTTAAACCGAAATACATTTGTGCAGCACAAACCCTCCAAGAAATGGCCCATCTGACTCTCCAATTATCTCCCAAGCCGTGGTCCAACCTATTGTCCTACTTTCCAGCTGCGGGAGAACAATCTCCAATTCTCTTCCTCCCTCATTTTCCTTTTCTTTCTTCTTCTTCTTCTTCTTCTTTTTTTTTTTAAAAAAGTAACGTTTACCTTGCAGACTAGCGCGCGTGACCTTATTCCTGCTTTGCCGACGCTTTCCCGGAGCGGAAAACAATAAATCTCGATAATGAACAAACACTGTGAGTCCGTCCGCTTCCTCAGCTGCCAGAGCCGCGGCCATTTCTCCCGCTAACGACTCCCACTGCCGTCCGGCTCCGTGGAGTTTATCGGTGGCGTCACGACCCGGCCCCGCGCCGCCGGCCTCGGCCCTCATTACTCTCTTCTCTGCCTCGATGCCTGACAGCGCCCACCCTCCCAGAAAGCGATGACTCAGGAGCATTTCCAACTCCCTCCGGCATCCGGTTCCGAGAAGTCCTTCCCCTCTCCGTCCCTTCCTAGCCTCGCCCCCGATGAGAGCAGCGCGCAGAGCGGTCTGTGCGGAATCCCTCTCCACCCCGATCTCCCCCAGGTAGAGGGACAGCCCTGTCTGGGCGACTGAAGAGATCATGTGGGCCCAGCAGAGAGGCTCAGGGGTTGAGCATCGACCTACAAACCAGGAGGTCACCGCTCACTCCAGGTCAGGGCAGGGGCCGGGGTTGTGGGCCCCATCCCCGGTGGGGGGCGTGCAGGAGGCAGCCGATCCATGGTTCTCTCTCATCATGGATGTTTCTCTCTCTCCCCCTCTCCCTTCCTTTCTGAAGTCAATAAAAATACATTTAAAAACAAAACAAATAGAAGTATCCATGCAAGGACACCTGGGATTCTTTGCCTCGAAAGGTGCTCGCTCTCCTGTAAAACGCGTTGACTTGAGATGATTTTGTCTGGCCGAGCAGGTGTCCGCTGGCCTCGTGCGGGAGGAAATGGGAAACCATCGATATTTTCTCAACACGGTGCTCCTCTCCGTCCTGCAAACCTGCTCACGCCCAGGGAGGGCTGCCAGCGGGAGGTGGCCTGGGCGCATAGAGGTCCCTGGAGCATCTCTCTCTCTCTCTCTCTCTCTCTCTCTCTCTTCAGGGGAGACGGGTCCACGCTCAGCCAGGCCCCGACGGTGGCCTTGGCGGTGGGTCGCGTGTGGAGCCGCCAGGAGCCCCGCGAGCTGTGGGGAGCCGTCGCCTCCCCCGGCTTTGCGCTGTGCATCCCCGCGATGAACTGCAAAATAACAATTTCCCGAAACGAGTCACGGAGCCGAGGACGCGGCATCCATCAGGGCTGCTCGGGGTTTCCCGCCAGTGATTAAACGCCACTTCTCCTCCGGTTATGGCATCCCAGCCGCGGCCGCCCATCTGTCAGCCTGTCGGCTGGTGTTTAGCCGCAGCCCCTCTGCATCCATTACCCGCCCCCCCCCCCAACGCCATCCTTCTTCTACCAAGAGGGATAGCTCCGTCCTGCCCCCCACACCCCCGACAGCAGGGAAAGTGAACGATGAGCCACGGCGACGGGGGTTTCTCTGTGAAGCCAACGCCACCCGCAGGTCCCCGAAGCCCAGTCGGGGTGCATGGCCCGGGAAACGGGACGCCCAGCACCAGCCTCCGGAAACGCCCTCCTCTCAGACGGTGGAGGAGCCTTCACGCCTCGGACACAGGTGGCCAAGTGCACCCACATGTTTTGGGGAGCGATTTGGCGAGGTAGAACGTGAAAGGTACATGCACCCCCCCGCACCCCCCGCACCCCTCCCCCAGTCCCGGGGTTCCACCCCAGAGGCCTGGCATTTCCCTTTTCACTGTAACCCATGTTATTTTATTTATTTATTTTATATTTATTGATCGATCTCAGAGAGGAAGGGAGAGGGAGAGAGAGAAGCATCCATGAGGAGAGAGAATCATGGACCCGCTGCCCCCTGCACACCCCCCACTGGGGATTGAGCCCAAAACCCAGGCCTGTGCCCCAACCGGGAATCGAACCGTGAGCTCCTGGTTCATAGATTGACGCTCAACCACTGAGCCACACCGGCCGGGCTTGCATTCCTTTGAGGAGAGAGAAGAAAGGCTGCAGGAGGAAACGGAGTTACACAACCCGAGTCACATACACAGGAGGCGTTCTCTCAGGTCAGCCCTCCCTCCTCCCTCCTTACTCCCCTCGTCCAGTTTGCCTTCAGGTCCCCAGCACTGCCCTGCGGTGAGAGCAAGCCCCCCGCTGCATCCCTGCACAGTCCCTCCCCCCCACACTCCTACACAGTCCCCCCCCATCCCTGCACAGTCCCTCCCCCCACCCCTGCACAGTCCCCCCCCAACCCTGCACAGTCCCTCCCCCCCATCCCTGCACAGTCCCTCCCCCCAACCCTGCACAGTCCCTCCCCCCCATCCCTGCACAGTCCCTCCCCCCATCTCTGCACAGTCCCTCCCCCCAACCCTACACAGTCCCTCCCCCCATCCCTGCACAGTCCCTCCCCCCAACCCTGCAGAGTCCCTCCCCCCCAACACCCCTGCACAGTCCCTCCCCCAACCCTGCACAGTCCCTCCCCCCCATCCCTGCACAGTCCCTCCCCCAACCCTGCAGAGTCCCTCCCCCCCAACACCCCTGCACAGTCCCTCCCCCAACCCTGCACAGTCCCTCCCCCCCATCCCTGCACAGTCCCTCCCCCAACCCTGCACAGTCCCTCCCCCCCATCCCTGCACAGTCCCTCCCCCCCATCTCTGCACAGTCCCTCCCCCCAACCCTGCACAGTCCCTCCCCCCCATCCCTGCACAGTCCCTCCCCCATCCCTGCACAGTCCCTCCCCCCAACCCTACACAGTCCCTCCCCCATCCCTGCACAGTCCCTCCCCCCAACCCTGCAGAGTCCCTCCCCCCACACCCCTTCACAGTCCCCCCACACCCCTACACAGTCCCTCCCCCCACACCCCTACACAGTCCCTCCCCCCATCCCTGCAAGTCTCTCCCCCCCACACCCCTGCACAGTCCCTCCCCCATCCCTGCACAGTCCCTCCCACCACATAAATGGCTCCTGCTACCCTCACCCTTTTCATTGAATGATGCTCGCAAATGAGACGGTAAATGCAGGCGCACGGAGGTGTGGGCCGGCGAGCAGAGCGACCTGGGAGCACATCCCTCACGGAGCCGCCGCCGGAGCTGCGCCCTCCGCATGGTGACAGCCGGGGGGGGGGGGGGGGGGGCGTCCCGCCAGCCCACACGGCCGCACACGCCTGAGCTTCTGTGACGGGACAGGGAGGCGGCTCCGTGCGAAGGCCCACGCCCTGCCCAGGGTCAGAAAGCCGCACAGAACACGTGAACGTGCGTTCACTGCGAGGAAAGGGAAACCACATGGTGATGATGATGAGAAAGAGAGAGAGAGAGAGAGAGAGAGAGGGAGAGAGAGATACATCAATCCGCGCCTCCCGCCCTCATCTCCACTGGGGATCGAACCCGGAACCTGGGCGTGTGCCCTGACTGGGACGCAAACCCACCGCCTTCTGGTCTGAGGGTCAACACGCCAACCGACTGAGCCACACCGGCCAGGGCAGGAGTGGGGTTTGTGTCTTAAAATTGCATTTTCTGCCCTGGCCGGCGTGGCTCAGTGGATAGAGCATTGGCCTGCAGACCGAAGGGTCCTGGGTTCGATTCCTGGTCAGGGCACAGGCCCGGGTTACGGGCTCGATCCCCAGTGGGGGGCGTGCAGGAGGCAGCTGGTCCACGACTCTCTCTCATCACGGATGTTTCTCTCTCTCCCTTCCTCTCTGAAATCAATACAAATATATTAAATAAATACACAAAATTGGATGTTCGTTGGGGAGGCTCGTTGCTCCGCAGGGCGATGGCCGTTTTAAAGCTCGACCTCAGGCGTGTCCCCCTGCACCTGCGTAAGGACAGCGAGGGGAGATGTTAGCCCTTTATCTGCAGAGAGACTGTGGCCACAGGAATTGCAGGCTCCCTGTGCGGCCAGTGAAGCTTTCAGGGAATCACTCAGTTCCCCCCTGACCCCGAAGAGTTAACTCCCGACCGCCTGGGTTTGATGCAGTTGGTCAGTCCAGGTCCGTAACCTGCCTGCTTCCCGATAAGGGGGGAGCCGCCTTGGTGTCCGGGAGGCACTCATATTCTCCGAAGAAGAACGGATGGTAATGGGGGTGTTTGCGTCTCGATGGGCATTACAGGCCCCACTTACGCTCCCGCTGTTAAGATAAGCCTCTCCGATAGATGTCCCTCCTCCCCGAGGGCTTCCCACGCCGGCTCTGTGAAATCAGCGCAAAATACCACGTGCGGGCGCCCACGTGCAGTGCGATTGAAACTTCGTGGCCCATGCGCAGAAGTCGGTATTTTGTGGAAGAGCCACACTCAAGGGGCCAAAGAGCCGCATGTGGCTCGCGAGCCGCGGTTTGCCGACCACTGGCCCAGGCCCTTCCTTGCTGCCCCGTCCCCAGCTTTAAGGAAAAAGAAAAGGGAAAAGGAAGGAGTCACATTGGAAAACCGTGGTGAAGAGCCACAGCGCCGTGCCCAGGTCGGATGTCGGCGGGAAATGCCCACCTGGCAGCGCCCGGGCTGCGGAAGGCGAGCGATTCTCACACAGACGCCGGCTCATGGGAGAGAACCCCAGGGCCCAGCCTCCTTCCCGGCCGTCCAGGGCCGGGGACACGGCTTCTGGGGACATAATAGAGCCCCATCTCCCTCGTCACCCGCGGGCCTGGCTGCCGGGGGCCGGGACCATCACGGCCGGGCCTGATCCGGGGGTGGTGGTGGGGCTGCCCCGGCCGTCAGCCCGGGCGCCGTTGTTCTAATTCTGATTTATCGCCGGCTCCCCCGGACCCGTCTCCTCTCCAGCCCCGCGCAAATGATGATTTATGTCCTGGTGGCCCGGCTCCCCGGGGCTCATCGGGTCCGGATCCCTCCCCTTCTCTCTAGAAGGAGACACACGTTCCCATCAGTTAGGAGCGGCTGAGAGGCTGAGAAAAGGTTTTTGATGCAAAAAAAAAAAAAAAAAAAAAGGAAAAGAAAATTATCTCCTCCGCGTTTAAAAGTTTAGTCAGGAGGCGCCGGGGCCGGGGAGAGCGAACTAATGCAATTACGCTGATTTACGGGGCCTTTTCTCTCGTCCTCGCGCGGCCCCCTTCCTGGCCGCCCAGCGAGGCTTCTATTAAAAGGCTTCAGCTGAGATAAGTAACCCTGCCTCCCTGATTTATGTTTCTCAGGAAAATCCATATATTTTTTTTCTACCAGGACCGGGATTTATTTCTTTTTTCCCCCTTTTGTGAAGCAAAATGTATTCGGGGGGGGGGGGGGGGGGTCTTAAATCTCCCGGGTGAGCTCACACATCGCTGCGAAGTGTCAGGTGGGAATCCGACCGTTGTCCAGGCACCGGTTTCTGATTCGCTTCGTTGTTTTTTGTTTTTTTAAAAAATATTTTATTGATTTTTTACAGAGAGGAAGGGAGAGGGATAGAGAGTTAGAAATATCGATGCGAGAGAAACATCGATCAGCTGCCTCCTGCACACCCCGTACTGGGGATGTGCCCGCAACCCAGGTACATGCCCTTGACCGGAATCGAACCCGGGACCCTTCAGTCCGCAGGCCGACGCTCCATCCACTGAGCCACACCGGTCAGGGCTCGCTTCGTTTTTAAGGCGATGGCGACAGTCCTTGGCTTTCGTGGATTTATGGCGACCGAGTCTGGTGAGGCGACCGGCTGGCGTGCACGGGGCTGCAGCTTGAGCCGAACGGGAGGTGCCGTGAGGGCCCGGAGGGAGTCATGGCTTTTCTGAGCCCATTTTGGGTAAAACAACACCAGACCCCAAGCAGACCCCAGTGCAGGAGGCAGCCACACCCCAATTCATAGGGCAAGTCCCACCCCCTAACCTTCCTTCCTTCCTCCCTTCCTTCCTTCCCTCCTTCCTTCCTTTCATTAATCCTCACCTGAGGATATTTTTCCATTGGTTTTTAGAGAGAGTGGGAGAGAGAGGGAAAGACAGAGGGGAAACGTGGATGTGAGAGAAATACATCAATGGGCTACCTCCTGCACGAGCCCTGACCAGGGCCCAGGCCGGGGAGGAGCCCGCAACCGAGGTAGGTGCCCTTGACCGGAATCGAACCCGGGACCCTTCCGTCTGCAGGCTGACGCTCTATCCACTGAGCCACACCCGCGAGGGTGCACCCCTCAATGTGCTGTACTGTACTCCGAGATTCTGCAGACCTGGATTTAACAGGCTTCCGATGTAACCAACAGCGTTTCCGGCCCGTATGTCATCTGTGAAAACGCACCCCCTGTTCATTTTAAAATGCTTGTCACCAAGATTTGCTTATACTTAAATTAACAGGTTATGGGGTTGTTGTTTTTTGGTTATTAATTCACTGTTGTTTTTAACAAATTTTAGCAAATAGACCATATGTTGGGGGAAAACACTGTAGTGATTTCACCGACGTAAATAAATATCACACGTCTACCACTGTGGTCTACACGTTTAATCCAGGAGCCGGCGCCCGTAGACGGTGCTGGGTGAGTGATTAGCACCTGACCACAGGGCATCGGCTCAGGGTGATTGGGCCGCAGGGCTGTCACTCCGGCCCGGATGTTCCCACGTGGCCAAGCCCCGCCCAACCGTGGCCTCTGTTCACTCTCGGTCACTGGAGAACAGACGCACTTGCTAGACCCAGTCAGTATAAGTTCAAAGTTCCTGTCACACATATGGACAACCTTCCCGTGAAATTACCCTCTTCACACACGCTTAATCTTAATTACACAAACGTGTCCACATAAGTAAACACAGGTAAACGAACGAATTTGTCCATTTTTTTTAACACACTCGCATTCGGAAAACCGACTTGTAAAACGGGCCTCCGGCCTTCGCGGGCGCCCCCTCGGATTTAACCAACAACATTTCCCGTCCGTGTGTCATGTGTGAAGATTCGCACCCTGCTCATTGAAACAGGCTCGTGACCAAGGTCTGCTTGTCATTAAATTAACAGGTTATTTTGTGGTTGTTATCAATTCACTGTTATTTTTAACAAATTTTAGCAAAATAGACCACACGTTGGGAAAAAACGCTGGATCAGTCGCCCGTGGGCGGGGAGTAAGCGATCGAGCTGGCGCCGCGGCACCACCCGTCGTCGCTGTAAGACCTGCTGGACGGGCCTCCGAGTCGCCTTCCCCGGGAGCTGCATCTGAACCGGACACGAGCTCGGTTGGCTGGGCTGTCGTCCCGCACACGCCAAGGCTGCAGGCTCCATCCCCGGCCAGGGCACATACAGGGCAACTGGTCAGTGTTTCTCTCGCTCATCGATGTTTCTCTCCCTCTCCCTCCCCCTCACTCTAAAAATCAACGAAAGCATGGCCTCAGGTGAGGGTTAATATATATGCGAGTGTCCTCAAAAGCTGCTATTGAATAGATCATGTTTATATAAAGCTCTTTCTAGGAACATCTGGGGGGCTGTCCAGAACATGCCCTGTTTGTTTACTTTGTCTCTGGCGGTTGGAACTTCGCGGGGAACGGATGGAGTTAACTTCTGCAGGGCGCACGCTCTCAAGCCCCGTTTGGCTGTATTTCTGTAAGCATTGTGCGAGCATCCTTTTTTTGCATCCAATCTGAGATCCAAAAATAGCAGCGTTCTGCACAGAAAGGAAATTGCTAGGGAACAGCTGCGGACGAGGCCTGCCATGTGCCCGGATGAAAGGCAAGAGAAATAAATAGAACGATATTTCCATCGCGCAGCCTGCAGACGCCATCGCCACCTCGAGCAGCAAAACCTTCACGGTGCTTCTCTGGCAGAGGCAGAACATCCCGGGATGTGCACCGCGGGGGAGAAACAACAGGTGCACACACGTATGTGCACACACATACACGCATGCGCACAGACAGGTACAGGCCCGCACAGAGAGACTTACACACGTACACACCTGCACACACATACACGCATGCGCACAGACAGGTACAGGCCCGCACGGAGAGACTTATACACGTACACACATGCACACACATACATGTATACACACAAACATGCACACACATACACGCTCCTAGAGACACACATACACATACACACGGCATGTACCAGTATGCATACACACGTATAAACACGTGTAGCATACATAACATGCTCTCACACGTGCGCGCACACATACACCATAAACTCATGCACACATGAGCACACATGAACACATACCCACCCACACATATACACATGCAATTCCTCTCTCTCTCTCTCTCTCTTAATGAACATGGCTATCCGAAGGTCAAGAAGCGCTGGGAGGGAAGGCCCAGGAACCGCCGGCCTCCGTGGTGGAGGAGAAATAAAGCGCACACTGTGCGATTCTTGTGTAACTTAGGAAACATGTCGTGCTGCTGCATGGGCCCCAGGAACGGCCTGAAGCAAAGCAGGACATTGAGGCAGGAGGAGTGACTGCAGCTCCGGTTTCTACAGCCGGGGCGGCGCCGAGCCGGATCCAGCGAGAATGGCCCGTCCCCACAACCACCCCCCCGCCCCTCCATCTCCAAGAAACACGCTGTTCTGAAGGTAAAAGAAAAACGTTCCTTTTCCTATCCTTCACGGATGGAACAGGTGGCGATTCGTTCAGAAGAACGGAGCGACGGAGCGTCCATCCCGCGTGCCCGTGTGTAAGTGTGTGAGCAGCGCCAGGGCCACGGCGCCGGGAGGCACGGTCACACGTCTTTATTGTTTCATATTTTAATAATTTGTAAATATATCTTCTTACTGATTTCAGAGAGGAAGGGGGAGGGAGAGAGAGAGAGAGAAACATCCATGATGAGCGAGAACCCTGGATCAGCTGCCTCCTGCCACGCGGGCCTGTGCCCTGACCGGGAGTTGAACTGTGACCGCCTGGTCCATAGGTCGGTGCTCAGCCACCAGGCCACCCCGCCCGGCTCATGGCTTTATGTTTCCGCGGAACCTGTCACATGTCCCTTCTTCAGCGGAGACGGCTCTCAGGCGAAAACGGCAGCGCTGACTCCTTCAGGTGCCGTGCTCTGTGCCGGCCCCTCGTCGCTGTTCTGTGACCTGGAGGTTTGTCCCTAGTGCGGGTTTCCGTTCGAAAGCCCGAGCTCCCCGTGGTGGGGAATCCACGCCCGCTCCCCGATGCCCCTTGTCCCGTGTGGGCGCCCAGGTGGGACTCGCTGGGGACGGTGTTACCATCGGGGTTGAGAAGTGAGGCTGGACAAGCTTAAATCCCCACCCATCCCCTCCAATCTGATTGGACAAGGATGCTGCAGCGCTTCCTGCAGGTCAGCTGGGCGGGCACGTGGCCCCTGGACCAGGGAGGGGCTCATCTTGGTCCGGAGACCACAGGGCCGGTGAGCCCAGCAGAGAGCGACTGACCGGGCCAGAGAGGCAGCGTCCACTCGGGCTGGGCTCAGGGAGCAGGAGGCTTGACAAGGAAATGTTCTTACTGGTTTTTTCAGAGGAAGGGAGAGGGACAGAGAGGGAAACAACAACCACGAGAGAGATTCACTGACCTGCTGCCTCCTGCAGGCCCCCTACTGGGGGTGGAGCCTGCGAGTCAGGCACGTGCCCTGACCGGGAATCGAACCCGTGACCTCCTGGTGCAGAGGTTGATGCTCGATCACAAAGCTTCTATTTTACTGACTTCGGAGTTCAATGGAGGCTTCCCAGCCCCGCAGGTCCGCCGGGGACCCCTGGGGTCAGGGCTGGGGTCGTCTCCAGGAGCAGAAAGGAAACCTCGCTGGTGCCAGCGTCACCCTCAGCCCACGGAGAGCGGGGAGAGGCCAGAGCTGGGCTGGGAGCTAAGCCCCCTGGTCAGGGCCTGAGACTCGGAGTGACGGGAGAGTCAGCCGGGGAACCCCGGTCGCAGGGCCAGGTGAGCGGGCCGACACCCCCGGAGCCGATGTCCCGCGTGACCTGGAGGAGCTGGGAGCCGGCTCTGGGGTGATTAGGGCGGCGTCTGCACAATGGGCCGAACCTGCTTCTTTATTTACCGCCAAGCGTCTGGGGGGTGCCCACGCCACCGCCGGCTGCGGGGTGCCTGGTGGCACAGGGGTGGCCGATGGGTGCCGGCTGCGGGGTGCCTGGTGCACAGGGGCGGCCGATGGGTGCCAGCTGCGGGGTGCCTGTGGCACAGGGCCGCCCATGGGTGCCGGCTGCAGGGTGCCTGGAGGCACAGGGCCGCCCATGGGTGCCGGCTGCAGGGTGCCTGGAGGCACAGGGCCGCCCATGGGTGCCGGCTGCAGGGTGCCTGGAGGCACAGGGCCGCCCATGGGTGCCGGCTGCAGGGTGCCTGGAGGCACAGGGCCGCCCATGGGTGCCGGCTGCGGGGTGCCTGGAGGCACAGGGCAGCCCATGGGTGCCGGCTGCAGGGTGCCTGGAGGCACAGGGCCGCCCATGGGTACCGGCTGCGGGGTGCCTGGTGCACAGGGGTGGCCGATGGCGCCGGCCGCGCTGCCTTCCACTCCCATGATCCGAGGGAACGTGCACATCTGGCGCCCGGCGCGGGGTGAGTGACTGTCAGCCGCTCGGCGGAGCCATGGGCTGCGGCTGACGATGCATCGCTTTCCAATTATCGGGATATTTTTCAAGGCCGCCGAGGCTCCGGCGGACACCATCCGGCTCATTGAATCTCTGAAAATTACAGCCTCTCCATCTGCCGCTCCTCCAGGCGCATAAAGCCGCTGCTTTCTACCCACCCTGCGAAACCCGGGCAACCGTGGCAGGGACGCCGGGCGCGGGGCTGCCGTGTCCGTGTTTCGGGGAGAATGAACAGGCCGGGACTGGAACGTGATTTTCATAGTTTCTGTCGGCGAAGGGGCCTCGGGGCTGTTCGCAGGGTCACTCGGCCAGCGGAGGGAAGAGAATGACCCTCCGGTGGGAATTGGGAGAGGAAGCCCGAGTCCCTGACCCCCGGAACTCCATTTCTCGTCCCCGCGGCTCTGAGGCGCCTCTGCTGATTGAAACGGCTCCCCGCTCCCATCTGGGTCAGAGCTCCGGGGGCCGAGCAGCCGTCGGGTGGGAAGAGTTGGGCCCCTGCTAAGGGTGCGCCTCGCAACCAGGCGGCGCTCACACGTGCCTGGTCAAGGGGGGGCCATCGCCCGCAAAGGGAGGGTGGTCGTGTGAAGGCCAGTGCGATGCTGCAGCCACAGAAAATGTTCTTCTTTTTAAAAAATGTATTTTATTAATTTCAGAGGGGAAGGGAGAGAGAGAGAAACATCCATGATGAGAGAGAATCATCGATCAGCTGCCTCCTGCACGCCCCACACTGGGGGTCGAGCCTGCAACCCGGGCCTGTGCCCTGACGGGGAATCTGTGTGCCCGGAAACCGACGTGCTACCGTTTCTAGAATCTCACCAGAGAGACTCAGGTGGGGGACCCTCCAGGGCGGCTCTGTGTCGGTGCCACTAACAGATACTCCAGTAGGAGGGTTCACAGAGTTGGTTTTTCCCCCATAAATCTCAAGGTCTAAGGCCGAGGGGTCACCTGGTTGGTTAGAAGCTCTCAGGCGTCTTCAGACACCAGGGGTTTCCCATCCTTTCGTTCCAGCTCCTTCCACCTGGCGGCCGGTTTCCTTACGTGCGTTACCTCCTGTCCCAAAGCGGCTGCCAGAGCTCCTGCCATCACACCCTTATCCGACCATAGTTAAAAGCAGGACAGAGGCAAGCATCTCTTCAATGAATGAAACTACCTTTATCGACGCCCCCAGGGGCTAACTCATTCTGCTGTTACGTGCTCTCTGGGCCTTACCCGAAGCCACAGGACACCCCTCCTCCCCCCCGTGGGCGGGCCGCTCTTTGAGAAACACATACACTGTCCAGAGTCCATATATTCATGCCTCCTCCGAGCCCTTTAACATAGAGTGGCCGAAGCCGAGTGTTCTGGGCTGGGAATCCTGATATCACCCCCCGTACGTTTTAAAATCGCTTTTGTTTGTAGGTTCCGGAGATCGACAAACACTTCTCGGGGAGACAGTGAGTGGAGCCGATCGGCCAGTGACAGCCCCGTGTTCGCGGGCTCAGTGCGAGGGGGTTGGGGAGGGATTCCCCCCTCTGTTCTCATCGCTGGCCCCATAGGCAGCGAGCCGGCCACGTCGGCACAGCTCAGGCCCCAGACACCGATGGGCCGGAGCCGCAGGACACGCACACGTCTCTCAAGGAGAAGGACGGAGGGCGGACTCAGGCCTCCCCTCGGGCGTCGCAGGGAGAGGAGATGCCCGCTTTGGCCGCACCCTGTACCGCGCTCACATGGCCCGCGTTTAGGCCCCGATGAAACCCCAGGGCACGGAGGCACCTCCCAGCGGGTCCCAGGTTCCCTGGGGTCCACACCTTAGCGGCTGCGTGACCCCCAGCGCGGGGATCGCACAGATTTGAGGAGAGACGCGCCCTCCCTGAGGACGGCTGCGGGCAGGAGATCCCAGCCGCGTGTGGGACCAGGCCGGGGGCTGCCCGAGAGCGAGCCTGCGGCCCTTGTTCTGCTGCCGTGGCCGGATTGGCACAATGAAAGGCTGCGTCAGGGGAGCCCTCGGCCTGCATCCCTCATTTCTTTCATCTCCTTTTCTTTTCCTGAGTGCCGTGAGCATCCTGCCAGCCCGAGTTAGAAATTAATATCTCGCTCCCGCCCCGCGAGGAGCAGAGGGAAGGATATGAGAGGGAGACGGTCGGGCCCAGAACAATAACGCCGGGGATGGAGGTCAATGTGCGGGGCTCATGCAGACGGGCGCCCACGTGCATGAGATCACACCCCCGCCCCCCTGCACGGCCATGGCTTCCTCGTTATGAGCCTTTCGCAAAGGCACTGAGTTTCCCTAACTCATCAGAGCGGCCAGCATGGGACCACGCTTCTCTGTGGTCAGCCTGCGTCCGTTTCCGCGTATCTACACGAGGGGTACGAGCAGCATCCGTGAAGATCAGCATCCGCCTCTACAGCCTCATCACCGCCCGCTTAGATCAGGGTTTGGCTTGTAATGAAGCATCTAAGTCTCGGCCAGTGATGGCGAACCTTCTGGGCTCGGCGTGTCAGCGTTTTGAAAAACCCTAACTTAACTCTGGTGCCGTGTCACATAGAGAAATTTTTTGATCTTTGCAACCATAGTAAAACAAAGACTTATATTTTTGATATTTATTTTCTATATTTAAATGCCATTTAACAAAGAAAAATCAACCCCAAAAAATGAGTTCGCGTGTCACCTCTGACACGCGTGTCATAGGTTCGCCGTCACTGGTCTAGGCTTTTATTCTTTCTACTTATTTCTAGCTGTCCCCCATCTGTCGGTTCTTTCCATAATCTGCTCTGGTCTCTCTCTCTCTCTTTTTTTAAAATATGTTTTTATTGATTTCTGAGAGGAAGGGAGAGGGAGAGAGAGAAACATCCATGATGAGAGGGAATCATGGACCGGCTGCCTCCTGCACGCCCCTACGGGGGTTGGAGCCTGCAACCCGGGCCTGTGCCCCGACCGGGAATCGAACCCTGACCTCCTGGTTCCTAGGTCGCCACTCAACCCCTGAGCCTCGCCGGCCGGGCCAAATCAACTCTTCCTTACTTCCAGGCGGGGCCGTTGGGTTCCATGCTGGCCTCTCTGATGAGCTGGGGAAACTCAATTCCTTTTCCAGCTAAAAGGCTCATAACGAGGGAGCAACGGACGGTGCAGAAGGGAAGATTCCGGAGACTTCCCTCACCTCTCCACCCCCCGGCCAATGGCATTGACTCCACATCCTTTGTGGCCATGTTCCCGAGCACATGGCCGGGCACCGACACGGTGGTGGGCACAAGGTCAGGCCAAGGTCGAGGCTGAGCCTTGCTTGCCCTTGCTGCTCTTCTCACCCTGGACACACCCACCCATCGCGTCTCCTTTAGGGAAATCGTGTCAGTGGAGCCGCGGCGGAAGGTCCTAGAGTCCCCGACACATCCAAAATCTCCGCCGACTCGTCTCCTCGGTCAGCGTCCGGTCAGGCCAGCGCATCCTTCATCTCGGACCACAGAGCCCCCGGGGGACGGAGCGGCTTGGGAAATTCGGTTCTGTGGCTGCAGCCTTTACTGCCGCTCATCGAGGGAGGAGCATCGAGGGGGGAAGTTAAAGTTGGGTAGAAACGAAAGGCCTTCTTTTGCTAATGAGAGGCATCTGTTTATTCCTCTTTTTTTTTTGGTAAATGTGCATTTGCTTAATAGGCATTTTTTTTTTAAATGCCGAGCGAGGGTGCTGTGACTTTGCGAAGTCTATCAGAGTTACAGCTATTTTTTGTCGTTACACATGCGTTCGGTAACGCTGCTTCCTGGGAGGGGCAGCACTGAGGAAGGGGGGGGCTTCGGAGAAAAGGGTGAGATAAGGGCTCAGGGAGGTGGAAGGACGTCCCCCTAGCGAGGGCCACGCCACCATCACGGAAGCATTTGGGCTAAAAGAGTGTGCACCCGTCAGCGGGGAATTTGGGACATTTAAAAAATATATATGTTTTTTATTGATTTCAGAGAGAGAGAGAGAGAGAGGGAGAGAGAGAGAGAGAATCACAGATCGGCTGCCTCCTGCACGCCCCCTACTCTGGACTGAGTTCTCTGACCAGAAATCGAACCGTGACCTCCTGGTTCATAGGTTGACGCTCAACCACTGAGCCACACGGGCCGGGCGGGACCTTGTCTTTCCGCACAGGATTCAGGGGCGTCCACTTCCTGCCAGCCATCACAGGAAGACGATTCGTTCGCACCTGCCCGGGGCCTGGCCTCGGGGTCCGCGCCGGGGACACGGACGGGCAGGAGGCTCGGCCACCACGTGCGCCGTCCAGGTGACCGACGGCCGTGCCGAGAGGGGAGCTCCTGGAGATTGTGACGCCCAGCCTGTCGGGTTGTCCCTGGCTCCTCACGTCCCTGGGATGCACGTTTTCCGGAAGCCGCTCTGTTATTTCAGTTTCTCGTTGGGTGAGAGTGACGGCCCCACAAATCAGCCGAGTGACGAGGCGTCCCCCAGTCACCGCGGACTCCACACTGGGCCGCGGCCGCCGGCTCTCTCTCGACCCTCTGTCGCGGGAGTAATTGATGGCGGCTCTCAGGGCCCGGCGTCCAGCACAGAGACCGCCAACAATACTCGCCTTTTGTGCTGGTTCTCATTCGAGAGGTTGTGAGTCCTCCCGCCCCCTCCACCCGGGAGCTCCCGGGAGGGTCTTTGTGTGAAAATTCTAATTACCCGGCTCCGGGCTCCTGGGCCTCTTCTCCCTCCGGCGCCGGGAAAAACGTTCATTTCTCGGTGACCAGCGCGTTTTCCCACACAAAAGGAGGCGCTCAGGCGGACGTGGACAGTGGGGTGGGCACGGCGCCCGTTCTCACTGGGGTACACAGGACAGCACGCCTGCAGGTGCCATGGAAAGTAGCTGTTTGGCCCTGGCCGGTGTGGCTCAGTGGATAGACCATCAGCCTGCAGACTGAAGGGTCCCAGGTTCGATTCTGGCCAAGGGCATGTACCTTGGTTGCAGGGGGTGTGCAGGAGGCAGCTGATCGATGTTTCTCTCTCATCAATGTTTCTAACTCTCTATCCCTCTCCTTTCCTCTCTGTAAAAAAACAATAAAATATATTTTTTAAAAAGCAGTCATGTGACTTTCAGATGCAGAGCCGCGGGTGAGCCACGCGCAGGAGGAAGGGGCTGCGGCGGCCGACCTCGCGGACGGAGGAGGGCGACCAGGGCCCACAGCCTCCGTCCTTGGTCTCACGGCTCCAGCTGTGTGACCTCTCGGTCGCGGTGGAAGCTGTGGCCCGCCTTCCTGGTCTCGGCATTTCATTGTGGCTCATCCTCACCCAAGGGTATTTTCTCCATGGTTGTTATGGCGAGTGGAAGGGAGAAAGGGAGGGAGGGGGAGAGAGAAACATCCGCGTGAGAGACACGGCGATTGGTCGCCTCCTGCACGTGCCCTGACCGCGCCCAGACATGGAACTCGCCGCCCAGGGAGGTGCCCTTGGCCGGGAATCGAACCCGAGACCCTTCGGTGCGCAGTCCGGCACGCTAACCACTGAACCACGCTGCCCGGGGCCTATCTCGGCACCTTAAGGCGTCTTCTCCACCTCCTTTCCTGTGGCCTCCTGGGGCACGTTTCGTTGCTGTTGTTGTTAATTCTCGTCTGAGGATACTTTTCCATTTATCTTTTCGGTGTTTTGTTGTTGAAAGAGTGGAAGGGAGAGGAAAAGAGAGAGAAACATCCATGTGAGAGAAACACATCGATGGGCTGCCTCCTGCAGGAACCCCGACCAGGGCCAGGGCCAGGGAGGAGCCTGCGACCAAGGTACATGCCCTGGACCCGGACTGAACCCGGGACCCGTGGGTCTGCAGTCCGACGCTCTATCCACTGAGCCACACCGGCCAATGGGGCACATTTAAGAGGCCCATGCCCCCTCCGGAATGGGCGTCGGCGCAGTGGGGTCCGGGGCCGATCTAACGAGACGTAACCCCTGGGTCTCTACACGCCGCGAGCATCGGGTGGCGATCGACGACCCCCGATGGGTGAGTTTTGCATTTTCTCTACATGAGCCAGCTCAGCAGGGAAGTCCGCGCCACCCGGGGCGGCCGGGCAAACCTACAACCGCCCTCTCCCTCAGCGCCTCCCACGGCGCCCGCGTGGGTGCCCGCCCGTCTGCTCTGCGTCTCACTGTCTCTATGGCTATTGATGACTCTGCTCCTATGAGCCGTCTCTCGGTTCATGTGAGATGTTACAGTCCCGGCCAGAGAGTCAATTTCTGGTGTAATTTGAAAGCTCAATGCTAAATGAATTCCATCTGCGCGACGCGCCGTCTATTGCGAGTTATCAAGAACAGCGTCACCGGAGATATGTCTTCGCGGCGCCGTTAAGAGAGACGCGTTAGTTGCTTGTGCCTTTTATGAAAACATTAGGTGAGAGGGAGACACAGGGACGGCACCCGGGCGGGGAGAACGCACCCCCCGGTGGGATCAGTCACGCGGGCGCGGTGCGCAGGCGGGGCAGGGAGAACGCAGGCCACGACAGGAAGGACTGGGAACAGTGGACACGTGCGCCAGGTCTCTGTATGTTATGGTAGAGACGACAGGAAAGTCGGGGTTTCTATCTAGGAAGTATATGTGCATGTGTGTGTGTATGTGTGTGCATGTATCTCTGTGTATGCATGCATGTGTGTATATATGTATGCAGATCTCTGTGTGTGCATACACGTGTGCCTGTGTGCATATGTGTAGGTGTGTGCATGTATCTCTGTATGCATGCACGTATATATGTGTGCAGATCTCTGTACATATGCATACATGTGTGTCTTTGTGTGTGTGTGTGTGTGAAGGGGATGGACCGAGGTCCAGCCGCCTGGTCCCTGGGCCACCTCCCACCACACGGGGACACCCTGCAGGTGTCGGGGACAGCACCCGCCACTAGCGCCCAGGGAACGACAGGAATGCCAGCAGGAAACCCCGCCCTCATCACCTGTGTCTACTCTCACCTCCAAGCCGAGCCCCTCAGCGTGGGCTCTGTCGCGTGACAGGATGTGTCACCCTGCGTGCAGGACTGCGCCGCAGGGGTCTGCCTCTCGGTGCTGACCCGCTCCTGAGCATCGGCTCCGCCGGCACCACGTAAACAAATCCCGATGCCGCCGCGTCAGATCCGAGGAGAAGCAGCGCAAGTGCCGACACCACCGGCCTGCGATCTGCTGTCCTTCCCCGGAGGCCAGCGGACGCCGCCAGGCTGCAGCAGCGGCCGGTGAGGGCGAGGGGCATTGGTTTCGTTGATGAAAAATAGAATTTTAAACGAGATTCTTTTTTTTAAAAAAAAAGCAACCCGATGGGGCCTCGGCGCCTCCCTCTTCCCGGGAACGAGTGTCGCCAGGTCCCCTCTGCGGCAGCCAGACCCCGGGACACGGGGGGAGCTTCAGGCCCCCGCCCAGCGGCGATTCCCCAGCACAAGCCGGGCCCCCCGGCCACTTCTCGGGAAGACGACTGGCCATCGTCGTAAACGTTTTCCGAAGAAAATGCTGGGAACGTTCTCTCCGAGGTCTAAGCATCTGTTGTCCTCCGAGCTGATGGGACTGGAGAAGATATTCCCACAAAAACATCAAAGGACCGCAGCGCCCCCTGGTGGGACAACGGCTGTGCCACCCCCGGAGCCCCCGGCTGTGTGAGCCTCTCCTGCAGGCCCTGAACAGCCATCCCAGCCCATGAACCCAGAGGCTGGCTCACCACGAAAGGCAGAGCCGAAGGCCCATGTTCCCTGCGTTTCTGACTCACTTTCCCGGATACGAAATGCAGTGACCGTGCCCACCACACTGTTACTGTTACGGCCTGAGGCTCCCGCCACCCGAAACCGAACAGGCCGAGGGGGGCCGAGTTGAGCCGTGCAAATCCTCCTGTGACCCCGACGTGCGTGCGGGGTCCTCGCCACCTGGTCTGTAGCATCTTCCACGGCCGGGCCCCGTGAGCACCGCCCGGCCCCCGGAGAAGGTCGGGGTGCCCACCGCCAGCAAACCACAGGCAGACCCCGGCCCGGGGTGGCGGGCCTCGCCCTGGAGGGCATGGCGTCCCCGTTGCGTCTGCCGTCCGAGATGGCGAGGAAGAGGGAGTGTTGGCGGGCGGCGGTGTGCAAAGGGGCATCCTGTAGGCCAGTGAGTGGTTCTCAACCTTCCTGATGCCGCGACCCGTTCATACAGCTCCTCACGCTGTGGTGACCCCCATGTCATTGTTCCAAATTGAACATCATGAAAGCACCGTGATCAATCACAAAAACAATAGGTAATTATAGATGTGTTTTCCGATGGTCTTAGGCGACCCCTGTGAAAGGGTCGTTCGACCCGCAACGGGGTCGCGACCCACAGGTTGAGAACCGCTGCCTTAGACGGAGGGAGGCCAGGCCATGAAAGCACCCGTGAGGAGATAGGACATGGTCCGCCTGTCACGCGTGTGCTGGCCGCACGCGTGTACCGAGAGGCCCTGCCGCCCTGGAGCGATGGGCTCAGCCGCCCTCCGGCCCCCGCTTCCCGCAGGCGCGCGTCACTTCGAGGAAAGCGCGGCGCGAGCATTAATCACCGGATGCTCAGCTCTCCGCGGAGCTGATGGCTTTAATTTCCCAATTTATTTTCTGGAAACGCGATTTGCATCACAGGCACCCACGTGCGGCTGCGTGTTTAATATCTCCCGCAGGTTGTTTATGCCGAGATAATAAGAGGCCCGGACTTCATTTCTTTTAATTCTTCACCCCAAGACGTGTTTCTATTGAGTTTGAGAGAGAGAGAGAGAGAGAGAGAGAGCAAGCGAGAGAACTGCATTGATCAGTTGCCTCCCGTACACGCCCCAACTGGGGATCAAACTGCAGCCTGGATGTGTGCCCGGACCAGGAATCGAACCCGCAT
>NW_027223770.1:27836761-27889261 GCF_028538775.1 Myotis yumanensis
TCTTTGTTTATTCCTAAGGCAGAGCTATGTGGGCACTTCTTCAAGGACTGTGTGCACCTGGGGGAGAGAGAGAGAGGGAGGATGAGAGAGAGAGAGAGAGAAGAGGGGGAGGAGGAGGATGGAGAGGAAGTAGAGTAGGAGGAGGTCTGGGGGGGAAGGTCCCAGGTACAGATAACTGTGGGGGGGGGGGGGACAGGAGGGGTGGCACTTGGGGTTGTCAAGGACCATGGTGGCCGGAGTTCAGGGAGCGGAGGGAGAGCAGGAGGGAAACGGGTTTGGAGCCCGGCCAGTGTGGCTCAGTGGTTGAGCGTCAACCTATGAACCAGGAGGTGATGGTTCAATTCCCAGTCAGGGCACAGGCCTGGGTTGCAGGCTCGATCCCCAGTGGGGGGCGTGCTGGAGGCAGCTGATCCATGATTCTCTCTCATCATTGATGTTTCTCTCTCTCCCTCTCCCTTCCTCTCTGAAACAAATAACAATGCATTAAAAGAAAGAGAGAGAGGAGAGAGAGAGGAGAGAGAGAGGAGAGAGGAAGGAAGTAAGGCAGGCCCAGGCCCGTCCCTCCGGACAGTCCCAGGACTCGGCCCGTCAGCGTGATGGGTTTCTACGGCCCATGACGCAGCAGCTGTGTTCACGCTGCCTCCCTGCTCAGCCCGCACCCTTTTCTCCGGGCCCGAGATTATGAAACAGGCCGGGAACGGATGCTGCAGTTGCTATGGCGATTTATATTTGCACCGTTTTAATAACCTCGCCCGACGCAGGCGATCAGACGCACCGGGGCACCTCCCCGGCACTGAGCTCCAACCCATACGTGACGGCGTGCAACGCCGTGGGCGCCGAGGCGTGAAGAAATGAAAAGCAAATAGAAATAAGTCATCGGGAGCCGGAAAGCCACCCCTGTTTGAGGGGGGAGCAGAGGCACGTCAAGGGTGGCCTTGAGGGTGGGAAGCCGTGGTTCTCACGGACGACGTGTTGCCCGAGAAATACCTTCGAGGCCCTTGTTTCTCTCGCCCAAAGGAAACCCCCGCTGCTGGCGAACGAAGAAGACAGAACGGGCGGGTCCTCACCGCCGCCGCCACCCAATACCCGACGCTGGACTGTGAGTACCATCAGCTCTGGAGCGAAGTGTGATGTTTAAAGGGATCGTGGCTACCGGCTGAGTTTGTTTCCAAAGTATTTACAGTGCGTTCAGCTAGAAAGCGTGACAGTTCTGAAAACATAGGATCAAACCCTGTGCGCCTTTCTTTTTTAACGTCGATTTTAGAGACAGGAAGGTGAGAGGGGAGCGATGGGGAGAGGGAGAGGGAGAGGGAGAGAGAGAGAGAGACATTAATGATGAGAGAGAATCACGGACCGGCTGCCTCCTGCACGCCCCCCACTGGGGATCGAGCCCACAACCCCGGCCTGTGCCCTGACCGGGAATCCAACCCTGACCTCCTGGTTCCTAGGTGGACGCTTGCTCAACCACTGAGCCGCGCCGACAGGGCTCGATTCTATATTCTCACAAGAACGAACTGCCTCACAATCGCTTCAGGTGCCCGTGTCTGCATGTGGCCTGATCCCTCCGTGAAAGGGCCCTGGCGGGGGCCACCGTGTCCCATTTCACAGAACGCCGGCGGGGAACCTCGCCGCGAGCTGGGCGATGCAGAATCATCTCCCACGGCTGCCCTACTTTCCCTTCCTCGCAGCAGACAAAGCCGCTCCTCTCCGTCGTGAGTCAAGCTGTTCCGAGGACGTGGGGTTGAGGGAGGTCGCTATTCTCAGAGGGTGCCCGTCGGTGTATTTTATCTTCCTTTGATAAAGGCTCAGAGGGATCAAAGGCACTACACGCCGACTTCCGTGTTATTCATGTGCCAGAAGCCCCGCTTTTCACAGGGATCAGACACGTGCTGTAAGCAGGCGTGTGTGTGTGTGTGCGCGCGCGTGTGGTGTGTGTGTGTGTGCGTGTGTGCTGACCGGCACCACGTGAGGGATTCCCCACTGGGAGGAAGGACGGGCCTGGTTCTCCTGAAAACCACAGGAGCAGGAGCAGGTGCGCGGGGGGAAGGACCTTCGTCCAGGGGGACATAGACATGGGATGTTGGAGGGAGCGCCAATGACGTGTGGGAAGCAACCAGTCGATGTGTCTCTCACACATCAATGTTTCTCTTTCTCTGATTGGTGGCCTCCCGCACGTCTGTGCCCCAACCAGGCCCGGGGATGGAAGCCACCACGGAGGTGCGTGCCCGTGACCTGGAATCGAACCTGAGACTCTGGTGCGTGGGCCGACGCTCTAACCACTGAGCACACCGGCCAGGGCCCTGCAAGGAGAGGTTGGGTGCTACATTCCCTTTCTTTCTTTCTTTCTTTCTTTCTTTCTTTCTTTCTTTCCTTCCTCCCTTCCTTCCTTCCTTCTTTCTTTCTTTCTTTCTTTCTTTTCTTAATATGTCTTTATTGACTTCAGAGAGGAAGTGAGAGGGAGAGAGAGGGAAACATCCATCATGAGAGAGAATCATGGATCGGCGGCCTCCTGCACGCCCCCTACTGGAGATCGGGCCCGCAACCCGGGCCTGTGCCCTGACCAGGAGTGGAACCCTGACCTCCTGGTTCATAGGTGGACGCTCAGCCCCTGAGTCTCGCCGGCCGGGCTGGGCTGCATTTGCACACGGACTCGCAGACCCCAGCTCGAGGGACGGTAATGGAAACGGATTGTTTTCAGTCCGACTTCAGCCCCGTGACCAGGGCCGGCCCCGGGCAGCTGCGGCGGCTGCTGCGAGACTCTGAGGCCCATTCAGGCCAAGTGCGTGGCTGTCCGGCTCCGGAAGGGGCTGTCTGTCCCCCGTCTGCGCCGGGAGGCGGTGCCAGGGCTCGGCTCCGTGTCCTCGCGGGAGGGACTCTCTGTGCCGGGAACGCGCTGTTCTTTTGGGGACGCGGCTTGGAGCACCTGCTCCCCGCCTCCTGCGAGAAAAGAGGCGGCGAGAGAGACATCTTTCTTCATCAGAAGAGGGAGGATGGAGGGGAGCCTCTGCCACTGGGAGGGAAACGCGACTGGCTACTTAACCATCAAAATAAAAAGCTGTTAATGTCCCCCCGCCGCCCCCCAAGGGAAACGCCGGGGGGAAATGCCGCCCTTGAACGCCTGGCATCGCTTCGAAGGCGGATCCTGGCACCTTCCAGGACCAAGCCCGCCCGCGTGGCACGAGGCCACCTTATCGAGCTGGTGCCACGCTGCCAAGTGGATGATTAATTGCCTCCCAGGAGGTGATGGGCACGGATGCAGGATGCAGGGTGAGCAACGCCGAGAACAAATTAATTATGCAGGTTTGGCGTTGGCTGGACTGCCAGGCGGCGCCGGGGGAGGGGAGGGGAGGGGGGCGCGGGTCCTTGGGCCCTGAAACAATAAACAACATGTTTTGAAGCCGCTTGGAAATCACACACACACAGCACGTCGGACCGGTGGCCCAACGGCGGCCTCGGGACCTGGGGAGGCTGGAGACCCCACCTTCGTGGATTCCACACTCATATCCGAGCAGGATCGTCCGCCGAGGGTCGGGGCCTCTGGGCGGTAAAACCCCCGGAGAACAAAGACAGCCCGGGCGACGCGTGGAAGGAGGACACACACCACGTGGCCTGTGACGGCGGGAGCCCGGCGTGGAGCTGCCCGGCGGGGGTCACGGGAAGCGCCTGGACGTCCTCTGAGCGGGTGTGGGCTCCCGACCTTCTCACTTAAAAAATATATATATATTTTTATTGACTTTATAGAGCAAAGGAGACAGAGAGAGAGAGAGAAAACCTCCATGAGCCTGAGACTTAGGTGGGCTGCCTCCTGCGTGCCCCCTGCTGGGGATCGAGCCGGCGACCATTTGGTTCAGGGGTTGATGCTCAACCATTGAGCCACCCCAGCCGGGCAGGGCTGCTGTTCTTAGGGACGCGGCTGTTGTCCCTGACGCCCTGTTAACCACATTCCCAGGGGGTGTCCCTCCGGCAGGGAATGAAGGGCGAGCCCGTGGCTCACTGAGGCTCCTGGATGGGGGTGGGGGGGGGCAGGGGCGCTGGGAGAACGGGGAGCAATGCCACCTCCCCCGAGGGGCAGAGCGGGGAGGGCATTTCCTGGTCTCAGCCGGGAGTGTTCCTCTCCGAGGCCTCCTGTTCCCCGGGAGGGAGCCACACCCACGTGGGGAAAACACCCCCAAACATCCCCTTAGCAGCAGCACCTGGGACCCCCCCAAACTCGGCCTTTGTGTCTAAGCCGTGTTTACACCTCCTCGCTGTTGGGGGGGGAGGGAGGGGGGGTTCCAGCCTTCGAGAGGAAGGGCCGCGCATAAATTTGAACATTTTTAATCACCGCACAGAACCTGCTGATTTAAGGCTAAAATTATAAATTCCTAGAGACGGTGTGAAGTCTGTCAGATTCCAGGGCAGCCGCTGCGACAAGCGGGAGTTCTCCACGTGCGGCGGCTGCCATGGCAACCGCTCCATCCCCGCGCGGGAGGGGAGGGGGGGGAGGGGGGACGGGCGCCGGCACCTGCCCACGGCCCGGCGGACACACTCTGACAAGCCTGTTCCTGTGACATTGTATCGATTTCGCTCAGAAGGAACCTAGGGGCTGATGGGGGTGCCGCTCCCACGAACACGCGGGGGAAACCAAGGCCCCAAGCAACGCCGATGGGAAGAAATGACAGCAGGCCCCGCCACTAGGTGCCCTGATGGCACATGAGGCCCCGCCCCGCCCTTGGTTAAGCCCCGCCCCTCCCTTGGTTAAGCCCCGCCCCTGGGTAAGCCCCGCCCCTGGGTAAGCCCCGCCCCCTTTCCTGCTCCCTGCAGTTGCCCCTGGTTTATGGGGGCGTCTGCATTTTGGACGAAGGTTGTGCACAATCAGGACTCGCCCCCCCCCCCCCCCCCCCACGTGGAGGCATCATTTTTTCTTCTTTTTTTAAAAAAAATATATTTTTACTGATTTCAGAGAGGAAGGGAGAGGGAGAGGGAGAGAGAAACATCAATGATGAGAGAATCCTGGACCGGCTGCCTCCTGCCCGCTCCCCACCGGGGATGGAGCCCCAACCCGGGCCGGTGCCCTGACCGGGAATGAACTGTGACCTCCCGGTTCCTAGGTCGATGCTCCATCACTGAGCCCCGCCGGCCGGGCTGGAGGCATCATTTTTTTAAAGAAAACTCATCGACGGGGAACGAAACTGGGTCACATCTGGGCTTGAAAACATCCCGGGGTGCCGCCCGCGCCCGCCTGGCAGTCTTTCATCTCCTCGCTCACCCGCGGCCGCCGGGCCCCTTTCGGAAGGTTCTGGGCGAAGGGACAGACTCCTACGTTCAAGTGAAAGAGCAGCGGGACCTGGAGCCGGTGGCCGCCAGGCCCTGGCCAGTTAGCCCAGTGGTTAGAGCGCCCACGCGGGTTCAATTCCCCGGTCAAGGGCGCGTCCCTCGGCTGCGGGCTCCATCCCGGCCCCGGTGGGGGCACGTGCGGGAGGCAACCAGTCCACGTGTGTCTCTCACATCCTCCCACGGGCCGTGAAAGGGGCCCCGGGACGGAAAAGGCCTCCCCGGACCCCATGGACACAAAGGGAAACCGTGACGGCCGCGGCGGGCGGGCGCTTGTCCTCATCATTGGAGAGGCAGACACGAAGGTTGTTTTTTTTTTTTGTTTTTTGTTTTTTTGTTTTAATTACAGTTTTCAACCCCGGAGAGAACCCTTCAGCGTCACCAAACTTCTTAAGACGGCGCCGTGCACCCGGCGGGAATGTAAAGCAGCCTCGAATGCCAGCAGCGATTTAAAAGTGAAATTAAAAAATGATTAAAAAGCTGGCAGCACGTGTGTGTACATCGCACCGTTTACAAGTCACCGGCATTTGCATTCCGCGCAGAGGGGGAGTCTCGGTCGTCCGGGGCTTTGCAGGGAGGGAACGGGATGTGCTACCCGTGACTTATTAAAACAATGAGATGCACGTTGAATAAAACATGCCGACAGCGCCGAGGTCGGAAGCCCGAGGCCTCCGGCAACGGTGGCTGTGAGCGCGTGCCATCGACCTAGGAACCAGGAGGTCAGGGTGCCATTCCCGGTCAGGGCACAGGCCCAGTTTGCGGGCTCCATCCCCAGTAGGGGGCGGGGATGGAGGGAGCAGCCGATCCGTGTTTCTCTCTCATCATGGATGTTGCTATCACTCTCCCTCTGCCTTCCTCTCTCTGAAATCAATAAAGATATCCTATATAATAAAAGGGTAATATGCAAATTGTCCCCTCGACTGGGAGTTTGACTGGAGTTTGACCAGGGGGTGGGACCGGCCTGCCAACTGCCCGGGGTCCCTCCCCCAACCAGCCCTGCCCCAAATTGGCCCTCCACACCCTGGTTCCGGGCAGAGACGGCCCACCAACCTCCCCTGTTTCCTTCCCCAGCTGACCGGGCGGATCGGCCCAGATGGGGCGGGCTGGCCAGACCCCACCCGTGCGTGAATTCATGCACCGGGCCTCTAGTATATAAAATAAAAGGCCAGGGGACACCCCTCCCCAGCCGCTCCATGACCAGTCCACTCTCAGAAGGCTCCGGGCTGCCTGCGCCCCCGGGTCCCTCCTGAGGCGGAACCCAGGCTGTCTCCGCGTTTGCACCAGACAGACAGGGCTCCTGAGACCCCGAGGGGCCCGGCAACCCGGACCCAGGACATTTATTTAACCTGAAAGGACAGCTGACGCGGCCACCAGCGCCAGGAGAGCTCAAGGCCTTGAGGAACAAGATGACAAAGGCGACGAGCAATGGACGGAACGGGCCACGCACGCCCCACGGAGCGAGGGGGGGATGTGGGACCACGGGTTTGTCTCCTAAGTGTTTTGTTTGCCATCATTTGATTGTAAACATTAAAAAAAAAGAGTTGAAGTCACTGCGGAGTGAATGCCCGCCCGCACATCCACTACCCGGTTCCAGGACTGTGACTGTGTCGCTACCGATGCCGTAGCTTCAGGTTTATTTCCACTGTGAGCTTCTTGCTAATTGCACGTGGGGGGGGGGGGGGGTAAGTAGCCATCACAAGTACCCTTTCGAGATCTGGCTGAGGACACACCAAGGGGAGACACGTAACCAAAGAAAGCAACACGTTCAGTGACCGCTGGCGCCTGCACGGGAGGACACGCGTGATCCACGGGCGGGGACAGAGGCTCCGACAAAACACGCCTGAAACAGGAGCGATTTGCCAGAAGCTTTTTTTTTTTTTTTTTGAAATCAAAGTCTGTGTGAAGCTGAAATCAATGGGGATCACCCCAGGGCCTTGTCGAGAGCCTGTTAACATGATTTTATTTTTAGATTTCGGAGGCTTTTCCGGGGTCTGGATCTGAGCAGGTAAACCCGGCAGCACCGGGCCCACCCACAGGCAGGGAGTTCCTGCTGGGGCCAGGAGCACCCACGGATGTGACGCGCGTCCCCGTCCCTGGGGAGCACTGGTCTGTCTCCTGGGAAGCCGGGGCTCAGCCACCCGGTCCCACGCTCACGAGGGGGGATCCGTCCCCGACTCCGGGCGGCGGCTGGGTGGTCCCGCTCAGGCTGGGGCTGGGCTGTGCTCTGTCCCCAGGACGGGGAGTGGTGCCACCTGACGGGGGGCGGGGGGTCATGACAGGGGTCACAGGGCCGCTGTGAGGGGCCCTCCTGCCCTGGCCGCCCCTCCCCCGTGCAGGGGAACGGAGCGGCTCATCCATTTCTCCTTCTCTTTTCTGTCTCACTCACCCAGGGTCCACGTCTCCGACAATCAGAAGAGTCTGCAGAGCAAAGAGCGGACAACGGATAATATTTTTATAAGCAGAGGAGACGGATGCGAGGCCACGCAGGTGAAACCTACCTGCCTCCGGGCGCTCCCCTGGCCTCGGGGCAGTCCCTCGATGACGGAGGAGGGGGGCTCTCTCTTTTGGGGGGTGAAGAATGTGTCTCCTCTTCGCCGCCCTGGGGAGCCCCCCCGAGAAAAGCCAGGACTGTCAGGACAGCCGCGGAAAGCCACCCCCACAGGACATCAGCCTTATCCAACCCTCACAGGCCCAGCCGGTCAGCGGATGCGGGACCTGGGGTCAGGGGGCCGTGGCTTATGGGCAGGGTTGCTGGTTTTCATTTAGCTGCATGTAGACTTCTATGGGGGGGGGGGGGGATCATTAACGTTTTAATTCTTAATTATTATTTTTAAAAAATCTTTATTGTTGAAAGTATTACATAGGTCTTCCTTTCTCCCCATTGACCCCTTCCAGCCCACTCCCCACCCCCCCCCCCGCTCAGGCCCTCGCCGCTCCAGTGTCTGTGTCCACGGGTGACGCCTATATACATACATGTTCCTTGGTTGATCTCGTCCCACCCCCCTCCCCCGCCTTCCCTCCGAGGTTCCACAGTCTGCTCATGCCTCTATGACTCTGGCTCTATTTTTGTTCATCAGCTTATCTGGCTCATTAGATTCCACATGTGAGTGAGGTCATGGGCTGCTTGTCTTCCTCTGATTGGCTCCTTTCGCTCAGCAGAATGATGGCGAACGAGTCAGAACAGAAAGCCAAGGCTGATCCGTAAACGTGGATCTGAAAACAGGAAGTTCCCATCCCCGTCGTTGTCCCGTAGCTCCGTGAGCCTTAGACGCGATAAAGGGACGGCTCAGGGGGGCAGCGTACACTCAGCCTCACGCCCAGCGGAGAGCCGGCCAGCTTCCTGCTGACCCGGATGCGTCTGGCCTCTGGCACCAGCTCTGTGGCCTCCGTGGTCAAACCCGTGGTCCCGCCGTCACCCATCCAAAGGGCTGCATCTAAGGCCCTAGAAGATGGAGAGACTCGGATTAGAATCACACTTCCTGGCCATGGGTCTGCCCGTTCACGTTTCGTTTCCTTTTCGTTGGGTATCATGGGGTTGAGGTAAACACACACCTTCCTTCACACCATCATCATCATCATCATCATCATCATCACCAGCCGAGGCCCCCACCTCCCGACGTTTTCGCTTGTCATCACCTCCATCCCCATGGCCCCTTCTGATACACGCCAGGTGCACCCTCCCTACCTTTTAAAAAAAGTTTTTAATGTTGTTGTTTTTTTTAAGTTTCAGAGAGAGGAAGAGAGAGAGAAACACCTATCGGTTGCCTCCTGTACACACACCGACTGGGGCTTGACCCCGAAACCCAGCGATGTGCCCTGACCGGGAATTGAACCCCCACCCTTGTGGTTTACGGGACGACGCTCCAGCCCACGGAGCTACCCGGCCAGGGCACTTTTGTTCTTTTTTAACGGCCTGCAGATTAAAGCAAACATCTCAAACGCTTTGTTTTCATTAAAGCCTTGGAGTTCGGTGGAGAATGTTTAATATCCCATTTATAAATCTGCTGTTTCAGAACGCTCCAAGAGGACGTCTTCATGGGCCCGTGGACTAAATTCCTTTGAATATTTCCAAATTGCGTTCGTAAATTTAATGTGTTTGGCTTCCTTTCAAGCAATGCGTGTGCCTCATTAACAGAGAAAGCTCTCTTGGATGCTTAAGCAGCCCCCGTAAATCTGGCCCATAAACTTCCGGAGGCTTCCCGGGTTCCCTTAAACATTCCGATCTTGTTCAGACTCAGGTAAATTATCTTAAAATTGCAAACCTAAAATTAATGTCTACGTTTCCTGAGCTGGAGCCACCAGGCTAACATCTTACCCGAGGGGACAGAGCCTCTGAAATCTTTAAACCCTTTACATCCAGAGCATTTCCCAATAGTCACTGGCGGGCGGAGCACACAAGCTGTGAGTCAGCGGGCCTGGCTTCCGCTATCACCGATGCTTAATTAATGATTCGCGTTCCTGGAGGTTGGACTCGCTACGGAAATGCTTTGACCCTCCCCGGCACAAGGAGGTGCGGGTCCCTAACAAATAGAGCTCCATCGCCCCCCAATAATTAGAACGCGCCCCTCCGTGGGCCGAGATTGCTTGTTGACAATTTGGGGTGCGGTGTGTGCAGCACAGGTGGTCTGGAGCCCCCAAACGCCTGGCTGATTCTTCTCAACACCCAGGCGGCCACTTCAGGATTTTTCTAGAACATCCTTGAGAACCAGGGTCTCCAAGTCCACGGCCTCCAAATCCGGTCTTCCCCCTCCGTCACCCACATGCTAGTTCATTTCAGTTTAGGTCTGAGCCCTCCCTCTCCCCGCTCCAGGCTGGTTCTCCCCTGAGGCCCTCTGTTCTGAGCCCCCCCCCCGCCGCCCAGTTCTCCCAGCATCCAGGCCCCTTGGATCCCGCTGCTTCCCGCTCCCCTGCTTCCTAGTTGACTTTATGTTGAAATGACCCAGCTAATCCCACAGACAGTCCCCTGGAAGCTTCCTCCACCCCCCCCCCCACCTCTCCAGGGACAAGAGGCTCTGGGGAGCCCCCTGCAGTCCTTGCTGGGCGCCCAGGGCCTGCGTCCTTTTTCCTTATCGCGTTGGACTGTGGGTGTCATTCTCTGATGCTCAGACAGGGGCTGGAGGGCGTGTGGAGAGGACCCGCAGCTCCTGCTGCTGCTGTGATTCACCCCACGCCCCAGAGCCCCGGGACTGTCGTGCGTATCAATACGTTTGCTCCGACGTGAAGTGACGATTTCCCAGCGTGTAACGTCCGGTTCTTTTTGAGTCCTTCTGGCATTAAATGGAGCACACACAAGTGGGATCCTGATAAAACCGCTCATGAACTCTCCCTGGACTGGGAGGAGGGCGTGGCTCCAGGGAGGTGTGGCTCCCAGGGGCGTGGCTAGCAGGAGGCGGGGCTCCCGGGGGCGGGGCTCCCAGGAGGAGTAGTTCATGGGGGGGCGGGGCTCCCAGAGGCGGGGCTCCAAGGAGGCGGGGCTCCCAGGGGCGTGGCTAGCAGGAGGCGGGGCTCCCAGGAGGAGTGGTTCATAGGGGGCGGGGCTCTCAGGGGCGGGGCTCCCAGGAGGCATGGCTCCCAGGGGGCGGGGCTCCCAGGGGGCGGGGCTCCTAGGAGGCAGGAGCTCCCAGGAGGCGTTGCTCCCAGGAGGAGTGGTTCATAGGGGGCGGGGCTCCCAGGAGGAGTGGTTCATAGGGGGCGGGGCTCCCAGGGGCGGGGCTCCCAGGAGGCGGGGTTCCCAGGGGCGGGGCTCCCAGGGGGCGGGGCTCCTAGGAGGCAGGAGCTCCCAGGAGGCGTTGCTCCCAGGAGGAGTGGTTCATAGGGGGCGGGGCTCCCAGGAGGAGTGGTTCATAGGGGGCGGGGCTCCCAGGGGCGGGGCTCCCAGGAGGCGGGGTTCCCAGGGGCGGGGCTCCCAGGGGGCGGGGCTCCTAGGAGGCAGGAGCTCCCAGGAGGCGTTGCTCCCAGGAGGAGTGGTTCATAGGGGGCGGGGCTCCCAGGAGGAGTGGTTCATAGGGGGCGGGGCTCCCAGGGGCGGGGCTCCCAGGAGGCGGGGTTCCCAGGGGGCGGGGCTCCCAGGGGGCGGGGCTCCCAGGGCGAGCTCCCACAAAGAGGGCTGTCAGTGCTAAAACCAGGAAACCTCAGACAGACAGGGTGAGGGGTCCTCAGCCTACTGCCACGTTAGGCGCCAACTCACTCTAAAACTTCCACTCAATGGCATGAATTCATTTAATCAAATCTCGACGTCAAGACTACTTTTAAAAATAAGAATAGTTTATTGATTTTTAGAGAGAAAGGAAGGGAGAAGGAGAGAGAGAGAAACATGGACCTGCTGCCTCCTGCACGCCCCCTCCTAGGATTCGAACCAGGGACCCTTCAGTGCACAGGACGACACCCAACCCACTGAGCCACATCAGCTGGGGCCAGATTACCTCCTTTCAGACCTCAAAAGAGCAGCAGCCTTCCCTGGACGCAGAGCCCGCGGAGAAAGCTGTTCTTGAATAAAACCACTCACAAGTAGCCAGCCTGTAAGCAGCCGGCATGGTCAGGTCAAAGGAGATGCTGGGGGAAGAAAAAGCAGCCTTAAATGGACCCAAAACAAAGGACTTTCACACACCAGGGCGCTCGCTCGGCTTTTAGAATTCAGAGCCGATGCAGCCCGGGAGATGCGGGCCTTTTAAGATGGGATGAAGTTATTCACACCGAGTGATGTTTATTCTCCAGCTACCCAGACACTGAAGAGAGATCTCCTGACAAGTAGACAAACATGCGCCCAGCTCTCCTTCCAAAGAGGCAAAATATCAACTTGAAAAAGCTATCTGTTTGTACAACCCGGGGGGGAACATGGGCCAGGAGCGGGAAGGCTGTGAAGACAGAAATTCCTCCGGCTTTGAAAAGCGACCTGTTTGTTTGGTTGCTTCAATGGAGCAAAGGAGAAGGGAGGGGCGCGTGTTGGGAGGGGGGAGGGGGGAGGGAGAGAGGGAGGGAGGGGAGGAGGGGGAAGGAAAATTCTAGGGATGATCTATTAGACATCACAGAGCCCTTCCCAGGGACTAATAACAAGAGCACAGGAGCGCCTTCTGGGAACAGTAATTATATGGAACTCATTGTCTTTAATCGATGCCACTAAAATTAGAAATAGACGCAGGAGGAGTTGAGACAGATGCGTGGATCACAGCCAGGACCTGTAAATCACTTTAAATCGGGGACTTTATGGGACTCCCGCGACGGCTCCTTGGACAACCTTTCCTCCCAAGGGTGCGGCGCCGGAGGGTCGCCCTTCCCTGGGGTCAGCGTCCCCCGTCAGCGTCCCCCTAAAATGCACTGCACCTGTGACGTCAGAACGCGATCCTATTCGGAAACAGAGATATCATTGGTGAAAATGAGGTCATGCTGGATTGGTTGGGGGGGGGGCGCCTCCATCCTGAGACAGGCGTCCCTGCAGAGAGGGGATGCGTTGCCGGACGGAGATGAGGAGATGGCTTGGCCAAGTTGTCACGCAGATTAAACCGGACACTGTGTTGAAGAGCACCTGCGACTTGACAAGCCTCAATCCAATACCCCAGCTATTTCCAATATTATTTTAAATATATTTGTCTTAACTGATTGCAGAGAGGGAGGGAGGGAGGGAGGGAGAGAAACATCAATGACGAGAGAGAATCGTGGATCGGCTGCCTCCTGCACGCCCCACACTGGGGGTCGAGCCCGGAACCCGGGCCTGTGCCCTTGACCAGAATCGAATCCGGGACCCTGCAGTCCACAGGCCGACGCTCTATCCACTGAGCCACACCGGCCAGGGCTTTCCCATATTATTAATAGGATATCCCCAATGGTATTGATGATCCTCATAGTCCTGGAACACACACAGAGGAGGGCTGGACGGTCCAGCTCTGTGTGGAAGGCACTGACCGCCCCCTGGTGGCAGCATCCGGTAGCGCGGGTCCTTGCTCTCCAAGGTGACCCAGCCTCGCCATGGCTTCATCTCCAATGAGAGAGAGAGAGAGAGAGAGAGAATCAACTGATTGTCACAGAACTTCACACCTGAAGTCATTAAAGGCACGTCTGGATGCTCGGACCAGGAGTCTAAGCTCAGAGACGTCAAGGAGCCGCCTACTTACCCTTCCCTAGACCCTGTTTCCGGAGCCGCTGGACCTGGGAGGGGGACCCCAGTCTGCATAAGCGGCCTTTTGTGCCCCCTCTTGCATACACAGCCCGGCAATAGGGTACATGCTTACGACATGTTAGTCGCATGAGCTAATGAGGGACACGCTTGGTCATGCCCACAGGGCGCAGGTATGGAGGGGTCCGTACGGCCAGCCTGTCCTCAGCGGATTATCCGCTGTGTGTGCGTGATCTCCGCCGTCACAGGGGCCACGACAGGTAACAATGAAGGGCCCGGGCCCAGAATGTTCGTGGGAACTGACAGCAAAGAATTAGGACTTAACAATGACGTAGGAGAGACTCCTTTAAAAACGGTTTTACCATGAGCACCACGGACTTCCCTCAGGGCTTAACTGGTGCCTCGAAAGGGCATTTCTGCCGGACTGGCGAGGCTCAGGGGTTGAGTGTCGATCTAGGAACCAGGAGGTCAGGGTTCGATTCCCGGTCAGGGCACAGGCCCGGGGTTGCGGCCTGATCCCCAGCAGGGGGCGTCCAGGAGGCAGCCGGCCCATGATTCTCTCTCATCATCGATGTTTCTCTCTCTCCCCCTCTCTCTTCCTTGCTGAAATCAATAAAAATATATTTTAAAAATAAATAAATATAATAAAACCCATTCCTAATTTGAAAACCCACCACAAATCATACAATCGTCTAAGCAGGAGCCCTGGTCCAGGGGCTGCGAGGGGGAGGGGTGGGAGGTGGGGGACCAGGCCTCCCCTGGAAATCCTCCTCCTCCCCCACCCGCCACCCCCCACCCCCGGCCTCCGCACCTGCAGGCCCGCCCGTGCCCAGATCTTGGGGGTCAGGCACCGTCTTTTGGGGTGATGGGCAGGGGGGAGTGGGGAGGGGGAACGGTCGTTTAAGGCCGTGGTCGGCTGTGCGCCACGAGCCGCTCTGAACGGTAATTCACCGGAGCCTTTTCGGGGACCCCACGGGCCACACGAGGGATTAGCAGTCGGCGCGGCCGCTGTTGAGTGGAGAGGCCTCGCCTGGGGCTTAGCGGCTCACCGGCTGGAAGGTGCACTGAGGACACGGAGCTGAGGGCTCAGATCAGAGGAACCGCCTGGAAGAGCCGCGTGGACCCGGAGGCGCCCTGGGTGGACGGCGTCCCGCTCCCGGTGTGAGCGCTGCGGCCCGAGAGCGAGCGGCGCGCGGAGTTTGCTGTAAATCCGGCTTAGCCAGAGCCGGCTGCTCAGCAGAGGGGGGCGGGGGGGGGGGGGCCCTGCGAGGCCCTGAGAACCGGGAGCGAGGGGCCCGGCGGGAGGCGACCGCGTCCACCGGGAAGCCTCCTCCGCGAGGCCGGGTGGGGCCAGCGACCCGCAGGGGCAGCACACGCCTCACCGCCTGCACAACCCCAGGTCCGGGCGGAGTCTGCAGTGAGCCGCTTGTTGTGAGCCGAGCAAAACAGAAACAAAAACAAAAAAACCCATTTTTTAAAATTGATTTCAGAGAGGAAGGGCGAGGAAGAGAGAGAGAAACATGAATGATGAGAGAGAATCATGGACCGGCTGCCTCCTGCACGCCCCCCACTGGGGACGGAGCCCACAACCCGGCCTGTGCCCGGAAGGGGATTCGAACCCTGACCTTCTGGTTCCCAGGTCCACGCTCAGCCCCTGAGCCACACCGGCCGGGCAGCCCTCCCTGGATCATGTGCCCGCGTCACACACAGGGAACAGGCCTTGGCTGCATTAGGAGGCCCCGCGGGTTTGGGTGGGTACCAGCCGGGCCCACGCGCTGCAGACAAGGGCAGCGTCCGTGCCAGGCACTGAGGTTCCAGACGTGAATGTGTTTCTCTCTCTCTCTCTCTCTCTCTCTCTCTCTCTCTCCTTTTTAGAGACTGTAGGAGGGAGAAAAGATGAGGGGGGGGAGAGTAAGAGAGAGGAAGAAACATCAATGTGAGAGAGACACATCGATTTGTTCTCCCCCCCCCCCCAAGCGCCCCTGCAACCCAGGGACGTGCCCTTCACTGGGAACCGAACCCGATGTTCCTCCTCACTCACCACCTTGCTGGTTAAGAAGGAATCCACGACCCGGACAGCACCCGCGCCGGCCTCGGGTCAGAGACGATGGGGGGGGGGGGGGGGGCAGCCAGCCCTGCCTGCGCTGACATTTAGGCGGAAAGTCGCCGTAGCTGCGTCCACAGTGGCCTCGGCTCCGGGCGCTCTTCCCGGAGAACCGAGGTGACATTTACTCACTGCGCTCGGGTTTACAGCGAGCGCCACGGATGCATAATTCATGGCGCGGCACCTGGCTCCACAGGAACCGATGTCCTTTATCCCCGTCCGGCGCCGCTGCAAACTCACGTGACAGGACCCGGGGGTGCGGGGACTGCGGGCGGGGCCGTGGGTGTGTAAGGGCCCGGCCCCGCCAGCTCAACATGGCCCTCTGGCTCTTCGGGGCCCCCAATAGGAACCCCTCTCATTATAGGCGTCTTGATTTGTTTTTGGTGAAATCAATCATCGCTCATTGGAAGTGAGCAAAGCCAGCCCGGCCGGTGTGGCTCAGTGGTTGAGCATCGACCTATGAACCAGGAGGTCAGGGTTCGATTCCCCGTCAGGGCACAGGCCCGGGGTGCGGGCTCCATCCCCAGTGTGGGGCGTGCAGGAGGCAGCTGATCCATGGTTCTCTCTCATCATGGATGTTGCTCTCTCTCCCTCTCCCTTCCTCTCTCAGAAATCAGTAAAGACACATTATAATATAAATGTAAGTAAAAGCGAGCAAAGCTGGGCATTGGTGTGACCCGAAATAAGGGAAAATGAATGAAGGTTGCTCTCCCTGGAGCTGAAATTCCTCTGCAGAGCACAGGAGGCCACAGCAATCCCCTCACAACGGTGACAATCCTCGGGACAGAACACTGGGCGCGTCCGGCCCGCGTCGCCGTGTGAGCAGTGGCGTCAGCAAAAGGCCAGGCCAGGTCTCCCCCCGACTTCCCCGTCCGCACCCCTGAGTTCAATGCGGCATTCACTCACAACCGCCGAGACACGGGAACAGCTGCGTGTCCGCCCACGGGCGAGCGGACGGGGAAGAGGCGGCACAGACACAGGATGGGAGTATTATTCGGCCATAAAAGTTTAAAGAAGGTAATTTTGAAAATCAGACAATCTCATCGCCGCCTCGTAAGCTTGGCTCCGAGCCCCTCACCAAGGTCAGCTCCTGGGCATTTACAGCAAAAAGACTCGCTTATTAAACCGTTTTTCAGATGGAGACACCGGGGCTCAAACAGTCCTGTGACCCTGGCGGCGGGGCTCAACCTCATGGGGAGGGGCCCTCAGCCTCGTGGGGGGGCCCTCAGCCTCGTGGGGAGGGGCTCAGCCTCGTGGGGCGGCTCAGCCTCGTGGGGGGCCCTCAGCCTCGTGGGGAGGGGCTCAGCCTCGTGGGGGGCCCTCAGCCTCGTGGGGGGGCTCAGCCTCGTGGGGAGGGCCCCTCAGCCTCGTGGGGGGGCTCAGCCTCGTGAGGGGGCACTCAGCCTCGTGGAGGGGCTCAGCCTCGTGGGGGGGCTCAGCCTCGTGGGGGCTGCAGCTCCTGCCTTCCTCCCCCACTCCCACCAGCATTAATTAGTACAGGGAGGTGCGCGCGCCCGTGGATACATTGTTGCGCGCGCCCGTGGATACATTGTTGCGCCCGCCCGTGGATACATTGTTGCAACGAAGCAGAAAACCGCTCCTGTGTGAATGGCCTCTAGCAAAATTCTCTTGTGTGTTTGGCTGTTTCCCTAAATATCTCCTGGTCCCAGAACCCCCCCACCCACCCCCCATCTGGGTGGAACCCCGTCCCCAAATAACCAGGCAGCACAGCGCAAGGCCTGCGTGCCCTCCACCAGCTCCAGGACCCAGGACGGCGGCCCTGAGCGCCGAGGGGGAGGCCCGCCGCGCCCTCGCAGGGAGCAGCCGCGTCCCCCGTGTTTCGCCGCCTCAGCCGGGGGTTTAGTAACCAAGGTTTTCATTGAGCTCCGCGGCGGCTCTTTCTTTGGGAAAAGAAATTTCATTTTCGTTGCTTAACTAGGGACATAAAAAAAAAAAATCGATCTACATGACAAGGACATTTTTAAAGGCTAATTTAGTGAGAATTATATATAAAAATGTAGAAAGTCATTTTTCCCCCTCCTCCTATGGATCGGAGTTCTATTTATATGCAAATGCCGGAGGCCCCGAGCCTGTTCTGTGCTTTGCAGAATGTGGAGCTCGGGCCTGTTTCACGAACCCGGGATTAATGAAGTCCTGGTCTCCGAGGGAGGCCTGTTAGAGGCGGTTTCAGAAGACAGATGCCTGCAGGTGAGTTTTCTAACCGGTGTCTCTCTCCGCGGCCTGCGGCCACCATGCGTCAGGTTTAGCTGTCACCGATCCTCGTGTGTCCCCCCACCTTCCTCTACGAGTGGCTGCTCCTTCAAGAAAAACAAATGTTCAATTTAAAAAGTAAACACCAGCCCCCCATTTCCGATGTCGCCTGGAGTCGCCTGCAAAGCGGCCCCCCCGGAATGAGCTTCCGCACAGAATCCTGTCCGGGGCCCTTCCCGGTCCCCGGCTGCTGTCGGAAAGCCTGGGTGTTAACTGTCCCCCTGTCCCCCCCCCCTCCCCGCCCCCCCGGGAGAGAAGCACAGAGTGAAAATGAGCCGAACATTTTGTTTTCAAGCCGAGTAAGAAGTTGTCATGTGCTTGGGGTGATGCAGAAATTGTCTACCAGGGAGAGTTGCTATTTTTTAAAAAATATATTTTTATTGCTTTCAGAGAGGAAGGGAGAGGGAGAGAGAAACATCAGTGATGAGAGCGAATCATGGATAGGCTGCCTCCTGCACGCCCCGCGCTGGGGATGGAGGCCGCCACCCGGGCCTGTGCCCTTGAGCGGGAATGGAACCCTGACCTCCTGGTCCAGAGGTCGATGTTCAACTGCTGAGCCAGGCCGGCTGGGCAAGAGAGAGATGCTACTTGGCGAATGCGTGCCTGGTTTTTAAGCTCCTCCGTCTGTCCTCTCCCTGCCCTCACAGGCTCCTGCCCTGGGGAGCCCTCGGTGGGGAACCTCCTTCTCCCCTGGCAGCTCCCACGGGCCAGGGGGAGCGATGAGTGGCCACGCGACCCCTGATGAGCTGGGCTGAGCCGTGAGCACCCCCCCCCCCCCCCCCCCCCCCCGCCGCCCCCAGCTCGGAGGTGGTGAGGGTGAACAGCCCTTTCTCCTTGTCCAGGCCCAGCAGGGCTGCCTGAGGGCTCTGGGCCGGGAGGAGCCTGGCCCGGCTGGTCTGAATGTATATTCCCCCGCAGGACGCCTCCACCTTCTACCAGCTCACTGCTCCTGCCCCAGGTCCCCACAGAGTTGGGGAGGGGGGAGGGGAGGCTGCCACATTTTGTCTTCCTTGAAGTCATCTCTGGTCCCAGGAGTGGGAAGGTTCTGGAAGCCACAGGATTCCCGTAAGAAACGCTCATCTGCATTATCTCCCTGGAAGCTGGTTCCAGATGCCCCGAGGCCCGGGCTGCGATGGAGGGCGGGCAGGCGCCAAAGTGGATTATGGCGGCTGGCTGATCTCATCTCCCCACCAGGCGCTCACAGCCAGTGTGGGGTCCCCCACGGGGCACCGGGGCCCTGTGGCCGCGCCTAGGACGGGGACACTCATTCTAGGCCAACTGGCTTCTCTCTGTCTCCCCGAATCTTGGCTCCTGTAGCCCCGAGTGGAGCTAAGCGCTGAGCAGCCAGCCTTGGGGTGAACGAGGAAAAAAAGTAGATTCTATGAGTCAGAGGTTAACATTCTTGGAAGAGATACACACTGATTAGTTTTCTTTTAAATATATTTTTATTGATTTTACAGAGAGAGGGAGAGAGAGAAACACCAGTGATGAGAGAGAATCATGGATCGCTGCCTCCTGCACGCCCCCTACTGGGGATGGAGCCCACAACCTGGGCCTGTGCCCTGACCCGGAATCGAACAGGTGACCTCCTGGTTCATAGGTCGACGACGCTCAACCACGGAGCCCCGAGGCCCGGCCGGTTAGCTTTCCCCTTGGACAAAACCCGGGCAGATTACTTGATAAGCACCTCATCTCTGCACCCCCTTAGTGCTAAGGACACCCCCTCAGGTATCGGGGGATCCCTGGAAGGCTTTGTTCTCCACGCACACGTGGGCGGGGCCCTGGGGGACAGCACGGCCTGGCTGGCCCGCCCGCCCAGCGGTGCTATTGCTACTGTAACAAGGACCGGGACCACCTTTAAGCAGCAACAATGTAGCAGCTCAGACCTCCAGCCGGAGCCGGGAGCCCCCGCTCAGCGGGGCCTCTGCCAGGTTCCGTTCTTACAGACTCGAGTGCAATCCCGCCGCCTCCCCCGAGGCCAGGGCCCGGCTGGGCTCCAAGTGCGTTTGTGGGGGCTCCTCACGGCGGGAGTAGAAACCCATCACGGGAGATAGGAAGGTGGCCCTGCCCTTTCCAGGTGAGGACACGGAGGCACAGAAAGTTAACGAGTCCGAGCCTCCACAGCTGGAGTGAGTTACAGCGAGGACGGGACCCCGGGCAGCCTGTTCCAGAGCCCAGGACTCAGCCGGCGTGGGTCCCCCCGTCACTAACGCCAACGACAGCACCTTCCTGCCACGTGTGGGCCGTGACCTGGCACAGGCACTCGGTGAAGATCATCCCCACAGGCCCCTGCAGTGACTCCATGGTCCCCATTTCCCAGAAGGGAACATCGAGGCACCGAGAATTCCAGGGACTTATCCAAAGTCAGGCAGCTGACCAAGTAGAGCCCTCAACACAGACCAGACGCCAGAGCCTTCCCCCAGCACGGAAGCCTCTCTCCTCCCCAAAGGCCTCTCCCAGCATCAGGGCTCCTTCTCCGAGCCCCCCCCCCCCCAAGGGCCTGGAGGCTACACTGGAGTCACATGGGTAACCGGCTCCCCATCGCAGAGCCTTCAGTTCACCACACCTGCCCCGGCGGTTCGGCTCAGTGGATAGAGCGCCGACCGTGGCCTGAAGGGTCTCGGGTTTGATTCTGGTCAAGGGCAGGGACTGCGGTTGCAGGTTCGATCCCCACTAGGGTAGGGGTGCGAGCAGGAGGCAGCCAATCGATGTGTCCCTCTCACATCGATGTTTCTCTCTCTCTCACATCGATGTTTCTCTCTCTCTCTCTCTCTCTCTCCCCCACCTTCCACTTTCTCTAAAGATCAATGGAAATAAATTGTCAGGTGAGGATTAAATATATATATAATTACATGTGTGTATATAGAATTTACTATAGAATTAAAAGTTAGGCAATACTTAGGGATCCATAGCATGAAAGACCCTTATGCAATGAAAACTGAAAGATATTCATGAAAAGACATGAAAAGGCCTAGATTTGGGGGGAGCTAGAACCCCTCTTCACGGACTGGAAGGCTCGGGGTGTCCAGGTAATTTCCCCGGGGACCCTCCCGTCGCTCGGCTGTCGGAGACGCGCCTGCCAGGCCACGGGGCCTCGGGGCAAACACGGCCGATTCCAGGCCGTGACCGAATGGGACGTCAGTGCCCGGAGTGAGGCCACAATGAGTACAGACACCACCGGGACTGGCAGGGGCTCGGATTCACAGCCTCCTGCTTGGTGGGGCGCAGCCCCGCTCCCGGGGACCCCCCTCCCCGGCCAGACCCCCCAACTGGCGCCCAGGCCTGGCTGGTGCTCAGTGCCGGCTCCCCGCTCTGATCAGCAGGAGGGACCCGGCGGGGACAGAGCCGGCTTCCCGCTCGGCCTGGCAGCGACCAGGGCGCTTTCTTTATTTTTATGTATTTTCCACTTATTTCATTTCTACATACAGTCGGCACACACTGTTATGTTAGTCTCAGGTGTGCAGCAGGGACGGCGGAGAAAGCAGAGGCGGTGCACACACAAACGGAATATTACTCGGCCGTCAAAAAGGAACAGGATCTTGCCATTTGCCACAGCGAGGCCGGCGAGAGGGCGCTGGGCTGAGAGAAGCAGCAGCGAGAGGGAGACAAATACCACGTGATGTCACTTAGAGGTGGAAGCGGAAGAGCAAAATTAACCAAATGCTGCGTTTCTCACGAATGAAATTCCTGAGCTTGACACGTGGGGGAATAGCTGATGGAGTCACATGACTCCAATCACTGCCGCTAAGAGAGGGCCTGCTCTGATCGGCCGGCCCCGTCATATGACCCCACTGGACGGCGTTGCCATTCAGAGCCACAGGGTGGATCCCGTGGGAATCGGGTGCTGTTCCCGGAATCCGGGGAGGGGACCGCAGGCCGGGGGACCCACTGCGGCCGGAGGGTCAGGAGCGTGGGCAGCTAGCACACCCTTTCCGGAAGGTGCAGTAGGAACCACTTTTCACAAATCTGCCGTCAACTGCTTCCTTCGGGAGAAAACAACATGAGCGTGGGCGACACACAGAAGAACGAGTGTGTGCAGGCATGTATGTGCACACACAGTGCACATGTATGCACACATATACACGCACACGCGTGCGCAGACACATATGTGCACATGCACGCCTGTGCACACAGACACATGCATACGTGCACACGGACACATACATGCGCACAGACACACATGCTCACAAAGCACACACATGCTCACGAGCACATGATGCACACACGTGCATACAGACGCACACACATGCACACGGACATACATGCACACAGACACACGTGCACGCACAAACACACGAGCACACACGTGCATGCAGACGTGCACATACATGCACATGGACACATACACACGTGCACACACGCGCGCGCACACACACACAGGAGTTTCAGCAGAGATCTGACTAGCACACCGCCACCCGGACCCGGTTCCTCAGGGGTCCCGCTGCCCGAGGCCTCGCTGTCCATCGCGATGGGCTTCCCGCCTCCGTCCCGCTCCCGCCGCGCCTGTCTCATTAGGAACCTGGAAGGGATGTCCCCGAGCCCCCTAAGTGGATGCCGCCGCCTGAATGCTAAGCACCCCGTTTCTGACAGGCCCCCCCGCGAGTGTCCAAGGATCCCTGACAGGTATTGGCAGCCGGTAATTAGTCCGCGGAAGCGCAGGCCTGCGGGGCGGGGGTTCCTCGGAGTCACCGGCTCCCTCGTCTCTCCCAGGGCTTCTTGCAGGAAAGCTAACCCCTGTCCCCTCCGGCTCGGCCCTCGCAGAGGTCGCGATGCCCACTGACGCCGGGTGGACCCCGGGAGCTCAACACAGGCCCAGGCCCAGGCCACGGCTCTAAGGGACGTGCCGCCCGCCCTGGCCAGTGTGGCTCAGTGGATAGAGCGCCGGCCTGCGGACCAAAGGGTCCCGGGTTCGATTCCGGTCAGGGGTACTTTGGTTGCAGGCTCCTCCCCGGCCCGGGCCCTGGTCAGGGCGTGTGCAGGAGGCAACACATGGATGTGTCTCTCTCACGTCCATGTTTCTCTCTGTCTCTCCCTCTCCCTTGCACTCTCTCTAAAAATCAATGGGAAAATATCTTCAGGTGAGGATCAAAAAATAAAATAAAATAAAAAAGATGAAGATGGCGCTGCCAGCAAAGCCAGACCCTGTATTCAGAACTCGGGGACTCCGGGGGCCCGGGAACTGGGTTCTGTTGGTACCCGAAGTGGGCTGGCTTCATGGCGCGTCCGCAGCAGGACAGACCTGAGAGAGAAGCAGGACACTCTCGACCATTGGCTCGGCGGCGAGAGTGTCGGCCTGCGGGTTCGATTCCCGTCAAGGGCACAGGCCCGGGTTGTGGGCTCGATCCCCAATATGGGGGTGCAGGACGCAGCCGATCCAGGATTCTCTGTCCTCATTGATGCCTCTCTCTCTCCCTTCCTCTCTGACGTCAATAAAAAAATATTTTTTAAAAAGATTTCCCCGACTCAGTCCGGTTCCGACCGCGTCCCCCTTGGCCCGGCCTAGAGCACTGGCCTCGGCGCCAGCTGGGCCGCTCTGATCCCGTTTGCTGAAGGAACGCTGTTTGGTGACGACTCACCCTCACACGTTCATATGGACGCGCCCGGGGGGCTCTCCCCACCAGCAGCCTCGCCGCCTCCGAACCGTCATCCGCCGATTTTGGTGGCCAAGGACGGAAACCCACTCTGCCCAACGGCCAAGTCTTCTACTTCCCAAGTTTCTACCTGATTCAACCAACTGTACAATCGAAAGAATCGTTTTCATAGGCACCGCACCAGAGCGGGGGGAAAAAATAGAAAAAGGAAAAAGATGGATGCTTTTTTTTTAACCTTGACACACTCCGACTTCTCTGTCCTCCTGCCTCCTCGCGTCGGCCCCGCGGGAGCCTTCTCGTTATTTCTGTGGCTGGCAGGGCACTTTTATTTTATAGCTCATTGGGTTTCCTCATCTCGGCCAACGCCGGGCCCGCACCCAGGTTGGGGGTTGGGGCGGCTGCGTCCCCCATTCCCAGCACCTGGAGAGGAAGGTGAGACATGGTCGCTCTGCTATCGGACCTGGTCCCCGAGCCCTGTCACGGGGCCAGATGGCTTCAAAGGGAGTCCGTGGCCTGCAGGCCAGCACAGGAGGCCCGAAACCCGGGCCTGTGTCCTGACCGGGAATCGAACCTTGACCTCCTGGTTCATAGGTCGACGCTCAACCGCCGAGCCAAGAGCTGTCCCTTTCTGAGTCAATGAGTCCTCCCCACGCGCTTATGGGATCAGAATGACGATCACCCCATTTCACAGAAGGGAACACTGAGGTTCGGAGACAGACTGGAACCTGCCCCAAGGTTTTATGGGGTGAGTCAAGGGCCACGGTGGCGCTCAAGCTGCCACCTCCCTCCACCCCTCCCCCCGCACCCCTCCCCCCATTCCGTTCATTCTCCTCCGCTCTGGATGCCTATGGATTTTCTTATTCATTCATGAGGGACGAGGAGGCCCAGGAGGGAGGGAAACATCACTGCAGCTGGGGGTGGGGGGGTGCTGATTGCAAAGGGCCTCTGGGCACCCCGCAGCTGTTTCCACATAAAGGCAGCTCCAAATGGCGCCGCGGCGAGCGCGTTTGAACGGCAATCATGCAAAAACCCATTTCTTCTTGCCTGTCCGTGTAGACTCGGCCCGGCCCCTGCACACGCGTGATTGAAGGTGCGGGGGAGGAGGGGAGCCACGCCGGCTGCCAGAGGCAGGGCCAGTCCTCCTGGCCTCCGGGAGGGGGGGGACACCCTTCAGGACTCCCCCCTCCCCCTCCCCTCCACCTCCCCCTCCCCTCCCCACATCTGAATGCAGAGCCCCGGCTCGCTGCGGAGCAAATTGCATCATCTGGTTCGGCCCGTTTGCGAGCGAGGAGCCTAACGAGGTCAGACAGGTAATGCAATTCCCCCCCGCGCGCGGCGGGCCCAGTGAAACGCGCTTGATCTGATTTTCATCTCATAAGGCGGCGCGCACAGCGGCTGCAGCGGCAGCGGCTCCCTTTGGACGGAGCGAGGAGGGCGCCTTCGGGGGTGCCTGTGTAATGAAGTGGGACTCCCGTCCTTCTGCCCCCGGGACCTTACGCTCGAAGGAGGCGCTGGCTCCTGCCGGCTGAGCTCGGGGAATGGCCTCTGAGCAGTTAGAGTTTATTCCTCTATATATATATATATTTTTTTTTTACTAGAGGCCGGGTGCACGAATTCGTACAGGGGTGGGGTCCCAGCCTGGCGGGCTATGGAGGCCTATGGGGGGGAGGGAGGGGCCGGCCAGCTGGGGGAAGGGACCCCGGGAGGTTGGCTGTGGGAGCACACTGACCACCAGGGGCCAGCTCCTGCCTTGAGCGTCTGCCCCTGGTGGTCAGTTCACGTCACAGCGACTGGTCGAGCGGTCGTTCTAGTCATTCCGTTGTAATGGTCACTTAGGCTTTTACAGATTGGTTTCAGAGAGGAAGGGAGAGAGAGTTAGAGCCATGGACCGGCTGCCTCCTGCACGCCCCGCACTGGGGATCGAGCCTGCAACCCGGGCCTGTGCCCCGACCGGGAATCGAACCCTGACCTCCTGGTTCACAGGGTGACGCTCAACCCCTGAGCCGCGTGTTGGGGCTGAAGCAGCGGTTTTAATCCTGAGAAGACAACAGGCAAAGGGAGCCCACGACCAAAGGCCACGATGGAACAGCTGTGGCTCACGCGGGCAGGGTAACGGAGCCGTGCGTCCCACGCGGATGGCTTATGAGCGACGCTTGCCCGCAGCTGAGCGGCTGACCGACTGACCTCACCGGATGGACGCAGGTTTCTGAAGAAGAGGCCAGTCGTGGCTGAGCGGGCTTCCCGGCGCTGGCTTCCTCGGGCCACGCGGGCACCCTGACCTGTCCCCTTGCTGACCTGTCCCCTTGCTGACCTGTCCCCTCGCTGACCTGTCCCCTCGCTGCAGAATGGAGGCTCCTGGGCAATGGGGAGGCTGGCGGCCTGCAGGAGGGTCTGCTGGCTTCATTCTCCGTCCACTCCGAGCATCTCGGTTCCACGGTCGTGTCTCAATTCGGGAAACTAACACAGCTCCGGGGAAACCTGGACACGCAGGACGCGTGGCCGTGGGATGACGCCGTGGCCGCCGGCCTGGCCGCAGCAGAGCCGGCCTCCTCCACGCACTGGTGAGCAGGCCCCTCCCCAGGGCCCGGGCCGGCAGCCGGACCTGCCTGCCTCTCTCTGCAGCTTCCCCTTCACGTTTGGGCTTGTTGCCCTGAAATGTGTTGAAAGCTGGTCCTGCGTCCATGTCCGCGCTTCGGGGCAGCTGCCTGGTGATGGCGGCTCCTCCTCCGGCTCCCCTTCTGGAGTTTGTCTCCGTCCCTCCACAAGGACGCGAGGTCTCGCTGGGGACCACACCCCTGACTCCCAGGGGCTCTGCTTCCCGATTGGATTGTGCCTGGGCGCCCAGGGGGGATGTGACCTCCACCCGCACATCTAAGGGCTGCCGGAATGACGCATCCTCCAGGCCTGTTGAGCCGTGAGCCCCGGGGGTGGGGGTGGGGTTGGGGTTGGCGTGGGGGGGGGGGGGGGGAGGTCCACTCCGTCCTCCCTCCAGCCTCATTCCTGTCCCTGCTGGTCCGGGCCTTCATCTTCGAACTCTCCGAAAACATCCAGCACCGGCCCCAGAGCGCCATGAAGGTGAGTCAGTCGGAAACCGGGGCCGTTGGGATCCTCTCCAAGGGGGACCCCGGGAGGGGGTGGGGACTTCTGCTCGGGGCCAGCAGTGGCCCTTCCGCCTCCTGAGGAGAAAGACAAGCTTGGAAAGTTCCTGACCCTCCCAAGGTGCCTGGGCCACTGTTGCTCAAACCCAGACACCTGAGCTCCCCCCGCCCCCCCCCTGCCCCCCCCCTGCCCCCCTCTGCCCCCCTCTGCCCCCCTCTGCCCCCCTCTGCCAGCAGGCAATGCCAGTCGCCGCCACCAGGGGGCGCTGTTCACTCTGGAACCATTTGCAGGCTGGGAGCCCAGGATTCCTACCTAAATGAATGGAATTGGCAGCAATGCATTCCTCCAAGCGGCAACACAACACGATTTGGGCAGTTTCCCACGGAAGGTCAATCTTTTTATTTTCTTATTTTTTATTTTTGCACAGGCCACCAGAGAGTGTCGGGGGGAGGCAGGGACCGTGGAGAGAGTCTGGCTCCAAAGCTCCCTCAAGTCACCGGGATGGCGTGAACCTGAGACAGATGACGGGAAAGAACATGGGGAAGTTGTGTGTCCGTCCCTCCCAGGAACCGGCTCATCTGTAAGGGGTCAGAGGTCGGCCAGGACGGGCTGGAAAAGGCCAGAGGAGCCCTGGCCTGTGCGCTCAGTGGTTAGGGCCCCGGCCTGCACACTGGAGGGTCTCGGGTCCAGTTTCCGGTCAAGGGCAGGTACCTGGGTTGCAGGTTTGATCCCTGCCCCCTGTTGGGGCTCATGCGGGAGACAACCAATCAATGTGTCTCTAACATTGACGTTTCTCTCTCTTTTCTCTCTCTCCTTCTCCCTGGAAATCTGACAGCGTACCCACACTCCCTTCTTCACCCACCCTCCCCAAGCCGGTCCCCTCACCCAGACCCTCCCACCGTCCGGCTTCTTGTGTATACCTAGAGCAGGGGTCCTCAAACTTTTCAAACAGGGGGCCAGTTCACTGTCCCTCAGACCGTTGGAGGGCCGGACTATAGTTTTAAAAAAAAAACTATGAACAGATTCCTATGCACACTGCACGTATCTTATTTTGAAGTAAAAAAAAACAAAACGGGAACAAATACAGTATTTGTATTTGCATGTGGCCCGCGGGCCGTCGTTTGAGGACCCCTGACCTATAGGGTGCGTTTGGCTGCCTATTTCTTTCGTCCGTCTCCGAGGACGTGAGACCCGCCAGTTAAGGACCGTCATCCGTTTTGCTCGCCGCTGGAACCCACACCCGGGCCGGCTCCATGGGAAGCGATGGGCAGATGTGTGCGTGGTGACTGAATAAGGTGTCTTGTGAGGGTCAAACGAGACGTCTGTCTGTATTAAGAAAAGCGCTGGCAACGAGTGTTCAAACATGGTATCTTTCTCCCTTCTTTCCCTCTCTCCCTCCTCCCCTCCTCCCCGCCCTCCCTCCTTCTCTCTCTCCCTTTCTTCTTATTTCTAATAGGAAGCTTGGCATGAGGGCTGCACCGTGACCATAGCTGCCTCATGAGGCCAACGCATAGCCCGAGCGTCCCTCGTTCTTAGCAATAATTGCCCAGACCTTCCTGAGCCACAGTTCACACGCCGCCTCCCCGGCCCGGCCGCACTGAGAGTTAGGAATCAGGGCGCCAACGCCAGGAACCCTGAGGTGGCCTCTCTGACGCCGGAGCCCCGGGCACCTGGGGAGCAGATGGTCTCCTCTTCCCCCTCACCCTTCCCTCCTGTCCATCACGCTAATGGCCTCCATGTGCCCGGAGCCCGCGGGGAGTCTCGCCAGCACGTTTGAGGAGATTAGCGGCCTCTGATGTTCGCGATGAGGTTCGGAGAAGCATCTGGAAGCAATTTTAGTGAAGGAATGAACGATTTCGGGCTTAAACAACACCCGCCTTTCAGAAAAGAAATACGGGGAGCGGACAGCCCGGGAACCGCCAACTTCACGCCTCTCTTTTTGTGGGTTTTCCTTAAAAAAGAAAAAAAAAGCTCCCTTGACCACATCCTCTCTCTTCCTGGTTTGGTCTGGTGTGCGAATGTTTGATGTTGGGAGGGACCCGGGGGAGATCAAACGGGACCCTGAGGTGAGATTTGCGGAGGAGCAGCGCCCGGCGCGGAGGGAGCAGGGAGGAGCCCCCTCCGGGCTGGGGGCCCTCTGAGCCCAGGACCCCCGAGGGCAGCAGATGCCGTCAGAGACTGAGAAACGCATTTGCCTGATCGCAGCCTCCGTCCTGTTCTCCTTCTCATTTTCAATTGTTACATTTTTCCATGTGGTGCTTTTGGTTCCCCCTCTTTTTAAAAAAAAATCTTTTTTATTGATTTCAGAGAGGAAGGGAGAGGGAGAGAGAGAAACATCAATGATGCGAGAGCATCATGGGTCAGCCGCCTCCCACACGGCCTCCTGGCTCAGAGGTCGGCGCTCAACCACTGAGCCTCGCCAGCCTCGCCGGGCGCGCCTCTCAGCTCCCACCCTGGCCTGGCTGGTGTCCCCGGCGGCCTTCTCCCACCTCGGGCACGAGGAGTCCCTGATGGTGCGGGGAGGCCAGTGACGCCCGCGAGGTACCCCCAGCTCTTAGCTCATTCGGGGGGGGGGGGGGGGGCAGCCGCGGCCACGGGAAGCGGCCGGGGTCCTCGCGGGGCAGGCACAGCCCCTTCTCGCTGCTGTCTGTCAGCCTGGGAGTCATTGGAGAGTAAATATTTCTCATTTGAATATTTCAGCCCCGGCGAGAAATACAACAGATCGATTATTTCTGCCTGAGAGGGTGGGAGCGGCCTCGTCCTCCCTCCCTCCCTCCTGTCGGCTCACAGGAGCAGCAAGGCCCGCACCGCGCCCCCCACTCCCTGCTCTGTGGGCCATCGCTGGCTCCCGCCCCCAAATGAAATAATGTGGTGCCCTCTCTGCTGAGAAGGCAGAAGCAGGACCTGGGCCAGGTCTCCACGGCGGAGGTGATAAAATAAAAAAAAATAAAATAAAAAGAGGGGGAACTTGGCCCGCCGGTGTGGCTCAGTGGTTGAGCATCGACCTAGGAACCAGGAGGTCACGGTTGGATTCGGTCAAGGGCACAGGCCCGGGTTGGGGGCTCCACCCCCAGTGTGGGGCGTGCAGGAGGGAGCCGGCCCATGGTTCTCTCTCATCATGGATGTCTCTCTCCCTCTCCCTTGCTCTCTGAAACCAATAAACATATTAAACACACACACACACACACGCACGCGCGCGGAGCGGCATTCCAACAATAAGCAGGGCAAATAGTGACAACGGGGCCTTCCTTTCACCTCCGCGCCCCATGGGTTTCAGAGAGGCGCGCGCCCACCCGTGTGCATGTGCGTGTGTACATAAGTGTGCATGTGCGTGTGTACATAAGTGTGCATGTGCGTGTGTACATAAGTGTGCATGTGCGCGCGCATGCGTGTGTACTGTGTGCATGCGTGTGCGTGTATGTGTGTGCATGTGTGTGTGGTCCCGCTTTGCACGGCTCTGTGTGTGGCGTTGACCCACCCAGGAGGTCTTTCCGCACCAGCTGCGAGGGACTTTGGAATTCCACGTGTCCCTGGCTCGCAGGCAAGAAAACAAACAAACAAAACCCCCAAAACAAATAACCCCCCACAGGGGGCGACCTGAAGTTCAGGCCGCAGCGACCACCGGCGGGCGCGAGGGGAGGGTCCCGCTCCGTCCCGGGCACCTGCGCAGAAGCCTCCGGGACGCGGAGACGAGAGGCTGCAAATAGGGGGGCGGCCCGGGATAGGGGGGCTGCCTGCGGCCTCCCCTCCGCGCCTGCCTCCCTCGCGCCGGCCGCCCCAGCCCGGAGGGCGCCTCACCCCGCCGCGGCCGGCTGGGGGGCGCCCTTTCTCCGCCGCCGCCGCCGCAGCCGGTCCCGGGGCGGGCAGGGGGCGGGGCCTGCGGGCGGCGGGGCTGACGGGGGCGGGGCCTGCGGGCGGGGGGGCGGACGGGGGCGGGGCCTGCGGGCGGGGGGCTGACGGGGGCGGGGCCTGCGGGCGGGGGGGCTGACGGGGGCGGGGCCTGCGGGCGGGGGGCGGGCCGGAGGGCGGGGGCGGGGCCTGGCGGGGGCGGGGCCTGGCGGGGGCGGGGCCTGGCGGGGGCGGGGCCTGGCGGGGGCGGGGCGCCCGCAGCTGCGGCAGCCGCCGGAGAAAAGTTGTCCCGGCCAGAGCGCGCGCTGCCGCGGGAGTCGGAGCCGCCGCTGCGAGCACCCGGCAGGGCGGGGCGCCGCCTCCCGAGCCGCACCGCGCGGCCGACGCGCTGCCGGGGGTCGCCCCGGGACATGGAACGGCCGGCGGGGACGGCGGGCGGGCGCTGCGCCCCGGGCGGGCGGCCGGCGGCCTGAACGGCGGACTCAGGATGCGCTCCGACGGCGCGGCCCCCGGGCCGGTGGCGCCGCTGTGCGGGGCGCTGAGCCTGGTGCTGGGCGCGCTGCTGGGCAAAGGTATAACGCGGGGCGGCGCGGGGCCCGGAGCCCGGGGGCGGGGGCGGGGGAGCCGGGAGGCGCTATGTCCGGGGGGGGGGGGGCCTTGGCGGGGGCGCTGGTGCCGCGGGAGGGCCTGTGGCGGGCGCGGGGCGGCCCCGTCCCCAACTGCGCGCCGCGGCTGTGGGTTTGGAGTAGATTCGCGACCTGCCCGGGGGCGAGGGGGCGAGGGGGCGTGGCGGAGGGACACTGCGTGGGTCCGCACCCCGGCCCCGTGAGCACCGAAGCCACGGCGGTCCCGCCGCGGAGCTGGCGGCTCAGACGCGGGCGGGGTCCGGCTGCTGTGCCGGCCTCGGTGCCCGCGTTCCCGCCCCAGCCCAGTCGGAGGGACCGGCGATCCAGGCGGGCCGAGCGGGCCCTGCGCCCCTCCCCAGCCCTGGCCGCCCGCGGGGCCCTCGGCGTGGCGGGACGGGGACCCCTGGGCACCGAGTTGGGCAGTGCCCGCGGGTGGGGGCGCGTGGAGGACCCGGCCCGGCTGCCCCGCCGCGGTCCCGGCCCCCGCCCTCAGTCTCCTGGCCTCTGCAATGGGCATGCCGAGCGCGCGCGGGCGGAGGGGACCCCGTCAGCGAAGGCGCGGCGCCGGGGAACCCACAAAGGCCGCCGTTGCTGTTGCTCCGCAGGTATTACTATGATTTGCGGGCGGCCCGGGCGGCCCTGGTCTCGGGTGGGCCCCTCCGGTGACCCCGGCGAATGTCCTGCGCCCCCGCTGGCCGCCGGGCTGGGGAGACGCCGGGAGGAACAAGTTGCCCGGCGCCGTGCGGGAGCGTTTGCCTCCCCAAGTCATCGCGCGCCGTCCCCGAGGCCCCGGACGCCCGTCCTCGAGGCCGCAGCGGCTCGGACACGCCGACCGGACGACACTGCGCGGTTCCGGGGCCCCTCTCCCCGGAGCGGCCGGCGAGCGGAGTGCGCGCGGGGCGGGACGGGGTGGGCCACACTTTCCTGCTCGACTCGGAGGCGCAAACCTCTCCGGGATCTGGGGCCTCCGTTCTGCTATCAGCTCTGCGTCCCGTCATTTCTGGGACTCGGTTTCCCCAAATGGAAAGGGGCCGCCTCCTCCCCGAAATGCCCTTTCCCGAGGGCGCCCCAGCGGTTGTGGGGGGTGGGGGGAGGGGGCGGGTAACGGGGCTGCTGGGCCGGAAGCCGCCGGTGGAAGCAGGTGGAGCCATTGTACCTGGAGCCGGAGGCGGGCGCCCGCAGGGTTTCTCCCCGCCACGCGGGGGCGCTGCCGCCAGGTGCGCACTCTGATGCTCCAGGTGTTTGTTAAAGGGACTGCGGGGCGCTTGATAATGACAGCTCACCCCCACCCGCCCCCCCACACACACACACCCTGCTTTTCCATCTGGGGGGTTTTATCTGTGGGTTTGAGTAGCGTCTGTTACAAACGCCCTGGTCGCAGGGGCCAAGGGGAGCGGTTTGGTGGGGAAGTGACGTTGGGGTTTTGTTTTGGGGGTGAGGGTGCTCTTTCCCAAGCAAGGGTTGGGGTGACAGGAATCACAGGGACGGGAGGCCTCACCCTGGCCCCAGAGCCGCCCCTCCCTCCCTCCCGCTGGCTCATGGCAGCCTCGATTTGGTGGGGTTTCCTTGCCCTGCGTTTGATGGACAGTCCCCACCACGTGGTGTGAGGACCCACAGGTCTGGGACTTTTCCTCTAAAATGTTCCTCCTGCCGTTTGTCACGACCCCAGGCCGTGGCCGTCCCCACGCGGACGCTCTCTGACCCTTGTTTAAATTTGTGTCGTCCAGCCCGGCCCCGTGGCTCAGTGGCTGAGCGTCGACCTAGGAACCGGGAGGTCACCGTTCGATTCCCGGTCGGGGCACAGGCCCGGGTTGTGGGCTCCATCCCCAGTGTGGGGCGTGCAGGAGGCAGCCGGTCCATGACGCTCTCTCATCGTGGATGTTTCTATCTCCTCCTCTCCCTTCCTCTCTGAAATCAACAAAAGTACTTAAAAAAAGTGTGACTTCCCTTAAGAGCGAGGGTGCTCTGCCAACCGTGGGCGCACTTTTCCCGATGGTGCCCTCACCCCAAAGCTGAGCCGATGGGTCGCCTGGATGGGAGTGTCTTCAGGCCCCCTCGTCCCCCCTCCCCTCGGGCATCTGCGCTGTCACCTCCCGCTCTCCTTGGTTCCTCTCATGACTGCACCCCTGTGAGCAACGTCCCCGGGTGGCGGGTGGCGGGTCCGGCCGAGCAGACCGAGCTCAGAACCCGAAGCCACAGCCGTGTTCGCGCCTCGTGAGCACCGCCCGCCTCCGACCCAGCCTTCGGAGGAGCTAGATATTTCATAATCTGTGGTCCTGCGAAGCAAGGTTAATCAGCGCGCCGCTCCCGTATATTAACTGGGGTGAAGGGAGCGTTGCCGAATTAATGGGATGAATGGGGGGTGTGATGGGCGGTATGATTTGCACGGCAGTCGGCTTTGTTCGAGCGTCCGGCTTACTCAGGGAGAACGCGCCTGCAGCCAGCGCGGCCCTGGAGGACAGAGTTCCGAGTCTGGACAGATGGAAACACCTACCGTTAAAGTAGAGGACTTTTCTCTTATCAAAAAAGATATTTCTATTGATTTCAGAGAGGAAGGGAGAAGAAGGGAGAGAGAGGAACATCCACGATGAGAGAGAGTCATGGACCGGCTGCCTCCTGCACGCCCCACACTGGGGATCGAGCCCGCAACCCAGGCCTGTGCCCTGTCCGGGAACCGAACCGTGACCTCCTGGTTCACAGGTCAATGCTCACCCCCGGAGCCACGCCGGCCGGGCTCGGTACAGGTCATTTCTATCCCCCCCCCAGGTCCCTCTGTGCCCCTGCATTGCCGCCTCCCCCTCCCCCCACAGGCCCTGGCCACCACTCACCTGCTCTGTCCCCGCGGTTTTGCCTGTTTTCACAAATTCCCATAAAAACGCCCTGTGCGCACGCAGCTTCGGCTCTCGTCTTTCACTCGCACCGGGCACTTCCTGTTCGCCCAGAGAGCCGCCCGCTGGCCTTTGCAGACACGGACGCCCGCTGCCCGGGATCCCACCGAGTGGGTGCATTTCCCGTCGAAGGGCACGTGGGAGGCAGTCTTCCGCTTTGGGGGTGACTGTGAAGAGTCGCTATGATCACTCCCCGCGGGGTTTCCTGTCTCTGGGGTGACATAGGGCTGGGACGGCCGGGCGGTCACCGTCTTGCGACGTCCGCCTCCGTCAGAAACGGCGAGCTCTTCTCCAACGCCGTCACCTTCGCCTCCCCGCCAGCGGCTATGGGAGCGAATGGTGACTTGTCTCGGGCACCACCCCTTTTGTCCACTTAGTTTCGTTTTATTTTTCATTTTTCAGCAGTTTTAGCAGCTGCACGGCGGCTGGTTCCTGGAGGTCTTCATTCTCGCCTCCGTGACGAGGGCTGGTGGGAATGCTTTCTCCTGGGTGCCGGCCGCTGTCTGTCTTCTCCGGTGAGATGTCGTTTTCAGATCTCTGCCAGGTTTTTTTTGATGTTTTATTTTTATTGGTGGTTTTCTTCCTATGATTGATCCCTGAGGGCACGTTCTGTATGGTGGATGGGAGGCCTCCGTCAGATGCGCTCACAGATCCTTTCAGTGCCTCTGGAAGAGCGAACTCTTTTCACTCTAACGAAGTTTAATGGATTCGTTTTTTTTCTCACCCTGCTTGTGCTTCGGGGTCGCGTCTAAGAGACCTTCACTCGCCTCGCGCCCAGGGGGTCCCCGGCGTCTGCAGCGCTGGTCCGGTTCCCCCTATTCCTGCTGATCTTTTGGCGCTTTGTCCGTCTCTGGGAGGCGTGTGGAAGCCTCTACGTTGTGGGTTTGACTGTTGTACTTTGGTTCTGTTGGTGAGACGACTCCTTTGTCCTTGTGTAATGTCCCCTCTTTGTTCTCGAGGCGACGCCTTTTCCTGCCCTCGGCTTCCTCGGACGTGAGCGTAGCCATGAGCGTAGCCACCGCGGCTTTCGTCTGGTTAGTGTTTGCATGGCAACAGCTCTCCTGTCTTTTTTGCTTTGAACCCATCTGTGTCTTTACCTTTAATGTCGGCTGTCGCTAGGCAGCGCATAGGCAGGTTTTGCCTGTTTACCCAACTGGTCATCTCTGTCTTTTAACCCTTGTGTTTGGGCCGCTTACATTTAGTGTAAATGTGGCCGCGTTTACATTCAAATCTACCGTCTCGCTCGTTGCTTTCTGTATGTTCCATCTCTGCTCCCCCTCCTTCTTTTCCTGCCTGCAATGTGCTTTCTATTACTCTGTTTATCTCCACGTTGGCTCGTTATATCTCTCTACGTTTTAGCCACTGTCTGAAGGTTGACAAAATGCATCTTTACTGAACCAGCACCTGCGTCTCCAGTCAGGTTCTCCTGCTTCCCGGCTGTGTGAGAGCTGAACCCCCCGGTATTTTTCTTCCTTGACGTGTAATTTGTCTCCGGTGCGTGCGCCTCTCCCCTCGGCACGACTGAGAGGCTCCAGGAGAAATTGGTTGTCTCTGCGTTGAGGGAGGATTCGAAGCGTTGACTTGGCTGCACTCGCTTCTGGGCTGGCGCCTCCCGTATCCGTGCAGCGGTTCTCTTGCCAGGACCTCGTTCTCTCTCGTACCCGTGTTCTGAGCCGAGGAAAGGTGCTGATAACACCTCTGGGACTTAGAAGGCACTGCCGTGAAAGAGAGAACAGAGGCACCTGGCCGGCGTGGCTCAGGGGTTGAGCGTTGACCTAGGAACCAGGAGGTCACGGTTCGATTCCCGATCGGGGCACAGGCCCGGGGTGGGGGCTCCATCCCCAGTGCAGGGCGTGCAGGGCGTGCAGGAGGCAGGGTTCTGTCTCTAGTCTCATGGATTTAGATTCCAGGAAGGACGGTGCCCGTGGCTTTGGGTGAGCTTTTGAAATTCTCGGGAAACCTTCGCCCCAAAAAGTGCGAATCCCCAAACTGCCGGCACCAGGGTCTTCGGTGAGGGTGGCGTGGAGGCAAGGATGATGACTCTACTCGTTTATTTATTTTTTAAAAATATATCTTTACTGTTGATTTTTTTAAATTTTTAAAAATATATTTTTACTGATTTCAGAGAGGAAGGGAGAGGGAGAGAGAGAAACATCCATGATGAGAGAGAATCATCGATCGGCTGCCTCCCCCCTACTACGGGTGGAGCCCGCAACCCGGGCATGTGCCCTTGACCGGAATCAAACCCGGGACCCTTCCGTCCCAGGTCCAATGCTCTATCTGCTGAGCCAGACCGGCCAGGGCTGTCTCCGTCCTCACGTGACCTTCTTCTCTGCGTGTCTGCCCCCTCTGTCCTGGACAGACTCCCGCCCTCGATGTAGGGCCCTGTCTAAACCAGAGCGAGCTCACCTCCCGACCTTCCACTCCTTCCAGCCGAAAGGACGCCTTTTCCAAATGCTGCCGCTCGTAGATTCCCGGGGGCACGTCTTCCGGGCGCCTATCCGCCCGGTGTGCCTGCCACGACTTGGCACAGAGGAGCGGTCCGATCAATCACGGCTCCCACGATGTGTTAATGGCCAGAGCCAGGGAGAGGAGGAGCCATCCGCCCGGTCATCTCAGACACCACATCGCTGTTTTAAAAATAACTGACAATAAGGAAAAAGGGGGAAAGAACCCGGATCTGACAACGTCAGGGGATGAGAAAAGCCGGTCACGCCGGCTGTGTCTTTATCATGAAGCTAAACGGGGAGCCCGCGAGCACCTCCGGAGGCCTCCCCTCAGGGCCCTCCTGCTGGGACGCAGCTCAGACCTGAGTCCACGGCTCAGCGTGGTCGTCCCCTCGGTGCCCCTGACACCCCGGGGCCCACAGGCCCCCCATGTCCCCCCGAGGTTAACCCGCCCCCAACAGCTCTGCGGTGGACGCTGCCCATCCTCTCGCTCGGCCGGTCCCTCCAGCCCCTCAGTGATCACGTTTGCTTCCCGCCGCGTCTCCCCGCGGCCCCTGCGGACCCGGACGCTGTGGGAACGGGGGTCTCGCACCGCCTCCCTCAGCATCTGGGGGTCGATGACCACGCTTGGGTTCCGTAAAGGCGGCTCTTATTCTCAAGATAAACTCAGGAGCTTGGGAGCACCCCCTCCCGCCCCCAGCACCCCCACACACAGCGGACGGCTAGCCCTGCTTTTCCCATGGAGTTCCCTCGTACTGGTGATTTTTAAGCCAAAACAGAACCAACCAACCAAACAAAAATAACCAAACCAACGTTCACCAGCAGCAGCGGTGGTACCCGGCTGCCGGTTTTGTTTCCATTGGAAACGAGGAGCTTGGGTTGCCCCCCTCCGGCCCCCCCGGCCCCCCCTGGCCCCCCCTGGCCCCCCCCGCGCCCCCCCCCCCGCCCCGGACGTGGTCTGTGAATGCGCGTCGGGTCTTTAGCTGGTCAGTCATGGCGCCCGTGGTGCGAGTGCAGGAGAAACCAGCTTAAGCAAAGGGCAGCGAAGCCACAACATGTTGAAAAAGAAACAATGCCCTGGCCAGTGTGGCTCAGTGGATAGAGCGTTGGCCTGTGGACCGAAGGGTCCCGGGTTCGATTCCAGTCAAGGGCATGTACCTTGGTTGCAGGCTTCTCCCTGGCCTGGGCCCTGGTCAGGGCATGTGCAGGAGGCAACCAATCAATGTGTTTCTCTCACATCGATGTTTCTCTCTCTCTCTCACTCCAACAAAAAGAATATTTTTTTTAAAAATCAGAGACCAGAGTCTCACTGTAAGCAGGGAAGACCTTCTGAGTTAGGCCCGTCTTGTAGCAACGGAGCGAATAATTACTGAAATAATGGGAAGACTGCGCGTGGGGGATGAGGACATTATCTGAAAGGAGCCATCAGGTATGGCTTGATCCAGGCGTTGCCTGTGACATCATCATTTCTTTCTCTCTTCAGTTCTGTGCCTGTTCGTACAGTGTGGGTGCCCTTTTCAGGTTTTGTGTGGTGGCTCCTGGCAGTTCCGGGTTCGCATCCTTGAGGGGCATCAATGCTTCTCTCTCCGAAACCCAATGAGCCCAGCAGAGGCCACACCGTGTCCCGCTGGCCCTGTTTCTGCTTCTGTCCCATTTCTGAACCAGTCGACCTGATTTTCAAAAGACGCTGTGCTCTCATTATCCTGGTGAGGGGCCGTGGAGGAGTGTGGGGTGCAGAGGAAAATCGGGGTGCTCCTACCCCCCAAAAAGGGTGAGTGATTGGAGCCAGGAAAAGAAACCCAAACAAGCAATACTCCTACGTCTCCAAATTCAGGTGCGCGAGCAACGCGGGGTTTGGGGCGGGGGGGAGGGGAGCCAGAGAGGCTGTGCAAATTGCATCTCTCTCCTCCCCAGCAATCCCCCGAGCTCGCGCGTGTGAGCGGCAGGCGCAGGAAGACACGCTTTCCTAATTGAGTTTGTGTCATACCTGCCTGATCCGAGGATGAGCAAACATCATCGATCACTCGCCTGTCAGCCAGCCCTCCCTTCGCTCTCAGAAGCAAAACGAGACAGATGCCGGTTGGAGAGAGGAAGGCGGGTCTGGGGGGAGCGCGTCCCACCCGGTTAGGTGGCGACCTCGGCAAGAACAGGGCTCGGGCTCGCTCGCCCCCGGGTCCCACGGAGCCTCTGTTTGGGCATCTGTGCGATGGGCCTGGGACAACCTGCCTGTCAGATATCGGGGAGGTTCCTGCGGGTTAACAGCATGGTTTGGGCTCTTCCCGCCTCACACTCCCTCCCCGCCCCCCCTGCCCAGTTACCCACAATCCAGAGCATTGTTGAAGTTCCCACGCGTTCCCTGTGGTTGGAGTTAGGAGAAGAACTCGCCCTGGAAGAAGGGACGCGTTGGTCCCAGAGGAAGAGAGAGAGGGATCCGAATCCGTGTCCATGGCAACGGGGTGTGGAGGGACTGGGGGGAGATGGGGTAGCAGGAGCATAAACGTGAAACACGGGGCGCACCGGGAGAGAAGGCCATGTGGGAGCAGCAGCTACACCAGGGAGCTAGTTTTTCTTGTTCTATTTGTGGTGTTTTTTTTTATGTTTTTATTGATTTTGCCGATTGTGCTGGTTCAATCCCCGGTCAGGGCACAGGCCCGGGGTGTGGGCTCGATCCCCAGTGTGGGGCGTGCAGGAGGCAGCCAGTCCATGATTCTCTCTCATCATGGGTGTTTCTCTCCCTCTCCCTCTCCCTCTCCCTCTCCCTCTCCCTCTCCCTCTCCCTCTCCCTCTCCCTCTCCCTCTCCCTCTCCCTCTCCCTCTCCCTCTCCCTCTCCCTCTCCCTTCCTCTCTGAAATCAATGAAAATATATATTTTTAAAAAATCAATGGAAAAAATATCCTTGTTGAAGATTAACAACAACAAAACACACACACAGACCCCAGCTCCCCCGGCACCTTCTGGCTCCTCCACGCACCCCCCTGCACACAGCGACGTCCCCCCGAGCCACTGCCTGTGTCTGCCTAGACCCCACGGGGATCCTGAGTGAATGAGTGACAGGCCGGGCTGGCCGGGCCTCTGAAATACCCCCATCCCCACCCATTCGCACGCCCCGTTTTCCTCCCGAGCTCTGCTGTCTCAGGGTCCCCGAGGGAACCCCAGAACGACAAACAGACGCGAAACCGAGGGCCGGAAACTTCCTTCCTTCCAGGCTCCGGCTCGTCTCTGACTCGGTGGTCGGTCTGTTTCTCTGCAGCCGGTCGGTCCTCTGTCTGTCTCTCTCTGGTCCCGGCCGCGTGGCGCCGGGGTCTGGAAGCTTAGAGATGCTCGAGAGAACCAGCTCTGTCTTGAGAAGATACCGAGCGTCTGCTGTTCTTTCCTGTTTTATTGTATAACCGCCGCCCCGTCACACCTGGCTCCGCGCTGTCAGCGCTGGGAGAGGAGAGGGTGCTGCTCAGGAGAAGGGAACGCGCGTGCGGAGCGGCTCTGGGCGCTGGTCGGGGGAGAAGGGGCGGGTCTGCCCGGAGGACGACGAGGAGACGATTGGTTGTGAACAATGGAAACTCGGACCCAGGACTTCAGTGTCTGAGACAGACCGGGAGGTTTGCACAGACGTTTTGTGTAAAAAAAATAAAAATCAAGCCTCCAGAGTGTTTTTGTACATTTTTCACCCAAGGGTATTTTCCCATTGATTTTTAAAGAGAGTGGGAGGGAGAGGGAGAGACAGAGAGAAACATCGACATGAGAGAGACACGTCGATGGGTTGCCTCCTGCACGAGCCCCGACCAGCGCCCGGGCCGGGGAGGAGCCTGCCACCGAGGGACGTGCCCTTGACCGGATCGAACCCGGGACCCTTCGGTCCGCAGGCCGGCGCTCTGCCCACTGAACCACACCGGCCCGGGCTGAATGTTGTTTTTTTTTCCTTCTAAACCAGCTCCAGAAACCACCTGGAAGGCCAGGCGCCGCGCCTTGCGATGGGGACGGAAATGGACAGCATGCTCTCCGCCTGCCCTCGCTCTGGGGGTATTTTTGGCTCCAACAATAAGTGGCTAGAGCCGCAGATCCCTCCGAGGAGGGAGATAAAAGGCCTTTGATCTCGGACTGAGTCTTGTTTGCTTTCGGTGCCAAGAGCCATTAAATAGACTCCAAGTTCAAGAGTCTCCCAGGGACCCTGGCCGCTGCCGGGTTCCCAGCCTTTCTTCCCGGCCTGAGTGATGGGCTTAATCAACTGCCCAGACAACTCGCCGGGCAAGAGGCTCTCCAGCCTCAGACAGGGGCACCTCTCGCTCGCTCTCTCTCTCTCTCTCTCTCTCTCTCTCTCGCTCTCGATCTCGATCTCGCTCTCATTCTCTCTCTCTCTCTTCCTTTGTGGGAACTCCAAGATCCTCTTAGGGGAAGGAGATATACTAAGATAAACGAATCCCCGTGGGCGAGGCCACTTCTGCGCCCTCCTCCCACCGCGTCCTCACGGGGATGCTGCCCACGCGCCCGCCTGCCGGTGGGACCACCTGGGGCTCCAGACACATCCCAGGCCGTGGGCAGCCCCTCCGCTCCTTCTTCCTAAAGGCTCCCAGTCCGACCGGTCACTTCCTCTCTCCGCCCCCGGGGCTGGGCTCTCACAGGTCTGAGGACGCTGGCAGGAACGGGCTGGGGCCCTGGCGGGTGGCTCAGTGGTTGGAGCATCGGCTCTCACTCCGAGAGCCTCGGGGTGGATTCCCAGTCCAGGGCACGTTCCTGGGTTGCAGGTTTGATCCCTGGCCCCCATCGGTGCCCATGCAGGTGGCAGCCAATCGATGTGTCTCTCTCACATCCATGTTTCTCTCTCTCTTTCTCCCCTCCCTCCCTTGCACTCGCTCTAAAAAAAATAAAATAAAAATGAGTGGAGCCCGGCCGGCGTGGCTCAGTGGCTGAGCGTCGACCTAGGAACCAGGAGGTCAGGGTTCGATTCCTGGTCAGGGCACAGGCCCGGGTTGCAGGCTCCATCCCCAGTGTGGGGTGAGCAGGAGGCAGCCGATCAGCGATTCTCTCTCATCATGGATGTTTCTATCTCTCCCTCTCCCTTCCTCTCGGAAATCAAGAAAAACATCTTATAAAGAAACACAACAACCCAACATCATGACAGGTCGGCCATGCTGGCCTCTGAGGAAGGGGGACACCCTCTGGGTCCCTCGCCGGCCTGGTCCCGGGGGCGGATGACGGTGTGGGGGTTCCTGGCACCAGGAGAGCGGGCGTGGGTGCAGATCCTGCTGCTGTGTCACCCAGCGAGCCTGGCCTGGTCCCTCAGCTTGTCCGGGCCCCCCTGGGGGCGGGAGGCGTGAAATGATGCCGCAGACACGCAGGACGTGGGGGGCAGAGGGGCCAAGGGAACGGAGGGGTGATCTGGAAAGTCCCGTGGGCGGGAGAACTCGGCGGCGGGCAAACCTGACGGACTTGATCCGGGCCTGGTGCTGCCTCTGTCACTATGGCAACGTGTTTCCAGCGTTTACCCTTCAAACAACAAAAGTAGACGAGAGCCCTTGTCGTGGCTGCCCCCTCCTCCCTGTGGAATCGCTTTCTGCTGCGGACGCTGGTGGGATCCCGGCCGGGCACCCTCCATGCTCCGGCCCGTGGGGGCTCCACGCGTGGGCAGTGTGTCCCTAGACGCACAACGCAGACGAGGAGAAAGTGTCTGTTTCGCCACTCCTCCCCCGAGGATATTTTTCTACTGATTTTTAGAGAGAGTGGAAGGAAGGGGAAGACGCAGAGAGAAACATCGATGTGAGAGACACACGGATTGCTCACCTCCTGCACACGCCCGTGACCGGAGTCGAACCCGGGACCTTCAGTCCGCGGGCCGATGCTCTATCCAGGGGTTCAAACCGGCGGCGGCCCAGACCGGTCACCCCGGCCTCTGAGTGACCCCGCTTTCAACGTCTGCCCAACCCTGAGCCCGTCACCAACGCCCATGGCATACGGGGCTCCCATTGGCTGGGCCTGGGTCACGGGAGGTCGTGGACATACGTGGCCTCGTCTCCACGTCACCGGGTAGAAACGTGTCCCACAAAAGCAACTGTGAAATGTCATGATGGGTGTAAGCAGGGGGCCCTATTCCTTTTTTCCTGTTTCAAATCCTGAGGGCGGGAGCCAGCCGGCGTGGCTCAGGGGTTGGGCATTGACCTGGGAACCAGGAGGTCAGGGTTCGATTCCTGGTCAGGGCACAGGCCCGGGTTGTGGGCTCGATCCCCAGTGTGGGGCGTGCAGGAGGCAGCCGGTCCATGGTTCCCTCTCCTCATGGATGTTTCTCTCTCTCCATTCCTCTCTCTGAAATCAATAAAAACATACTTAAAAAAAATAAAAATTGTTTCTGGTCTACTGGGAGAAAATTATATCTCATTGTTAAAAAACAAACAAACACAAAAAAGAGCCTTGGCCGGTTTGGCTCAGTGGGTAGAGCGTCGGACTGTGGACTGAAGGGTCCTGGGTCCAATTGGGGTCAAGGGCACATGCCTGGGCTTCGGGCTCGGTCCCCAGTGGGGGGCGTGCAGGAGGCAGCCGGTCCATGATTCTCTCTCATCATTGATGTTTCTATCTCCCTCTCCCTCTCTCCCTTCCTCTCTGAAATCAATAAAAATATATATTTTTTTAAAAAAGAAATCAGGGTGTTGTGACCACGAGAAGGAGGGTTGACAGCCAGGCAGCCCAGACCTACCAGCCCCACCTTCTCCATCCCCCACCTTCCCAGGCAGCGACGTGATGGTCCGACTTCCGGCTCCCAGAGCCCCGTGTGCGGGCGCGCGTGGGCGTTGCCAAGCCAGACGAACGAACCTTGGCAGCCGCGTCTAGAAAACAAAACCAAACCCACAGCCATTGTCAACGTGAAGATCGGGGACACGGCGGCTCTCAAGGACATCGGAGAAGAAATACTCGACCCTTGATCGTCTCCCCAACAGTCTAATAACCGGACTCAGCCCGTCCCTAGAAGTTATTTTAGACACACTGCTGCGGGGGGGTGTGTTTTTGTTCCTGGAGCTGCTTTATCAAAGCGCATTTTTCTTGGGCGAATTGTCCTTGTCATAAAATCAATTCATTTGATTTCACTCCCCGGGCTGCGCCGAAATGCAAGCCCAGCGAGATTCGGCCGGCAACGCCCCCTCTCCCCTTCGCAGGACGGTGCCTGCGGGCTCGGTCACTGTTCACTTCGGTGGGTGTGGGGGTGTGGCTTTGAGGATCTGTTGTACTCACATGTTTAGGGCGTGTACCCTCTGTGCTCCGCGATTTTGCTGATTGTCATCTGTCTTTTATTTTTATTTTTATATTTTTATTGATGTCAGAGAGGAAGGGAGAGAGAGAGAAAAACATCAATGATGAGAGGGAATCATGGACCGGCTGCCTCCTGCACGCCCCCTACTGGGGATGGAGCCCGCAACCCGGGCAGGTGCCCTGGACCAGGATTGAACCCGGGACCCTTCAGTCTGCAGGTCGATGCTCTATCCACTGAGCCACACCAGCCAGGGCTGTCATCTGTCGTTTAAAGTGGTAACTTGGGGGGGGGGATGGCGGGGTTTAATGAGAAGGGGTTTTCAAGAAATTGGGGGTCGTCAGTGCTCCCCATTTCAGGAGGGCTCTTGGAGGCCTGGCCAGGTAGCTCAGTTAGAGCATCATCCCAATGCACCAAGGCTGTGGGTTCGACCCCTGGTCAGGGCACTTACAAGAGTCAACCCAGGCCCTAGCTGGTGTGGTTCAGTGGTTAGAGCGCCGGCCCGCGGACTGAAGGGTCCTGGGTTCGATTCCGGTCAAGGGCACGTGCCCAGGTGGCGGGCTCGATCCCCAGTGGGGGGTGTGCAGGAGGCAGCCGATCGATGATTCTCTCTTCGTTGATGTTTTTCTCTCTCCCTCTCCATTTCTTTCTGAAATCAATTCATATATGTGTATGTATATTTGAAGGTCCTTTGGCAGCGTCTCCGGGTGCTGCTTTGTGCACGAATCGTCTGTGAGCACCGATGAGCCTCTGGCTGGAGCATCCGTGTTCCGGAAGCTTCCTTGGCTTGCACAGCTGGCTTCAGCCTGCTGCTCCGCCCATATTGAAGCCGAGATAGCCAGGGCCGTGATGAGCAGGAGGAGCCGGCTGGGGAAGGGGGCTGTCATGTGCGACGTTATTATGTAAACGAGAGCAGGGCTCAGCCACTCATCCCGCATAGATTTTCCGGGCCCTCGCTGTTGGGGGCGGGGGGGCGGCCAGCCACACACCCGTGGGCAGGAGGGTCCCCGCCCTGCAGGCCTCGTCTCGCGGAGGGGGCTGCATCAAACAGAGAAGCGAGCCGGCTGATAGCCTCCTCTCCGGCGAGGCTGCAGGAAACCCGGCAGAAGATGTGGGATCCAAACGCCGAGTCCATGGTGGGGGGGAGGGCGGTATTTCCATGAGCTCCGAGCGAGCAAAACGAAACGGGGCAGATTCTCTGCGCAGGAAGCAGCGAGCTTCCCGAGCCCAGGGTGGACGGGGCCTGAGGACGAGGGGCTGACACCGGCCCGCAGGACGGAGGGCTTGTCGGGCGCACGAAGGGGGAATGCGGGACGGGACTGTGCCCCCATCTCGGCCCAGGGGGAAGCGGGGGTGCTCGCCGTCTCTTCTCGGCCCGGCCGTGGGGGGACAGGCTGGGCTCTGTTGTTCATATAAAAACCGATATGCAGGCGGCCGCCTTCACCCGATCACCCTGCCACGTGGGGGAGGGGGCGGGGGTAGATTACGGACGGGCCCCCGTCGCCTCCCCAGGCTCCAGGTGGGGTCCGCGGGGTCTGCTGATGGGCACAGGCCTCGGAGGGGCCAGCGGGCGGCCGATGACGACGGAGGAGGACACGTCATTTCCTTGTAAGACGCCGCCTGGGAGCAGGGGCGCCTCCTGGCTGATCCACGCGCTCGGCTGCTCTCGGGCTGGGGTCCTGTGTGCGGGGCAAGGGTCAGGGTCAGGGTCAGGGTCAGGGTCATGGTTAGGATTAAAGTTAGGGTTAAAGGTCAGGGTCAGGGTTAGGGTCAGGGTCAGGGTCAGGGTTAGGGTTAAGGGTCAGGGTTAGGGTTAAGGGTCAGGGTCAGGGCTAGGGTTAAGGTTAGGGTTAGGGTCAGGGTCAGGGTCAGGGTCACCCAGCGAGGGGCACAGACAGAAATCATCGAGGACGTTCACAGGAAGACGCCAGGGCCGATGGACCCTGAACCAGGAAGAGAGAGGGCGCGTGGAGGCTGTTCTGACGCAGTTTTTGAGCTGAACTGTCTCAAAGCCACCAGCTGGTCCAGCGTGAGCGCCCGGACGCGCTCGCTCGCTGCAGACAAGGCCGGTGGGAAACAAACAAACAATTAAGGAGCCGTCCTGAGCCTGTGCTCGCGGCCACCTCTGGGCTGCGGTTGCCAATGACTACGGGGAGGAAATACCTCGTTAGGCGCCTCGCCTGGTCCCCAGGCCCCAAGCCGGGGTCTGGGGAGGGGTCCCCGGTCTGAGCCCACCCCCACCCCCCCGTGATTTCAGCCAGAGACTGAGCGGGCGGGGGTGGTGGCCTCCTGCAGCCCAGGGCCCCACTGTGCCCTCGAAGCAAAGGTTGGGGTAGCTGCTCGGGGTCTCCCCTGCTCCTCATCCTGCTCCTTGCTTTTCTCAGTGCTCCCCTCGCCGACGGTTTCCATGGGAACCTCCATGGCGATTTCCTTTAGGTTCCTGCCTCGGCCCTGGGACTTTGCACGGAGAGGGAGGCAGCCCTACCTCTCGCCCCCCCTGCCCCACCCCCCGGAATGACCACCCTGGGGAAGACACGACGGACCAGGAACCAGGTCTTGGTCCCTCAGGGTCTTGCAAAGCTTTTTCTTTTTCTGTTTTTTCTGTTTCCACCGAGCGATTCAGTGGTTCCCTCTTAAAGACCTCATCTGGCCCTGGCCGGTGTGGCTCAGTGGATAGAGCGTCGGCCTGCAGACCGAAGGGTCCCGGGTTCGATTCCCGGTCGAGGGCACGTACCTCGGTTGCAGGCTCCTCCCCGGCCCGGGCCCCGGTCACGTCGATGTTTCTCTCTGTCTCTCCCTCTCTCTTCCACTCTCTGAAATCAGTGGGAAAATACCCCGGGTGAGGATTAACAGCAGCAACAACAAAAGACCTCGTGCGGTTGGACTTGGGGTTGCTGGGGGGATGAGCACGCTGGGTTAGCATACTTGGCTTTTTTCCTTTCTGTTTGAAAATATTTTTTAACGCCCTGATCTCAGCAAACCCCACTGAGGGGGCGCGAATGAAGGAGAGCTTGTGGGGGCTGAGGGGGGGCCCTCGGAGGAGCGAGGTCGGCCAAGCCCCGGTCCTGGCCGGTCCCGAAGGCGGCGGGAGGACTGCGTTCATTCGTTGGTGAGAAGGTGGCTTCTGAGAGACGCGGGGCAGGGCGGGGTTCGCAGCCGGGGGAGGAGGAGCCCAGCCGTCTCCTCTGCGTGTGGACATGGGGGCCGGTTGACTTCGCTGCCTTCCGGCCCGAAACGGCTCACAGTCTTCGCCGGACAGGTGTTCTCTCCCCGGGCGTCCGCTCCGGCCGCAGGCTGTGCCCGGGAGCCGTGGGCCCTGTCGTTCTCACGTCAGCTTCTCCGCCCGAGCCCGCCGCGGCCCCGGCTTTTCTCAGGATTAAAAATAAAAGGCCCTCGCCCGGCCCGTCCGCGCTCCCACGGCGACCCGGGTGCCCCTCCAAGGTGCCGCCCGCCCGAGGAAGGCCCGCACCCTGATGGGGGGCCCGCTGCCCGGACGCCCCCCCCCCCCCGTGTGTCCCGGGGGAGCAGTGAGTGTCTGAGCCCCCAGTGGCTCTTTCCCCAGGAGGGGGGCCTTTCCCAGCCGCCTCTGGGATTATCTCTATTCTTCGCGGCTACGGCCGCCTGAGCCTCTGCGGGTCTGGCCAGCGGCCTGGGATCTTGGACGGCTGCCCGGTGGCTCCGGGCCCGCCCGCCGGACAGCACCGTCTGCAGAAACCGCGGTCTCAGGGGGCGGGCACCTCGGGGGTGGGCACAGTGTCCTGCTCCTCCCGGAGAGCCAGGTGACGGCTCCCTGGCTGGTTGTGTGTGTGTGTGTGTGTGTCTGTGTATATGTGAGTTGTGTGTGTGTGTGTCTGTGTGTGTGTGTGTGTGTTGTGTGTCTGTGTGTGACTGTGTGTGTGTGTGTGTGTGTGTGTGTGTGTGTGAGGAGGAGGCGGGAGAAGGACATCACTACGTTTTCCCTGGTTTTCACGATTGCCTCTGCCCCACCCTCCTCAGCAGCTGGAAACTTCTGGATTCCACGAACGCCGAGGCGTCTGGAAGACCCTCTGGTCTCTGCACATAGTCACCTGCTCTGACCTGGACAGGCAGCTGCAGATGCAAAATCACTGAGGGGGCACAGCCCCTGGTCAGCTCAGCCTGTCTGCTGGGGCCGCCTCCGCCCAGGTCCCCGAGACTCGAGGCGTCCAGACGCCCAGCAGGTGGGCCCGGGACCTGCTCCAGCCGGGACGGCGACAGACCTGAAGGGTCGTCGCCACCTTCCTCCTGAGCCTAGCGGTTTCTACACGGTCCACCGACACGTCCAAGCCTGTCGGGGGACACGTACACATCCCCTTCTAACTTCATCAGGAAAAGCCCTTTCGCGTTCATTCTTGGTTTCTTGGAATGAAGCGTGATTCGTTCATTCACATTTCCCTTTCCTTTTCTTCAATATGTGCACCCAAGGCTATGAATTGTCCTTCCTTTGCTGCACTGGCTGCATCTCCCCAGGCTGTCACTTGGTTCTAAATCATGGCAGGCTTCCATGTTGGATTTTTTTTGTTTTGTTTTCATTTAACTCAAGAGTTATTGGGATATCTCATGGTTGCTAAAGCTATAGGACCGAGTCAGGTTTTTTTTTCTTTTTTTAATTCATATTTTCACATTGGATTCATGTAAAACTCTGCAGTGAGTCCCACCCCTGTCTGTATCCTTGGCTAAATGTTGTGTACACCTCACGTGGTGCTGATTGATGAACGGTTAATCGGCTCTGTGATAATACTGTGATAGTGAACTTAGATGAGACATAGGTATTGCCTTTTTTGAGTGTTTTTTACACAGTGGCATTTGCCTTTTAAAACGAGAGATCTGCCACTAGGAAAGATTGACAAGCACTGACAGAGTCTCACTTCCCATCATTGTATCGAATGAGGCTGAGAAAGACCGGCAACAGCTGACCTTCTTAAACGCTATAGGTAGCTGTGCTCACGCTTCGAGAATCTCATTTGGTTATAACTGTAACCTGTAGAAGGGCCAAGACAGACTTACCCTCATATTTACACGAGACGAAAATTAAAGCAAAACTGGTAAAAGTCAACTTGTCACTCACCAGAATGAAGCTGTCAGTCCTCAGCACAGGCCCCACGCACGCCCTCCCCCCGGGTGGGTCCTTGCATCGTCCCATTCTGCAGATGGGAATACTGAGGCACAGAGAAGTCAACGCGCCTGCCCCAGGACACACAGCTAGTGACTGACCAGGAATTCAAAGCGGAGAAGCAGGCTGCAGATGTTCATGTTCTTCACCCCTTTCCTGAACGTAGTACAAGCTCAGACCGAGAACTAAATCATTCCCCTCCCACTACCCCGCCCGCCCCCCCCCCCCCCCCCCGCCATGAGTTCTTTCTGTCACTCGAAACCATCTCTCCCAAAATTATTTTATTGGAAACAAAGATCAGATCCTTAATTTTCTCCCCGCTCATCCGATTAGATTGGAGTGTGCGGGGAGGGCTGGGTGGGGGGTGTTATTGCTGCCTCTGTAGTGTTGGAGCTTAAGCAATGAGGGTAGTTTTCCATTATACTTTCGTGTTTTAAATGCACAGAACCAGGTTCTTCGTGAAAACGCTGCCCTCACACGGGGCCACGCCTGTGTACGCGACTGGCGTCTAATTGCTGCTCCCACGATGGCCCTGGGCGGAGGGTTGTTTTTGAATCTGTGCGTTGGGTGGGACACGGCCGAACTTATTTAAAAACGTGTGTCTCTGTGAGTCCGTTTAGCCATGAGCACGTGTGAACAGGTGCTGGCTGGCGTGTCTGCAGGGCCATCGCGGGGCTCGGGAGGGAGAGGGGTTCCTCCCGCAGTCGGTACTTCCGGGGGGCGGGGGGGGGGGGGGGGGAGGAGGGTGCTGATGCCGGGCGCCTGTTTCGTAATGGGACGTGTCTCTCGTTTAGTCGTTCCATGAAGACATCCCGGCTGCCACTCTCTGTGTAAGACCCAGTTAGCAGTTCTAGCAAGACCATCCTTCCCAAGATTGACAAGGCGTTCCCCTCTCTCTCTCTCTCTCTCTCTCTCTCTCTCTCGTTAATCCTCACCCGAGGATATTTTCCCATGGATTTTTAGAGAAAGTGGAAAGGACGGGGAGAGACAGAGAGGAACATCGATGGGAGAGAGACACATCGATGGGTTGCCTCCTGCACGCACCCTGACCAGGCCCCGGGCCGGGGATCAAGCCACAACCCGGGCACGTGCCCTTGACCGGAATCAAACCCGGGACCCTTCGGTCCGCAGGCCGACGCTCTATCCACTGAACCACATTGGCCAGGGCTCATTTGACTTTACGATTTAAATACCAAACCCAGCTGGTGGTTGAGTGTCGACCTAGGAACCAGGAGGTCACGGTTCCATGCCCAGTCGGGGCACAGGCCCAAGGTGCGGGCTCGATCCCCAGCGTGGGGCGGGCAGGAGGCAGCCGATCCACAATCCTCTCTCATCATGGATGTTTCTCACCCTGTCTCCCTTCCTCTCTGAAATCAATAAGAACATTTTTTTAAAAAGATATCAAATAGGCGCTATTAAGAACAATGCGGCCGCGTCGCCAAAAGGCCTTCCGTCTCACTGCGCCGGGGACGAACCACCCAACCGTGAGGAGGCGCCGCCTGGCCCGCCATCTGCTGTCCCCGGGCTGCGGTGGCATCTCCTCCCTCCGGCAGCGGGAGACGGACGCTGGTGCCGTTTCTGATGCCAGCGTCCCCGCGGGGACCTCGCTCCTGGTGAACGCCCCGCAGAACCCCACGCCCCCCCCCCCCCGCCCCAGCTGTCGCCCTCCTTTCCGTTCCAGGCGACTGGGGAGATCACATCCCTGTCCGATTCCCGTTCAGTCCAGAGGGACTTCCCGGAGGAGGCGGCCCAGAGCGGGGCACACGCTCCCCTCCGCGCCGAGCCTCGGCGGTCGGAGCCTCCACTGCTTTTAAGTGGAGCGTTTCCGTTTGAGCTGCGGTTTGGCCTCTTTCCAAGTTGGCATGAGGCGCCTCCGTGGAAAGAAAGCCGTGGAAATCAGAAACCAGTCAGCCTTGACGAGCAAGCCTGGGGCAGCGGGGGCAGGAGCCCGGGAGGGACGCGGCTTAAAGGGACAGAGCTTTCAGGAGGCGGGTGGGCGCCTCTGGGGTCCTCCCCCTTCTCCTTTTTTTTTTTTAAAAAAAAAATTGATTTCAGGGAGGGATGGAGAGGGGGAGAGAGAAACATCGATGATGAGAGAGAGTCATGGATCTGCTGCCTCCTGCACGCCGCCCACTGGGGATCGAGCCCACAACCCGGGCCTGTCCCCGACCTCCTGGTTCACAGGTCGACGCTCAACCACTGAGCCACCCCGGCCGGCCAGGTGTGGGCGTCTCTGTCCATCACGTCCCCACCTTGTCCTGGCCTTGGGCTGCCCTGATGCAAATGTGCGGAAGCCGCACCCTGTCCTCCCAGCAGGGACCTCAGGCTCTGAGGCCGGGTTTTCTCCGTCCAATGAGCTCTGCTCCCGCCGGGCAGTGCCGAGGCCCAGTGACGGGCGGACGGGCGGACGGTCGGACGGACGGACGGAGGGTCCCAGCTCCCGGGGCTCCCGCCTGCGGTGCTTCCCAAGCTGTTGGCAACGATCCGGCCCCTTTGCTGTTTCTTCTGTTCGGCGAGGCCCCCGCACCCCGTCTCCGACGTCAAACACCCTCGGCCAGATGGGCATCTCGCGTCAGGAGGACTCCCGTCCGCCAGCCCCTTCCTCAGGGAGCCCCGGGAAAACGTGCCTTCGTGTGAGGGGGGTTTTCTTTTAAATTCCCGCTCCCAGACCCGCGAGAGTCGGGGGCTGTGGGGACACGGGCTAGGGCACCTCAGGGAGGGGCAGCTGAGGGTGGTCCTGACATAACGGCTCGGCCCTGGCCGGTGTGGCTCAGTGGGTAGAGCGCCGGCCCGCGGACCGAGGGTCCTGGGTTTGACCCCGGCCAAGGGCACGCACCTCGATTGGGTTGCAGGCCCCTCCCCGGCCCTGGCCCCGGTCGGGAGCGTGCGGGAGGCAACCTGTTGATGCATCTCTCTCACGTCGATGTTTCTCCCTGCCTTCCCCTCCCTCTTCCGCTCTCTCTAAAGATCAATGGGCAAACATCCCGGGGGGAGGGTGACAAATAAAGGAACGAGCCCTCGTGTAAGCGTGCGCTGCAGCAGCAATGTGTGCATGTCGCTGATGAGCTGTAACACACTCGTGCCTGATGGCGAATCCAGTGGTAGCCCTGTGTGTGCGCGTGTGTGCGCGTGTGCGTGTGCGTGCGTGCGTGTGTGAGTGTGTCCGTGTGTGTATGTGCACCCGCGCGTGTGTGCGTGTATGTGTGTGAGTACATGTGTGTCCGTGTGCATGTGTGCATGCGTGTGTGAGTGTGCGCATGTGTGTGATTGCGCGTGTGCGTGTGAGTGCGTGTGTGTGCGTCCGTGTGCGTGTCTGCGTGTGTGTGAGTGTGTGTGAGTGCGTGTGTGCGAGTGTGTGCGTGTGTACATGTGCGTACGTGTGCATGTGTGTCCGTGTGTGCATGCGCGCGTGTGTGTACGTGTGTGCATGTGTGTGCGTCCGTGTGCTTGTGTGTGAGTGTGTGTGTGTGTGTGTGTGGCTCACGGATGCAGCTCGTGTGCCTAGCACAGCGCTTAGCCCGTGGCGGGGGTGGGGGGCGCCCCCAGAGGGTGCAGGGGACGCAGCCCGGGGAGAAGCCCCAGAGCACGCCCTTGGCCGCCGGGGCCAGAGCCCTCGGGGCGGGAGCTGATGGGCCGAGATCCGCTCTTTCTCCCTCTCCCTTCCTGAGAGACGTGTTTTCCGTTTCTACTGTTTATTTTTCTGCATAAAAGATGGGACCCACCCGAGGCCTGGAGATGAATGAACTGTTGCCTGAGCCGGGCCCCGGCCGTGGGGGGCGGAGGCGGCTGGGTGAGCCCCTCAATCCTGTGAAGACGTTGGCGGCTTAAAGGCTTAGCAGG